>NC_134356.1:108151201-108483145 GCF_048569485.1 Anomaloglossus baeobatrachus | reverse complement strand
CCGCTCCGATCCACCGCTGTCCCGGCCGCCGCTCCGATCCACCGCTGTCCCGGCCGCCGCTCCGATCCACCGCTGTCCCGGCCGCCGCTCCGATCCACCGCTGTCCCCGGCCGCCGCTCCGATCCACCGCTGTCCCGGCCGCCGCTCCGATCCACCGCTGTCCCGGCCGCCGCTCCGATCCACATGTGGGGGGAGGGTGGCTTGCAGTGCTCCACATGTGGGGGGAGGGTGGCTTGCAGTGCTCCACATGTGGGGGGAGGGTGGCTTGCAGTGCTCCACATGTGGGGGGAGGGTGGCTTGCAGTGCTCCACATGTGGGGGGGAGGGTGGCTTGCAGTGCTCCACATGTGGGGGGAGGGTGGCTTGCAGTGCTCCACATGTGGGGGGGAGGGTGGCTTGCAGCACATGTGGGGGGGGAGGGTGGCTTGCAGCACATGTGGGGGGAGGGTGGCTTGCAGTGCTCCACATGTGGGGGGAGGGTGGCTTGCAGTGCTCCACATGTGGGGGGAGGATGGCTTGCAGTGCTCCACATGTGGGGGGAGGATGGCTTGCAGTGCTCCACATGTGGGGGGGAGGGTGGCTTGCAGTGCTCCACATGTGGGGGGGGAGGGTGGCTTGCAGCACATGTGGGGGGGGGGAGGGTGGCTTGCAGCACATGTGGGGGGGGAGGGTGGCTTGCAGTGCTGCAAGCCACCCTCCCCCCACATGTGCTGCAAGCCACCCTCCCCCCCCCACATGTGCTGCAAGCCACCCTCCCCCCCCCACATGTGCTGCAAGCCACCCTCCCCCCTCCCCCCCTCCATGTTCTGGGGCCCCCCCTCCTCCATGAGCCATCTCTCTCTCCCATCAGACTCTGCCCCCCTCCCCGATCTGCTGCCTGCTCTCTCCCATCCTCTTCATCTACTGCCCCCTCTCACCCTCCTCAATCTGTTGCCTCCTTCATCTGCTGCCTCTTCTGTCTGCTGTGATCCTGCTGCCTAGATCCATCCTGTAAGGTAGGTATCCCCATCTCACCTCCCCCCCCCCCATCCTCTGCCGCTCCTCCACCCGCTGCGCCATTTCCCATCATCCATCCGTTGCGCCCTTTCCCATCCTCTGCCGCTCCTCCATCCGCTGCGCCATTTTCCATCTTCCATCCGCTGCGCCCTTTCCCATCCTCTGCCGCTCCTCCATCCGCTGCGCACTTTCTCATCTTCCATCCGCTGCGCCCTTTCTCATCTGCCGCCCCGCCCTCTCGCATCGCATTATCCAGCGCAGTTGCTCGCTTCCAGACTGGAGTGGATGATGCGATGCGAGACTCGTGCATTGCTCTCACGTTTGGCACTGGTCTTAGTGGCAGGCGCTCATATTTTTTTTTTTTTTATTCATTTTTTTTTTTTTTTTACTGATGTCTGTATTTTTTATTTCGCCAAACTAATTTTTTTGTATGGGGGGGGGGGTCTAGTTTCCAAAATGGGATCACATGTGGGGGAGCTCCATTGTTTAGGCACCTCAGGGGGTCTCCAAATGCAACATGGCGTCTGCTAATAATTCCAACCAATATTACTGTGAAATGGCGCTCCTTCTCTTCTGAGCCCCGCCGTATGCCCAAACAATTGATTTCCACCACATATGAGGTACCTGTGTACTCAGGAGAAATTGCACAATACATTTTATGGTGCATTTTTTCCTGATACCCTTGTGAAAAAAAAGCTACCTGTTTGAAAAAACAATTTTGTGGTAAAAAAAATAATAAAATATTTTCACGGCTGAACATTACAAACGTTTGTGAAGCCTCCAGGGGTTCAAAGTGCTCACTAAATAGCTAGATAAATTCCATGAGGGGTCTAGTTTCCAAAATGGGATCACATGTGGGGGAGCTCCATTGTTTAGGCACTTCAGGGGGGTCTCCAAATGCAACATGGCGTCCGCTAATAATTCCAACCAATTTTGCTGTGAAATGGCGCTCCTTGCCTGCCGAGTCCTGCTGTGTGCCCAAACATTTGATTTCCACCACATATGGGGTATCTGCGTACTCAGGAGAAAATGCACAATACATTTTATGGTGCATTTTTTCCTGATACCGTTGTGATAAAAAAAGCTACCTGGTTGAAGCAACAGTTTTGTGGTAAAAAAAATTTTTTTTCTTTTCACGGCTCAACGTTATAAACTTCTGTGAAGCCCCCAGGGGATCAAAGTGCACATCAAACATCTAGAAAAAATATTTGAGGGGTCTAGTTTCCAAAATGGGGTCACTTGTGGGGGAGGTCCATTGTTTAGGCACCTCAGGGAGTCTTCAAACCCGACATGGCGTCCGCTAATGAGTGCAGCTAATTTTGCACTCAAAAATTCAAATGGCGCTCCTTGCCTTCCGAGTCCTGCCGTGTGCCCAAACATTTGATTTCCACCACATATGGCGTATCTGCGTACTCAGGAGAAAATGCACAATACATTTTATGGTGCATTTTTTCCTGATACCGTTGTGATAAAAAAAGCTACCTGGTTGAAGCAACAGTTTTGTGGTAAAAAAAATTTTTTTTCTTTTCACGGCTCAACGTTATAAACTTCTGTGAAGCCCCCAGGGGTTCAAAGTGCACATCAAACATCTAGAAAAAATATTTGAGGGGTCTAGTTTCCAAAATGGGGTCACTTGTGGGGGAGCTACATTGTTTAGGCACCTCAGGGAGTCTTCAAACCCGACATGGCGTCCGCTAATGAGTGCAGCTAATTTTGCGTTCAAAAATTCAAATGGTGCTCCTTGCCTTCCGAGTCCTGCCGTGTGCCCAAACATTTGATTTCCACCACATATGAGGTATCTGCGTACTCAGGAGAAAATGCACAATACATTTTATGATGCATTTTTCCTGATACCCTTGTGAAAATACTAATTTTTATGGCTAAAGTAACATTTTTGTGTTAAAAAAGTAAAATTTTCATTTTTTCGTCTACATTGCTTTGGTTGCTGTGAAGCTCCTAAAGGGTTAATAAACTTCTTGGATGTGGTTTTGAGCAGAGTGAGGGGTGCAGATTTTAGAATGGGGTCACTTTTGGGTATTTTCTGTCGCCTAGGTTTCTCAAATCACTCCAAATGTGATGTGGTACCTAAAAATTTTTTTTATGTAAATTTTGTTGGAAAAATGAGAAATTGCTGATGAACTTTGAACCCTTCTAACTTCCTAACGGAATTTTTTTTTTTTTCAAAAATTGCGCTGGTGTAAAGCAGACAAGTGGGAAATGTTATTTAGTAACTATTTTGTGTGACCTATCTCTCAGATTTATGGGCATAAAATTTCAAATTTTGAAAATTGCGAAATTTTCAAAATTTTCGCCAAATTTCCGAAATTTTCACAAATTAACGCAAAACATATCGGCCTAAATTTACTACTGACATGAAGCACAATATGTCACGAAAAAACAATCTCAGAATCGCCAGGATCCGTTGAAGTGTTCCAGAGTTATAACCTGTCAAAGTGACACTGGTCAAAATTGCAAAAAATGGCCGGGTCTTTAAGGTGAAAACAGGCTGGGGGCTGAAGGGGTTAATATCTACCAAATGTCTAACTGGGTGTCTATATGTAGGTGAGACCGGACAACAGCTCAGGACAAGGATGAATTCTCCCCTCCACACAATAAGAGGAAAAAATATAGATCTACCTGTAGCCAAACATTTTTGTAACCCAGACCCCAGCATCATGGACATGAAATTTCTGGTATTGAAAGGAAAGTTTAAGTCCCAGAGAGACAGGAGAGTCTGGTATGATGACCTTTGACACATTCAGAGCAGGAATTAATGTGTCCCATGCATTTATGTCTTTTTACATCAATTAAGAAATGTGCTCCTCTGACTATCTGGGGGCATCACTACCCTGGACCAGACCCCAATAAGAGGACAATAAAACTTTCACATTCCTTATCTATGAACTGCTGCAATATTTACTGCCACAACAGTTAGCCCCCTTCTCATACTGATCGTTCTGCTTCACATAACTTGTCTTATTTACCGCTACATTCTATGTCCTGTTGTGTATAAATATGTGACTCTTCAGATTTTGTGTTATACTGAGCCTGATGAAGAGACCTGAGTAGTCTCGAAAGCTTGGAATTATTACCATCTTTTCAGTTAGCCACTAAAAGGTATCAACCACTGAGGACTTTCAGTTCTCTCAAACAATTTTTTTATCTCTCTGTCAGTGTAATTCATGTTGACCAGGAAAGACTAAGCTGAGCTTTCTGGTAGGTTAGGGAAAGATTGTGTTCACATGAGGGTTAGTAGAATGGATCTGCAAGTGTTTTTACAACTTAACACTCTTTATGTTTAATTTAATTGACTGCTTGTACCAATATATTTAATATCAAATTTTAACCCCTTCACAACCATGGACGCATATATCCGTCATGGAGCGTGTCCCGCGGGCATGCGGCGTGGATCGGCACACATCTGCTGTTTTCAACAGCTGACATGTGTGCCTACATGTTACGAGTGTAATTGCATTCCACCCCTTACATTAACCCCTTACATCTCGCTGCCAAAGTCTGGCAGGGAGATGTATATACGCTCGGTGAAGATTTTCACTTACCGCCGCCCCCACCGGTAGTCACGTGAGTGATCACGTGACTTTTGGTGGTTGCCATCGTAGCACAGGGTCATGTGATGACGCCGGCAGCTATGACGTTTCACTTTCGTTTTCCCTCGGCCCGGAGCAGAGGGAAACAGGAAGTGACTGAATCTGCTGTTTACAGCTGTATAGCTGTGATCAGCAGATAGATAAGAGCAATCGGATTGCTGATCGCTATAGCCCCCTAGGGGGACTAGTAAAATAAAAAAAAAGTAAAAAAAAGTTTTAAAAAATAAAAAAAATTAAAAAAAAACCCTAAAAGTTCAAATCACCCCCCTTTCCCCCCATTGACAATTAAAGGGTTAAAAAATAAATAAATATACACATATTTGGTATTGCCGCGTTCAGAAATGCCAGATCTATCATAATATAAAATCAATTCATCTGATTGGTAAACGACGTAGTGGCAAAAAAATTCCAAACGCCAAAATTACGTTTTTGGTCGCCACAAGTTTTACGCAAAATGCAATAATAGGCGATCAAAACGTAGCATCTGCGCAAAAATGGTACCATTAGAAACGTCAGCTCGAGACACAAAAAATAAGCCATCACTGAGCCATAGATCCCAAAAAATAAGAACTCTACGGGTTTTGGAAAATGGCACAAAACATACGCCACTTTTATTGGACAAGCTTGTGAATTTTTTTTAACCCCTTAGATGCAAGTAAACCTATACATGTTTGGTGTCTACAAACTCGCACTGACCTCAGGCATCACAATGGCACATCAGGTTTACCATATAGTGAACACCGTGAATAAAACATCCCAAAAACTATTGTGCCATCACACTTTTTTTGCAGTTTTTCCACACTTGGATTTTTTTTGCTGTTTTCCAGTACACCATATGGTAAAACTTATGATTTCATTTAAAAGTACAACTTGTCCCGCAAAAAACAAGCCCTCATATGGCAAGATTGATGGAAAAATAAAAAAGTTACGGTTCTCGGAAGAAAGGGAGCAAAAATAAAAACGCAAAAACGGAAAGTGCCCCGGGGCTGAAGGGGTTAATATTGTGAACAATTTTTTAACATGTGGTTTAAGTGCTGTATATGTATGATATGTACCATATCTATTGTCCATATTTACTTCAGCAGCATAGCATATATAATTAACCGGTCCAAATATTTATTATTAATTTAATTCCAATTACTCCTGTTATAATACCAAAAAGAAATGCACGGGCACAAATTACCGATGTTGCTCTGCCCTTCCTGTTTGATTTTCTCCACCCTTGGATTATGGATTTTCTTTTAAGTGGAAAAATGAAAATATACACTAAGTATTTATATAACGAGCCCTACAAAACAATTAGCATCCCAAAAAATTACTACAATATCCAGATAACCAAAACGTCTAAAAAACGGATTTATCTTGGTTGGGTAAGATACATATAAATCAGTAAGCCTTCCCGAAATTTTGTATTCCGTTTTATTTCAATAATAATATCTAAATGTTGGATACAAATTATACAATCTCTACTACTGTATGTAGACACATATGGCATCACAACAGGCCTAGAATAACAAAAAATATATTAATCAAACACAAAAAAAGAGTACATTTAGGACTTTCAAACTTATACAGTTATTAACTAACAAATTTAATAAAAATATCTGCTTACTGAATCAATCAGAAGCTTGCTGGGTCAGAATAGAAAACTCATTGAATAAAAAAAAAACATTATATGCTACAATTATTGCTCATTTTGATTAAAATGTTCCATCATCAACATTTTTTACAAGTAAAGCTTTGATCTCGACATGAAAACACTTTCAATCCCATAAAGAAACAGCCAACCTCTCTCAGAATAAAACTTTACCATTAGAAACAATAGACGACCTATTGTATTACCTATACTGAATTGATCAATATGGAAAAAAACAAAATTGACAGTTTTATGGATATTATATCTTTTAAGTCTTTGATACTCTTTCAAATTATCCAATCAAAATCTAATTTACATTATAAAGAATACAAAAATTTGTTTCTCATTAATTAATACGCATTAAACAAAAATGACTTACTGATTAAATTACCGAGTGCTCTAATGGAACTCTAGAATTACTCAATAAACTCTGCTTTATGGAAAACTCAAAGCATATACATTAAATTCAATAAGGATCCAGATCTCAATGATAAATGTAATATTACCAACTGGGAAAAAGACCTTCATTTAACCTTTGGAAAAGAACAATGGCATAAAGCTTTGAACATAAGATTGTCATATGTTTCATGTGCGTCTCCTCAAAACAACTTCTACAAAGTCTTTTTTCGTGAGTATTTTACACTTCAAAAGCTTCACAACGCATTAGAATCTCAATCCCCTCAAAATTGGAGAAATGTTGGTAATAACGGTATTTTATTACATTTCTTTTGGGAGTGCCCTGTGCCTAAACAATCTTTGGCTTGATGTACAAGACCTCGTTCTTAAAGTTGAGATTCAAAAATTTCTTTTCACCCAACAGCTTTTGTTCATGGGCCTTGAAAGTTTTGAAAGTATAAACAGACATATTTGTCATATTTTCTTGGAAACTAAACACCTAATAGTGATCAAAAGGAAGCAAATTACAGTATCTTCTGTTACAGAAATAATAGAATATTATCACATAATATCTAATATCTATGAGTACAAAATGACTTTGAAAGAAATTATTTACAAAAGCTGTTCTACGAGATAGTCTTTATGGTCAAAATACTTTGCGCCAAGATTGAACATCACTGAGTTCTGAGTGATTTAATTGGTGTCTTGATAACTTGAATGTATAATTTAAATAATAATAATAATAATAATAAAAAATATATTTGAACAAGAATAAATCATGACAACCACCTTACTTTGCTCTAAATGTGTGTCTCCTCTCCCCCTGCACAGTAACTAATACATTTTCATGACATTTTTATGACCCTAGACAACAAAGCAATCAAGCACCCCAGTTTAAAGATAATTTGTTAGTTATAAAATATTACCACTTTCCATCACTACACTACCTTTTCACATTCGAATGGAACATGCCATAAAATCTTGAAAAAGCAGTCCTTTCTCCCCCTGGAGTCGATATGCTCGCACTAGTCATTCCCAAATGTGACACCAGTGAAAATTACTGCTTGACCCACAAAAATAAAGCTTTCGCACAGCTCTGTCCGCGAAAAAATAACATTTCTGCCATTTCTAAGATTGTGTCTCAGAACATGAAGCAAAAAAAAAAGTTATTTATTTTGTACAAGAGTAGTAAAACATAGGACTGCTAAATAAACTTGTCATTGTCATTATTGTATCAACCACAAAAGAAGTTAAAGGGAACCTGTCACCAAATTTGGGGCCTATAAGCTGTGTCCACCACTAGTGGGCTCTTATATACAGCTTTCTAACAAGCTGTGTATAAGAGCAAAGACCGCTGTGTAAAATGTAAAAAAACACTTTATAATACTCACCTAGGGGGTTGCTCCGGTGCAGATTGGTCAAAAGGGTGTCTCTGTTCTCTGGGACTGGCGCCTCCTCTTTTGGCCATCTTTGTTCTCCTTCTTCTGAAGCCAGCATGCATGAGGCGTCCTACGTCATACACACTCGCCAGCACTGAGGTCCTGCGCAGGCGCACTTTGATCTTTCCTGCTCAGGGCAGATCAAAGTATTGTAGTGCTCCTGCGCAGGTTCTCAATACCAGCCTGCGTGCATGACGTAGGATGCGGCATTCACGCCGGCTTCAGAAGAAGGAGGACCAAGATGGCCGAAATAGAATGCACTGGTCCCGAAGAACGGCGCCAGCCATTTGACCAGTCTGCACTGGAGCGAACCCCTAGCAGAGTATTATAAAGTGTTTTTTATGTTCTACACAGCGACCTTGGCTCTTATATACACAGCGTGTTAGAATGCTGTATATAAAAGCCCACTGGTGGTGGCAGCAGCTTATAGGCCCTTTATCTAGTGACAGGTTCCCTTTAAACTATGTTTCTAACTTCAGTCCTTATGGCCTACTGACAGATCAGGTTTGCAGGATTTTCTTACTATTGCACAGATGATAATTCTGTAATACTATGGAAATCCTAAAAATATGATCTGTTTGTAGGTCTTAAGGATAGGAAATGGGGAACACTGGATAAAGTTGAACAGTATTTAAAAAAAAAATAAATTTTTTTTTGTTGTGCATACAAAAAAGTCTAACAAAAAGTAATAAAAAAATATATAATTCAAAATTAGTAGCAAAGAAATATACAACTTGTGATATACTAAATAAGCTCTGATATAACTCCCTTGTTGGAAATTGTTAAACTATTAGTGCTAAGGACATGGTGGCGACACAAAACAAATGACTTTTTTACCCACTATTGTATTTATTACAACAATAATAATATATTAATAAAACTATAAAAATCTGGTATATTGTTAATTATGGTGATCCACAGCACAAAGATAACAAAAAAAAGTTACTAAACTTTGTTAGGTTAAAAAATAGTAACTGCTTACAAACAATATTAGATTCATACAGGTGTCAAGGCTTCCTTACATACAAGAACAATAGAAGAGCAATTATAATTCTCTTCCAGCAGGTCCTAGCTAATACCGTCTGGATCAACTAGTTAACAAATTTTTTTTCACAATGAACAACTAATACAGTGGCCACTAACTCAATTTTAGATTTACATGGATATCGGAGATCCAAGGTATCCTAATTGACACAGCTTCATCTTTGGGTATGAATGGTAACATATATTAGTAATTTAAATGACACCAAACTGGTATGTAGTACTTTCAAAGAATACACAGACAGATGGGGATTTAAAATTGTTTTCAACCCCTTTACACCCTGGCGATTTTCTATTTTTCATTTTAGTTTTTTGCTCCCCTTCTTCAGAGAGCCGTAACCTTTTTATTTTTCTGTCAATATTGCCATATGAGGACTTATTTTTTGCAGGAAGAGTTGTACTTTTGAATAAAACCATTGGTTTCACCATATAGTGTACTGGAAAACGGGGAAAAAAATCCAAATCTGGTGAATTTGCAATAAAAGTGTAATTGCAAAATAGTTTTCGGGGTATTATATTCACAGTGTTCACTATATGGCAAAAGTGATTTGATTGGTCTGTATGAGTTCATTGATACCAAACATGTATACTTTTTCTTTTATCATAGGGGTTCAAAAAAATTCAGAACTTTCTCCCAAAAAATAATAACGCTTTTGTCACCATTTTCTGAGACCCGTAGCGTTCTCATTTTTTGGGATTTGGGGCTCATTGTGGCTTATTTTTTGTGTCTCGAGCTGACGTTTTTAATTATACTATTTGTTACGAACCGGCGCCGCCATAGCCGCAAGCAGCCTGCTGCGGTTCCTGTTGCGCCCAGGCGCCGGCTGCCGTTCTTGGCCGTGCCTCGGGTCGTCCAGTTGGCTGTTCCTTCCACCACGTCTAAGTGTGGAGAGGCGGCTAGTGCGCATGCGTGCACCGATTTACCCCAGCCAGAGTTTAAGCCCGGTGTTTTGCCTAGTGAGCATGCTCAGCCTGATTGTGTTATGTCTGAGACTAAGTCCTCAGTTCAGGCTACTGAGCATGCTCCCACAATTAACCCTAACAGCCTCTTTGCACAGGTACTTGGACTTCGTGCTGTGTCTAAGTTCTGGGATGTGCCTACTGAGCATGCTCAAACTGATAGTCTGCTTTCTGAGCCTGTTGCTCAGGCTACTGGGCATGCTCAGGCACTTAGTGCACCAGAGGCTAGGTCCAGTAAGGACTTCACTGAGCATGTCCGTGAGGTGGCAGGCTCTGATAGGGCAGAGGGTGTCAGGTGTCCTGATGACGTGGCATCTCCGGACTGGCTCGCAGAGGCCCGCCCCTATGATCTGGCACCTCAGTATTGGTCGTCAGACGATGACTGGTGAAGTGTTTGGGGCGTGGCTGCCATGAGGTCATCAATGACGTGGCGGTTCCGGATAAGTCGCATGTGACGTCACTGATGACATGGCACTCTGCTATTGGACCTTGGTGGTTCCACCCTGGGTTTGGGGCGGACCCAGGTTATAAAAGGGGCTGGAGACAACATGGAGGTGCGCAGTCTTCAATTTTGCTCAGTCAGAGCACACCTCCATGTTAGAGCCTCATTGCGGCATAAGCCTATGTTGGGAAGCGGTAGGTAGGGTTAGGCGAACGGTGCCTGTCACGCCAAGATTCGTGGCTCGGCACATCAGGGTTAGGCGCCGTGCTTCCCTCCTGCCGTTCCAGTCTTGCTATAGCAGCCCAGTGGCGTTAACTGGGCTGCGGCTGCTGTGCTTCCTGTCCGATTGTGCCCCCTACGCACACGGACAACGCACCTGCTGTGCCACCTGTCCGATTGTGCCTCCTACGCACACGGACAACGCACCTGCTGCGCCACCTGTCCGATTGTACCCCCTACGCACACGGACAACGCACCTGCTGCGCCACCTGTCCGGTTGTGCCCCCTACACGCACGGACAGCGTACCCCAGGACCCCTGTGGAGTTAACAGGGTGTTCCTTATCTTCCTCGGCTTCCCGGTCAACGCTACTGGTGTACCCATCTGGCCTGACGTGTCCTACACACACGTGGCCAGTCGAGAGGTGGCCAGAAACGCTAATCGGAGGACCGCTCGGCCTGACGTGTCCTACACACGTGGCCGACAGGGCGCTTTCGTGGCGGTCTTCCGGTCAACGCTACCTGGTTACCACCCGGCCTGACGTGTTTCCTGCACACGTGGTTGGTGTAGCTAGGTGCACCAAAACGCTAATCGGGTTGTTGTCCGGTCTGACGTGTCCCAACACACGTGACCGGTTCCCAGAGTTCCTGGGTTATCTCAGAGCCATTCAGCTCTATAGTCTCCGCCTAACCCTCAGGTGCCAGCAGATCCTTTGTCATCTGGAGCACGGTGGGCCCCGACTGGCGATTAGGATATATACCCCCTGGTCCTAATCTGCCGGTCCCCCCGTAACACTATTTTTGTGCAGATGCTACATTTTGATCGCTTGTTATTGCATTTTAAAGCAAAATTGTAGCAATCAAAAAACAAAATTTTGGAATTTGGAATTTTTGTCTTGCCACGCCGTGTACAGATTACATTAATTCATTTCATGATTTGAGAAATCAGACAATTCTGAACTCGGCGATACCAAATATGTGTATATTTTTATTTTTTTAACTGTTTTATTTTCAATAGAGCGAATGTGGGTGATTTGAACTTTTATTTTTATTTTATTTTTAAAAACTTTTTCTTTTTACATTTTTTATTTATTTTACTAGTTCCCTTAGGGGATTTTAGCAGTGCACTGTCCGAATGCTTGTTCATTTCTCCTGATCAGAGAAGCATTGCTCTGATTAGGAGAAGTGCTACTTTCCTGTGAGTGTCAGCGCTCTGTCAGCTTTCACTGGAAGTGAGTCATAGTAGCGTAAGGGGTCATCAGCTGCCCTCGCGATACCTTGGCAACACCAAGGCACACCGTGATCACATCACAGGGCTGCCGATGTCGGAGGGAATGACACAATCCCTGCCACGTCCATTTAAATCACGCTATCAGTATTTGACAGCGTGATCTAAAGGGTTAACAGGCACGTGTGTATCTCTGATCCACCTGTGCCTGTAAGCCACACATTTCTGCTGATTGGATCAGCAGAGATGTGCAGAGATTACTGCGGCAGAGCCCACAATAACCTCAGGGAGCCAACCAAGGACAAACAGTTACATCCTTGGTTGTAAAAAGGTTAATGTTTGGACAATTTTTGTAAGTAAATCTAAAATTTTCCTCTAAAACCCCTGAGAAATATGTTTTAAAGTCACATTCTGTTGTGGATTTTGGCCAATATGTGTATCTGTATCCTTAGGATATTGCACTGTATTTGTAACTTTTAGCTAGAGTGACTTTCAAATTGTTGTTGTTATTTTTATGTACTATTATTAATGCAGATTACATCTAACATATGTGTATATATATATATATATATATATATATATATATATATATATATATATGACACTGTCTAGCGAAAGGATAACAGTGTTTTGAACTTTTGACTAGTGATGGGCGAACCCGAATTGTAAAGTTCGAGGTCTGTACTGAATTCCTAGTGTCTGTACCCAGACCCTGAACACAGAGTTCTCAGGGAGCTCAGTGTAACAGTTTGAATCCATCTGGATAATTTAAAAAAAAGGAAAAAGAAAGAAAATAAGGAATAAAGCAGGAGCCTTATGCATGGCTATAACACTAATATTGGTTCCCCTTATTAACCCCTATACATATTCACTGCTTCTCCCACAAACCAGTCCCGGGGACTCTGATTGCAGTCAGACGTGCCTCCACCCTTTATAACTGCATCTGTGATTAGTTGGAATCACACACGCTGTCAGCATCCCTATAGTAGTGTAAAAATAAATAAATAAACTGGCATAGGGTTCCACCATATTGGGACATTTAGTTTTTGCACTATTATAGGGATGCACACAACGTGTGATATTCCAACCAATCACAGATGCTTTCACACAGGGTGAGTGCGTGGACTGACTGCAACCAATCACAGATGGCGGAACCGAAGGTTGGTGGGGGAAGCAGTAAATATGTATGAAAGTTAATGAGCGGACACGTAAGTGGTGTTAAAGACACATGTGAGACTCGGTTAGTATAACTGATCTGCTCTAATTCCCCTAGGCCTTTCTACCACCATTTTACAGCGCAATGTTCGGGTCCCCATAGACGTATGTGGGGTTCAGCATATGGGCTGATGATTAAGATCAAGTACGGTCCCAAACCAGATTAATATTTCAAAGTCCGGCTGGACCCGCCTGGCCCAGACATCTGCGAGTTTGCCGATATCTACTTTTCATTTTCAGACTTCAAATCTCACCAACCACTTCAGCTTTGAATGTGAGACTGCACTCATTTTATAGACATTCATCTTGGCTATCTGATACATAAATTCTAATTGCATCTATTTAGCATATGATTAGTTATGCAGATTTTTGTTATGCCACTTTATTGTTACTGTTTTGCTTCTAAAAATCTACATTTTAATTTTTATTATTTTGTTATTATATTGTAAATCCACCTTTTGAGACCTTCTGGACATAATCTTGATCAGATTTAAGCATGTATTGACCAAAATCTGATCCCAAGTTTTTTTGGCACAGTCGTCCCAATGTTGGTGCATACTAGTCAACTAACTTAGGTATGTATACAACTTTTTCTTAAACTCTACCCACATTTGTGTGATTGAGTTGAGGTCTGGGGACTGTGGGGGCAAATCTAGTATTTCTACTTCATTGTCATCAAACCTTGTCTTTACCAATCTTGACGTATGCTTTGGGTCGTTATTCTGCTGGATAACTACGTCTTCCTTTTCATATCCATAGTTCTTTAGTGTATGAAGTAACTCACTAATAACTATAACTATAATAACTGTAACTATAATAGCATATAGCTCACCATTGAGACCAGCATCAATTTTGGTCAAGTATCCATAGCCTTTTGCTGTGAAACAACTCAATATCATCAGGCTTCCTGCACCAAACATCACAGTTCCTTCAATTTCTCTATCAGTTAGCCCCTTGTTCCTTTGTTTCTTCCACACCAATTTGCAGCCCTCAGAGACTTGTTTTTTGACTTTCGTCTCATTACTCCAAATCACCTGTTTCCAATCTTTTACTAGCCACTTTTTGTACTTTTTTGCAAACTCGAGCCGATGCTTCTTATGACAATATTGATGTCACTGCTTCTTCACCTTTTATCAGACCACCATTCCAGAGTTGTGCAACCAGTGCTACATGATGCTTGCACAGATGTCTGTGATCTCACTGTTACGAAAGATATGAGCCACCTCCACTACCGTGTTTGTCGCACCAGAACTAATAGACCTTGTGATGAGCTGACTTGTTGACTCCAAAATTTTGCCTAAATTTCACCTCTTGGCTTTTGAATGAGTGGATGGATTTCATGTTATATTCTACCAATTATCCTGGCACTCACAGTTTGGCAATTTCCTTGTCCAAGAGACTGTTATCTACAAACTGGGTGCTGTGTCTCTTTTCTTCTTCTTTTCTGCTTCTCAATTCAAACCAGTTACCTTTTGCTTGGGAATCAAACTAATTACACACTGAGCTCTAAAGAAAAGTGAGAACAGGTTGTAATTTGTATTATACAGGAAGAAAAATTTTCCCACCACAGTAACAATGCCAAGAAGATGTCATGACAAGAATTTGCATAACTAATCCTATATTAAATACTTGCAGATCAAATTTATGTATTATGAGATAGCCAAGAAGCTTGTCTATAAAATGAAGGTAGTCTCCTGCTCAAAGCTGTAGTGGATAATGAGATATGGAGCCTGAAAGTCAAAAGTTCAAAACATCGTTACCCTTTTGCTTGTCAGTGTAAAAATATATACATATTAGTACTTTATTTTTATTGCTTAATAACTTTTGTTTTTTTAATTCACAGATGCAAGTATGTATGCACATTATCTATTTAACGCGTTTGATGCTGCTCAATCTGGATCAGTAAAATTTGAGGTAAGTTATCATTTAAGAAAAATAGTACACTCTATTTTGATGGAGTACACAAATTGGACTGTAATTGTCACAATGTTGATGAAATCTTGTCACAAAAAAATGATAGCAATGTGTGAATAAATATTGATAAGCATGGAACTTCACACTCAGACTTTTTAGTGAAAGCCTAGAGTGGATGTTAAAGCAATGGAAAATATAAAGAAGGGATCTAGATTTTTATTTAATTTTGGATCCACTTCTGTCTTTGGCTCAAATAAGTGCATGTAAAACTACCATTAAAAAGATGCATGTCAGATCCTGACCATAGTTTCACACAGTACATTTTCTTCAAAAAGCACCACAGTGGTTTTTGATGCAATTTTTATTTAGCCAAAGCAAGAAAAACATCCAATAAGAGGGAGAAATTTAATAGTCAATTTTTAATATTTATAGTTCCTTTTGAATGCTCATTTGCCTTTAACTCAAATTAAGTCAATATTAAAATATTATAAGGTCAATGTGACATGCTCATGGGGTCGGGGTTTACTTGTCGTCGGGCCACGGTGCTTCTCCTGGGACGCCGCGGTGGCCGTGCCTGGTTCCGTGACCCTGGGTGCCAATAAAATGGCTGGGGATGGGGACGATGGAGGTAGTTGTTTTTGACGCCACCTGTGGTGCGCGGCCAATATCAGTCGCCACTGTGGGACTTCTCTGCTGGGGCGGATGACAACACTGCTCGGATAGTTCAGCTCTCCACAGGCAGAGCTTTGGCCCCAGGGAGGATGATGGTGGAGGTAATGTATAGCGCCAAAGCGCAGGGGCGCCGGCAATGATGGAGACGACACACAGGATGCAGTCAAAGTTCTCTTTACTCACTTTTATGTCACCCTTGGAGTGCCGGTCCTCGCTGTGATGGGCTCCGGTCGATCCTGAATAGTTCGGAGGCCACCACTGGTGTTGTGAACTGTGAGACCTTTCCTCCTTGCACTGTGTGTTGAATTCCTGTGACATAAAGCTTCTTAGGGACTCCAGTTCTGTGTTTAAGTTCTGGCCTGTCCAGCAGGTAACGCGAGTCCTTGTTGGGCCTGACCCTGGTCCCGGCTCCTGGCTCTATAAGCACTCCCTTCGGTGACCGTGTCCCTGACTTTTCTGAGTCTGTAACTGTTCTGAGGTTCATGTCTGTGTGTTGTCTTACTTCCCCAGTGCTGCCCTGCCTCCCAGGCAGTTGTCCTAGCAACTGGGAAAGTCCCAGTGGCTGGCTTCTAAGGTGGGAAAGCACCTAAACTGTGTGTGTTGTGTGATTGTGATAAACACCAGTGAATAACCTCCTCCTTACCCGAGATGAATACTGCACCTTAAGTGAGATGCAGTACCCTGTGGTGACTGAAGCCTCAGGGGTGCCACAAATGCTTTTTGGGTCAGATTTTTTTTTTGCAATATACTCTAGTTGAGATTTTTTTCTCTCTTTTATGATAGTCAGTTGGAGTAAGCACAGCACCATGCTACCAGGCCAAACGTCAGGAGCTACTTGAAGAAAAGATGATGAGAACAACACTTCAAAGCTTTATTGACATGCATTAAAACATGAAATAATTTGTAAGCTGGAACTATATTTGTGACTGCCATCAATTCCATATATGAAATAATGGCGAAATACAGCAGTAATGGAGCTAAAATGATCCCTGATGATGGGTTGGCCACAAGGTTAGCCAGGTACAGTGGCCTGTAAGTTCCTGCCATAAGCAACACCTGACATGCCTCCCACCGATGTGCCAGTCACTGATCTAATGCTACGCAATGCAGAGCATTAGATCTGTGATCAAACCAGGAAAGTTGGTGTCCCATCCTGGGACAAGGTAAAAAAAGTTTTAAAAAATGTTAAAAATATATATAAAAAGAACAAAAAATATGAAAAAATATTATACCAATAAATACATAAATGTATATAAAAGCCAAAAAAATAAAAGTACACATATTTGATATTGCCACATTTAGAACAACCTGCTCTATAAAACTGTTTCACTAATTAACCCCTTCAGTGAACACCTTAAAATAAATAAATTAATAAAAAAAATGGTAAAAAACGATGTTTTTTCATCATAACATGGAAAAAAGTGTAGAAAAAAGCAGCAAGTTTCCAGCGCCAGGAGAAGCTTAGTTAAAAATCCACTTTATTAAGAAAAATAAATAAAAAAAAAAAAAATAAAAAACCAGCAGGTACAGCATATGTCGGATGACTAACAGAACAACGCGTTTCGACGCTCAGGTCTTAATCATGTTCTCAATTAATTAACCCCTTCAGTGAACACCTTAAGATAAATAAATTAATAAAAAAAATGGTAAAAAACGATGTTTCTTCATCATAACATGGAAAAAAAGTGGAATAAAACATGATCAAAATTTTCATGTAAATAAAAATGGTATTTCTGAAAATGTCATCTTGTCCCACAATGTGGTATCGCTATAATCATACCAACCCGAAGAATAAACATATCTAACCACTTATACCGCATGGTAAAAGGCGTGAAAAAGAATAAAATTAAATTTTGCTGTTGATTTATTCATTCTTCCACCTATAAATACCAGTAATGCTTGACTCACATTTATCCTGCATTCTACACTGAGCACTTACATTGGGTTTCTGTGTAAATCTCTGAAATAGGTCATTCACATGGAAGATAAGAAGATTATAATGAGGCAGATAGAGTCACATTGAACTCAGTTTATCCTATGATCTAGCGGTGTTCCATCATTTTAAGAGTGCAAATAAAAATGGTCGACAGCAGTTTTGGGCACTTCTGAAAATGACACCACTGGACAGAGGCCAGACAGAGTCCAGAGTAAATTTACTGCCTTATTATATTGAATGGATCCCTCGAGGGTGTCATGTAAATCATGTCATTTGGAGATTTAGATGGAATTCCCGATGTAAGTGCAAAGCGTGGAGCATGGGATAAATATGATCCAAAATTGTATGTAAAAGCTTCAACTCAATCCACAAAAAAGGCCCCACTCAGGTCTGTCATCTGTAAACGGACATATAGCAGGCTTCCCAGTTATTGGTAGCACAAAATCTCTGGAAAAATACCATGGCTTCTGCGGCCTCCACAAAGAAATGCAGCTAAATCTGTGCTCCCTTATACAAATCAACCCTCCCTTCTTAGCCTCACAGTGTGCCTAAACATCATTTAGCATCCACATCTTTGAATAAACACGAGCTAAGCACAATGTAGTGGGCACTACAGAGTATTGGACACTACTGTAACACCTGCTTGGATCAACAGACTCAGGGGGGGATGTAATGGACAGACTAGAGGGAAGCCACTCACCAAGCAGGACCCCCAGAACCCTGAAACCCTTTAACCCCTATACAGGGATTTGGAATTACACAGGGCCCTGGAGATCACTACCTGTGGAAGGCTGCAGTCCGATGAGAGTAGTCGTCAGGCAGGGTCAAACCAGGAATAGCAGAACAGGGACAGAATCGGCAGACAAGGACGTAATCAGAAAACGGAGCAGAGGTCAAATCCGGATCGGGCGGCGAGGTACAAAAACAGCAGGCAGAAGAGTAGTCAAAAAACACGCAGAAGTCAGCACACAGGAATCACAAAACAGAATAGGGCGGACCAGAAGCCAGGAAATCAGAACTATCTCTGGCAGTGGTCATGTGACAGGAGGGGGAATAAGAAGGGTGTGGTATCTTCCCATTGGCTGTAGCTGAACGCTGGCAACTTCAGCTGGAAGACACACGCCACCCACATTCAGCCAGCGGTACTGCAGATCCCAAGATAACCCAGCCCAGTGGATGATCGGAGCCTGCGCCCACCGGTGCCGCTGGCATCGACTCCTCTTTCATCACCAGCACCATCCACGGCAGGAACACGGCATCGCCTGGCGATCGGAGCAGAAGTCGCTGGAGCAGACTCCGGCGGTGACGTAACAACTACAATGTACTGAACGCTACAATGTACTGGGCACTACAATGATAGATTGAAAATTTTCACTCAGCAACATCTATTGCTGCTTCTTTCTGGAAAACATCCATGGAGTAAAAATCGTCACTAGACATATAGATAAATGCCTAGAGGGGTTAAATTTCCAAAATGGTGTCACTTGAGGGGGTCTCTGCTCTTTAGGCACTTGGGGGCACTGTATATAGAGTCCTCAAACTATTATGCAAACATTTGTATTCTCAAAGTCGAATCGATCTCCTACCCTCCAGAATCTCGCCTTGTGGCTAAGCAGTACTGTACTGTTACATGTGCTGTATTGTGACTTTCATCTGAAATTGTGTGACAAATTCTGGTGCCATTTTCATCCTTTTCCTTGTGTGAAAATGTAAAATTTGCAGTAAAACACAATTTTGGAGGTAAAGATGTAATTATTTTTTTCACCACCCAGTGGTATAAAATTCTGTTGCACACCAGTGGTGTCAATGTAATCTATGTCCCCCTAGATAAATCCATTGAGAGGTGTAACTTATAAGATGGGGTCACTTATTTGGGTGTTCTCCTGTTTCGGTACCTCAGGGGCTGTGCTAATTTGAAATGACACCCTTAAACCATTCCATCAAAATCTACAGTTGAAAATCCTGTCATTTTGAGCTTTTCCCTGTGCCTTAAAAGTAGGTTTTGTTCACATATAGGGTTTTGGCATACTCAGAAAATTGCACAACTCATTTTATATTGCATTTTTTCCTGTAACCCTTGTAAAAATAAAAAAAAATGGGACTAAAGCAACATTTTTGTAAGATTATTTTTTTTTTTTCATGGCTCAACATTATAAAATTCTGTGAAGCACCTGAGGGTTTAAGGTGCTCATGACACATCTAAATAAATTTCATGCAGGGTGTAGTTTAAAAAAATGAAGTCACTTGTGGGAGGTTTCTAATGTTTAGGCACATCAGGGGCTCTTTAAACAATCCCTATTGTGCACCGAAACAGTACTCCTGTGAAGCACATGAAGGGTTAATAAACTTCTTGGAAGAGTTTTTTAGCAGTGTGAGGGGTACAGTTTTTAGAATGGTGCCACTTTTGGGTAACTTCTGTTACTTAGGCCTCTCAAAGTCACTTTAAATATGACGTGGTCCTTAAAAGTAATGGCTTTGTAAATTTAGTTGGTAAAATGAGAAATTGCTGATGAATGTAACTCTTCTAACATCCTACAAAAAATAATATTTTTTCAAAAATGATGTTGATATTCAGTAGACATGTGGTAAATGTTATTTATTAACTAATATGTGTGGCATAACTCTCTGGTTTAAGTGCTTAAAAATTAAAAAAAAAAAAGTTAAAAAACAATTTAAAAAATTAAAAAGTTTCGCTATTTTTCATGCAAAAAATTATTGTCCTAAATTTACCACTAACATGAAGTACAATATGGCATGAAAAAAACATTCTCAGAATCACTAGGACGTGTTGAAGTGTTCCATAGATATTAAGTCATAAAGTGAGACTGGTCAGCATTGATAAACTTGGCTTGGTCAGGAAGATACTAAGTAAATGAGGTTATTTTTTTTTTTATTGCATTTTGTGTCCATTTTTAACATGCATTTTAATCATATTTTTTTCTCTGCATTTGTTGTCTCTTGTTGGTATGTCAAGATTTAACCCATTCACGACCTTTGACATAGCCATAAGTCATGGTCGTGAAGATATTCCCAAGTATGTCATGTGATCGTTCGGGGCACAGGTGCTCTTCCAGTGCGATCGTCACAGGGAGCTTAACATATGTGACAGTCAAGCCCTTGCTCTCACAACTAGAGTTGAGCGATGTTCGAGGTTCGCCAATTTCATGTTTGAGTAATTTTGGGGGGTGTTCTAGATCGAACTCGAGCTTTCTGCAAAAAGCTCGACAGTTCGAGTAACGTTCGAGAACGGTTCGATCACCAAAAGCGTGGCTTTTTACAGCTATGTGTGTAGGGAGCCATCGCTAATCAAAAGGTCCATGGAGCCTCTGTTAGGAGTCTCAACACAGAAACCAGCCAGATATCCCTCCGGGAAGGGCCCAGCCAAGGGGTGACTCTTTTTAGGAGAACACCATAACCACCATATTAAGTGGCCCTTTTAGTCAATATCCAACTTTTTGACAAGTTTAAAGATATGACAAGGGAAATACCAAGGCCAGGTATCCATCCACAGACAGCCGTTTCGGGGTATTGCCCCTCATCAGTGTGGAGTAGGATTCTGGCTGGGTGGGAGCAATGCCTAGTAGACCAACAAACCAAAACAATCACTGATCTCGGGGAGACCAGCCAGAGAAAACACTGCCGGCAGCCAGCGAGGGCGCTCAAGACAGTGAAATCCTAGGTACATTGCCCCCTGGGAAATATGCAAATCAAAAGGTCCATGGAGCCTCTGTTAGGAGTCTCAACACAGAAACCAGCCAGATATCCCTCCGGGAAGGGCCCAGCCAAGGGGTGACTCTTTTTAGGAGAACACCATAACCACCATATTAAGTGGCCCTTTTAGTCAATATCCAACTTTTTGACAAGTTTAAAGATATGACAAGGGAAATACCAAGGCCAGGTATCCATCCACAGACAGCCGTTTCGGGGTATTGCCCCTCATCAGTGTGGAGTAGGATTCTGGCTGGGTGGGAGCAATGCCTAGTAGACCACTTATTAAGGGCCACTTAATATGGTGGTTATGGTGTTCTCCTAAAAAGAGTCACCCCTTGGCTGGGCCCTTCCCGGAGGGATATCTGGCTGGTTTCTGTGTTGAGACTCCTAACAGAGGCTCCATGGACCTTTTGATTTGCATATTTCCCAGGGGGCAATGTACCTAGGATTTCACTGTCTTGAGCGCCCTCGCTGGCTGCCGGCAGTGTTTTCTCTGGCTGGTCTCCCCGAGATCAGTGATTGTTTTGGTTTGTTGGTCTACTAGGCATTGCTCCCACCCAGCCAGAATCCTACTCCACACTGATGAGGGGCAATACCCCGAAACGGCTGTCTGTGGATGGATACCTGGCCTTGGTATTTCCCTTGTCATATCTTTAAACTTGTCAAAAAGTTGGATATTGACTAAAAGGGCCACTTAATATGGTGGTTATGGTGTTCTCCTAAAAAGAGTCACCCCTTGGCTGGGCCCTTCCCGGAGGGATATCTGGCTGGTTTCTCTGTTGAGACTCCTAACAGAGGCTCCATGGACCTTTTGATTTGCATATTTCCCAGGGGGCAATGTACCTAGGATTTCACTGTCTTGAGCGCCCTCGCTGGCTGCCGGCAGTGTTTTCTCTGGCTGGTCTCCCCGAGATCAGTGATTGTTTTGGTTTGTTGGTCTACTAGGCATTGCTCCCACCCAGCCAGAATCCTACTCCACACTGATGAGGGGCAATACCCCGAAACGGCTGTCTGTGGATGGATACCTGGCCTTGGTATTTCCCTTGTCATATCTTTAAACTTGTCAAAAAGTTGGATATTGACTAAAAGGGCCACTTAATATGGTGGTTATGGTGTTCTCCTAAAAAGAGTCACCCCTTGGCTGGGCCCTTCCCGGAGGGATATCTGGCTGGTTTCTGTGTTGAGACTCCTAACAGAGGCTCCATGGACCTTTTGATTTGCATATTTCCCAGGGGGCAATGTACCTAGGATTTCACTGTCTTGAGCGCCCTCGCTGGCTGCCGGCAGTGTTTTCTCTGGCTGGTCTCCCCGAGATCAGTGATTGTTTTGGTTTGTTGGTCTACTAGGCATTGCTCCCACCCAGCCAGAATTCTACTCCACACTGATGAGGGGCAATACCCCGAAACGGCTGTCTGTGGATGGATACCTGGCCTTGGTATTTCCCTTGTCATATCTTTAAACTTGTCAAAAAGTTGGATATTGACTAAAAGGGCCACTTAATATGGTGGTTATGGTGTTCTCCTAAAAAGAGTCACCCCTTGGCTGGGCCCTTCCCGGAGGGATATCTGGCTGGTTTCTGTGTTGAGACTCCTAACAGAGGCTCCATGGACCTTTTGATTTGCATATTTCCCAGGGGGCAATGTACCTAGGATTTCACTGTCTTGAGCGCCCTCGCTGGCTGCCGGCAGTGTTTTCTCTGGCTGGTCTCCCCGAGATCAGTGATTGTTTTGGTTTGTTGGTCTACTAGGCATTGCTCCCACCCAGCCAGAATCCTACTCCACACTGATGAGGGGCAATACCCCGAAACGGCTGTCTGTGGATGGATACCTGGCCTTGGTATTTCCCTTGTCATATCTTTAAACTTGTCAAAAAGTTGGATATTGACTAAAAGGGCCACTTAATATGGTGGTTATGGTGTTCTCCTAAAAAGAGTCACCCCTTGGCTGGGCCCTTCCCGGAGGGATATCTGGCTGGTTTCTGTGTTGAGACTCCTAACAGAGGCTCCATGGACCTTTTGATTTGCATATTTCCCAGGGGGCAATGTACCTAGGATTTCACTGTCTTGAGCGCCCTCGCTGGCTGCCGGCAGTGTTTTCTCTGGCTGGTCTCCCCGAGATCAGTGATTGTTTTGGTTTGTTGGTCTACTAGGCATTGCTCCCACCCAGCCAGAATCCTACTCCACACTGATGAGGGGCAATACCCCGAAACGGCTGTCTGTGGATGGATACCTGGCCTTGGTATTTCCCTTGTCATATCTTTAAACTTGTCAAAAAGTTGGATATTGACTAAAAGGGCCACTTAATATGGTGGTTATGGTGTTCTCCTAAAAAGAGTCACCCCTTGGCTGGGCCCTTCCCGGAGGGATATCTGGCTGGTTTCTGTGTTGAGACTCCTAACAGAGGCTCCATGGACCTTTTGATTTGCATATTTCCCAGGGGGCAATGTACCTAGGATTTCACTGTCTTGAGCGCCCTCGCTGGCTGCCGGCAGTGTTTTCTCTGGCTGGTCTCCCCGAGATCAGTGATTGTTTTGGTTTGTTGGTCTACTAGGCATTGCTCCCACCCAGCCAGAATCCTACTCCACACTGATGAGGGGCAATACCCCGAAACGGCTGTCTGTGGATGGATACCTGGCCTTGGTATTTCCCTTGTCATATCTTTAAACTTGTCAAAAAGTTGGATATTGACTAAAAGGGCCACTTAATATGGTGGTTATGGTGTTCTCCTAAAAAGAGTCACCCCTTGGCTGGGCCCTTCCCGGAGGGATATCTGGCTGGTTTCTGTGTTGAGACTCCTAACAGAGGCTCCATGGACCTTTTGATTTGCATATTTCCCAGGGGGCAATGTACCTAGGATTTCACTGTCTTGAGCGCCCTCGCTGGCTGCCGGCAGTGTTTTCTCTGGCTGGTCTCCCCGAGATCAGTGATTGTTTTGGTTTGTTGGTCTACTAGGCATTGCTCCCACCCAGCCAGAATCCTACTCCACACTGATGAGGGGCAATACCCCGAAACGGCTGTCTGTGGATGGATACCTGGCCTTGGTATTTCCCTTGTCATATCTTTAAACTTGTCAAAAAGTTGGATATTGACTAAAAGGGCCACTTAATATGGTGGTTATGGTGTTCTCCTAAAAAGAGTCACCCCTTGGCTGGGCCCTTCCCGGAGGGATATCTGGCTGGTTTCTGTGTTGAGACTCCTAACAGAGGCTCCATGGACCTTTTGATTTGCATATTTCCCAGGGGGCAATGTACCTAGGATTTCACTGTCTTGAGCGCCCTCGCTGGCTGCCGGCAGTGTTTTCTCTGGCTGGTCTCCCCGAGATCAGTGATTGTTTTGGTTTGTTGGTCTACTAGGCATTGCTCCCACCCAGCCAGAATCCTACTCCACACTGATGAGGGGCAATACCCCGAAACGGCTGTCTGTGGATGGATACCTGGCCTTGGTATTTCCCTTGTCATATCTTTAAACTTGTCAAAAAGTTGGATATTGACTAAAAGGGCCACTTAATATGGTGGTTATGGTGTTCTCCTAAAAAGAGTCACCCCTTGGCTGGGCCCTTCCCGGAGGGATATCTGGCTGGTTTCTGTGTTGAGACTCCTAACAGAGGCTCCATGGACCTTTTGATTTGCATATTTCCCAGGGGGCAATGTACCTAGGATTTCACTGTCTTGAGCGCCCTCGCTGGCTGCCGGCAGTGTTTTCTCTGGCTGGTCTCCCCGAGATCAGTGATTGTTTTGGTTTGTTGGTCTACTAGGCATTGCTCCCACCCAGCCAGAATCCTACTCCACACTGATGAGGGGCAATACCCCGAAACGGCTGTCTGTGGATGGATACCTGGCCTTGGTATTTCCCTTGTCATATCTTTAAACTTGTCAAAAAGTTGGATATTGACTAAAAGGGCCACTTAATATGGTGGTTATGGTGTTCTCCTAAAAAGAGTCACCCCTTGGCTGGGCCCTTCCCGGAGGGATATCTGGCTGGTTTCTGTGTTGAGACTCCTAACAGAGGCTCCATGGACCTTTTGATTTGCATATTTCCCAGGGGGCAATGTACCTAGGATTTCACTGTCTTGAGCGCCCTCGCTGGCTGCCGGCAGTGTTTTCTCTGGCTGGTCTCCCCGAGATCAGTGATTGTTTTGGTTTGTTGGTCTACTAGGCATTGCTCCCACCCAGCCAGAATCCTACTCCACACTGATGAGGGGCAATACCCCGAAACGGCTGTCTGTGGATGGATACCTGGCCTTGGTATTTCCCTTGTCATATCTTTAAACTTGTCAAAAAGTTGGATATTGACTAAAAGGGCCACTTAATATGGTGGTTATGGTGTTCTCCTAAAAAGAGTCACCCCTTGGCTGGGCCCTTCCCGGAGGGATATCTGGCTGGTTTCTGTGTTGAGACTCCTAACAGAGGCTCCATGGACCTTTTGATTTGCATATTTCCCAGGGGGCAATGTACCTAGGATTTCACTGTCTTGAGCGCCCTCGCTGGCTGCCGGCAGTGTTTTCTCTGGCTGGTCTCCCCGAGATCAGTGATTGTTTTGGTTTGTTGGTCTACTAGGCATTGCTCCCACCCAGCCAGAATCCTACTCCACACTGATGAGGGGCAATAACCCGAAACGGCTGTCTGTGGATGGATACCTGGCCTTGGTATTTCCCTTGTCATATCTTTAAACTTGTCAAAAAGTTGGATATTGACTAAAAGGGCCACTTAATATGGTGGTTATGGTGTTCTCCTAAAAAGAGTCACCCCTTGGCTGGGCCCTTCCCGGAGGGATATCTGGCTGGTTTCTGTGTTGAGACTCCTAACAGAGGCTCCATGGACCTTTTGATTTGCATATTTCCCAGGGGGCAATGTACCTAGGATTTCACTGTCTTGAGCGCCCTCGCTGGCTGCCGGCAGTGTTTTCTCTGGCTGGTCTCCCCGAGATCAGTGATTGTTTTGGTTTGTTGGTCTACTAGGCATTGCTCCCACCCAGCCAGAATCCTACTCCACACTGATGAGGGGCAATACCCCGAAACGGCTGTCTGTGGATGGATACCTGGCCTTGGTATTTCCCTTGTCATATCTTTAAACTTGTCAAAAAGTTGGATATTGACTAAAAGGGCCACTTAATATGGTGGTTATGGTGTTCTCCTAAAAAGAGTCACCCCTTGGCTGGGCCCTTCCCGGAGGGATATCTGGCTGGTTTCTGTGTTGAGACTCCTAACAGAGGCTCCATGGACCTTTTGATTTGCATATTTCCCAGGGGGCAATGTACCTAGGATTTCACTGTCTTGAGCGCCCTCGCTGGCTGCCGGCAGTGTTTTCTCTGGCTGGTCTCCCCGAGATCAGTGATTGTTTTGGTTTGTTGGTCTACTAGGCATTGCTCCCACCCAGCCAGAATCCTACTTCACACTGATGAGGGGCAATACCCCGAAACGGCTGTCTGTGGATGGATACCTGGCCTTGGTATTTCCCTTGTCATATCTTTAAACTTGTCAAAAAGTTGGATATTGACTAAAAGGGCCACTTAATATGGTGGTTATGGTGTTCTCCTAAAAAGAGTCACCCCTTGGCTGGGCCCTTCCCGGAGGGATATCTGGCTGGTTTCTGTGTTGAGACTCCTAACAGAGGCTCCATGGACCTTTTGATTTGCATATTTCCCAGGGGGCAATGTACCTAGGATTTCACTGTCTTGAGCGCCCTCGCTGGCTGCCGGCAGTGTTTTCTCTGGCTGGTCTCCCCGAGATCAGTGATTGTTTTGGTTTGTTGGTCTACTAGGCATTGCTCCCACCCAGCCAGAATCCTACTCCACACTGATGAGGGGCAATACCCCGAAACGGCTGTCTGTGGATGGATACCTGGCCTTGGTATTTCCCTTGTCATATCTTTAAACTTGTCAAAAAGTTGGATATTGACTAAAAGGGCCACTTAATATGGTGGTTATGGTGTTCTCCTAAAAAGAGTCACCCCTTGGCTGGGCCCTTCCCGGAGGGATATCTGGCTGGTTTCTGTGTTGAGACTCCTAACAGAGGCTCCATGGACCTTTTGATTTGCATATTTCCCAGGGGGCAATGTACCTAGGATTTCACTGTCTTGAGCGCCCTCGCTGGCTGCCGGCAGTGTTTTCTCTGGCTGGTCTCCCCGAGATCAGTGATTGTTTTGGTTTGTTGGTCTACTAGGCATTGCTCCCACCCAGCCAGAATCCTACTCCACACTGATGAGGGGCAATACCCCGAAACGGCTGTCTGTGGATGGATACCTGGCCTTGGTATTTCCCTTGTCATATCTTTAAACTTGTCAAAAAGTTGGATATTGACTAAAAGGGCCACTTAATATGGTGGTTATGGTGTTCTCCTAAAAAGAGTCACCCCTTGGCTGGGCCCTTCCCGGAGGGATATCTGGCTGGTTTCTGTGTTGAGACTCCTAACAGAGGCTCCATGGACCTTTTGATTTGCATATTTCCCAGGGGGCAATGTACCTAGCATTTCACTGTCTTGAGCGCCCTCGCTGGCTGCCGGCAGTGTTTTCTCTGGCTGGTCTCCCCGAGATCAGTGATTGTTTTGGTTTGTTGGTCTACTAGGCATTGCTCCCACCCAGCCAGAATCCTACTCCACACTGATGAGGGGCAATACCCCGAAACGGCTGTCTGTGGATGGATACCTGGCCTTGGTATTTCCCTTGTCATATCTTTAAACTTGTCAAAAAGTTGGATATTGACTAAAAGGGCCACTTAATATGGTGGTTATGGTGTTCTCCTAAAAAGAGTCACCCCTTGGCTGGGCCCTTCCCGGAGGGATATCTGGCTGGTTTCTGTGTTGAGACTCCTAACAGAGGCTCCATGGACCTTTTGATTTGCATATTTCCCAGGGGGCAATGTACCTAGGATTTCACTGTCTTGAGCGCCCTCGCTGGCTGCCGGCAGTGTTTTCTCTGGCTGGTCTCCCCGAGATCAGTGATTGTTTTGGTTTGTGGGAGCCATCACTGGCAGCCTGCGGTAAGCTGGTAACCAGGGTAAATATCGGGTAACCAAGCAAAGCACTTTGCTAAGTAACCCGATGTTTACCCTGGCTACGTGTGCAAAAATCCCCGAAAGCCACACAGAAGCACTTCCGTGTGACTTCCGTCGGATGCTGCTGCAGTCTGTGTCCCGCTCCAGCCCCACCCCCGCGGCTGCCCACTCAGCAGTGTCCACAGCTGCCCACACTGTACGGTGTCTACAGCTGCTGTCACTGCAGTGTCAGCAGCTGCCCGCACTGTACGGTGTCCGCAGCTGCCCACACTGCAGTGCCAAGCGCTGTCAGGAGGTTAGTGACGTTCCTTACCTGCGGTGATGAAATCCTGCCCTCCCAACATCAGCGCTGTCACTGTCCTCCATGGCCGCCGCTTATCACATCTCCTCTCACTGCCGACCCAAGACTGTGACTAGCGTTGACGTCACCGGCACCCGCGATACTTAGTTGTGAAGGCGGCGGTCATTGAACTCAGTGACAGCTCTGCTATCACTGCCCGTAGTTCTGGTGCATATCGCACCTGACAGGTTCCCTTTAAATATCGACGGCAGCAGCAGACGGCTAGAAAGCTCACTTCCAGATTTGCTCTGTCTTCTGATAGTGGCCGCGGCCAGGTACTGTAGATCTGTTCCTATGCTAATCAATAAAGCGGATGTGCAGTACTTGGCATAATTGTGCTCACATGATCCTCCACTCTTGCCACTGGCATGGCAGAATCCTAAAAGTGTGCAGAGCATGCTTTGTGAGAATTCAGAAGCCTGCAGTCACCTAGAGTGACTGCAAACTTTCATCATAAAATATTATTGTAGCCTTACTTTGTAGCCCAATGTTAACAACGTATGATATAATTAGTCAGGATTCAGCTCCACTCTCTGTTTACAGCAGTCATCACATTGCCGCACCACTCATATCCAAGTCTCATATTTAGTCATGTGACAATTAGCGTCTCTTTCTACTTCTGTTTTTCAGTGAAGATTGAGAGAGTAAAGGGTACTTTACACACAACGATATCGCTAACGATATATCGTCGGGGTCACGGTGTTCGTGACGCACATCCGGCGCCGTTAACGATATCGTTGTGAGTGACTAAAAGGAGCGACGATCAATGATTGCAAAAACGTCAAAAATCGTTGATCGTTGACACGTCGCTCCTGTTCATAATATCGTTGGTGGTGCATGCCGCTGGTTGTTCGTCGTTCCTGCGGCATCACAAATCGCTATGTGTGACACCGCAGGAACGACGAACATCTCCTTACCTGCGTCCACCGGCAATGAGGAAGGAAGGAGGTGGGCGGCATGTTCCGGCCGCTCAGCTCCGCCCCTCCTCTGCTATTGGGTGGCCGCTTAGTGTGACGCCGAACGGACCTCCCCCTTAAAGGAGAGATTGTTCGGTGTCTCCAGCGATGTCGCTAAGCAGGTATGTGCATGTGACGCTATTGTTCGCTACGGCAGTGATCACCCCATGACGAAACAGCGACGTGGGCAGGTGCTATCGCGCACGACATCACTAGCTATCGCTAGCGATGTCGCAGCGTGTAAAGCACCCTTTAGGCTGAAGTCACCCGAGGATTACTGCGAGTCCTTTCATGACACTCGGCTTACGCTCACAGCACAGCGGGAGCCGAGGGTCATGCGACTGTGGTCCGATCAGACCACAGCTGCAGTGGGGGGGGCAGTGCTGCGGAGGGGAGTGCCGGAATTTTTCTCCCTCACTCCTCTATTGCCACCTGATGTGAGATTCGCACAGCAGTCGCGGTACACTGGTGTAACATGAGTGTAGTGCGAAGTTTCTCTCGCCCCATAGACTTGTATGGGTGCGAGTGAAGCAGGCTCGCATTACACTCACAGCATACTGCAACTGTTTTCTCGGTTCGATTAGGACTGAGAAAACAATTGCTTATGGGTGCAGGCACATAGAGTAATATTGGTCCAAGTAGAATGCGATTTTATCACATTCCACTCGCTCTGTTTTTTTTTTTCTCCCTGTGTATGCTAGGCCTTAGGAAGAGGAGCTCGTCTGCACATAACTAAATGTGCAAATCATATATGAATGAGCGGCCACATGACTACCCAAACCGCGGGGTGGGGGGGCGCTAAACAGGATTCTTGCCCCGGGTGCCAGAAAGCGTAGATACACCTCTGCATTATGTGTTTTTCTGTCATTATAATGACAGAAAAGACTGATATGAAGTGTACAAGCACAAGAAAATCACCAGAGCGCTCTACGCTATGAAAAGCCGTAGAAAATGGCACTGGAGTGAACATGTGACTGCCTCATGTAGGTTGAAGCTATGGATCCTGGGTAAATTTATGTATTTTCCCTCCTTCAGTTTTTTTGCAGTACGCAAAAAAATGGAAGGGACACAGATGACAAACGGATGACATACGGACCATATACGGAACAGAAACGGATGCCACACGGATGCATCCATGAAAAAAAGGACCGTTTTTTTGCGGACCGCAAAAACGAATTGGTCGTGTGAATGTAGCCTTATTCTGATCTACCATTTATAAACAGCAGGCAGAAATAAGTGAATAGCATCCCCCAGTGTCAGAAAATCTCCGGGGTTTCAGGGGGTAGCTGAGACCCTGGAGATCATGATTGAGGCCGTTTTTTCCGATCCCCGCTCATGTGATCACCGGTGTACACCGTATACCGATGATCACGTTCCAGTAAATGACAGCGCCGGTAAAAAATTATTTATCTCCCATCTGGCATGAACAAACATGAGATAAATCTCCTCCCCGGTCCCCCGGTGTTGCCAAAGTGCCTCCCCCGACCCCCTACCAGAAATCCAAGATGGCCGTGCGCCCAGCAGCGCGCCAGCCGCAATTACATTACTCCTCTGATTTCTGTTGCATGTGCCATGACACATGCGACAGAAAACTCCTCCCCAGGCCCAGCCAGGTCACCCCCTATAAACCTACTGGTGTTTCACGGTGTCCCACGGTACCTGTGCAGCGTTGATCCCCCGCGGTCCCCTCCTTCACAATAGACGCTGCTGCATGCACACAGTGGCTGTCAGCTCAGCTTCCTGTATTCAGTCACAGGGAGTGGCGGTAATCATACATCTGTAAGTTACTGCAATGCCCTGCTCATGAGGTAAGGAACATAGTTGATCAGGAGAGCTATACTACATTTCCAAATGGAGGTATTTGATTTTATAGTTGGCCTGCTGAACGACTACCAAACATGACAGTCCATTATACGACACAAGAAAACATGTCTAAATATCAAGCTCTGTTGTTTGGTATTCATTCAGCTGGATAACTGGACTTAAAGGGGTATTCCATCTCCAAGATCCTATCCCCAATATATAGTAGGTGGAATAGCAATAATATCAGCAAATACCAATATTTGGAAATGTAGAATAGTTCTCCTGATTAGGCATGCCCTTACCTCATAAGCAGGGCATAGCAGCTTTGGTAGCAACAGTTAGGACATGGTTTCTGCTGCTGTGGACCCGGGGAGAGTGGGTGCAGATTCATTGCACCCACACTCCTCCCATGGAGGGTCTGCACTCCTAGAAATTGGGGGATTCATTCCCTGAGCGTGTCCCCCCATATTCTAGACGGTCCAGAGTCATCGTGGGACCCCCTTATTTTTTTTTCCTTACAATAAATTGTTGAAAGAGGGAATGTTTTGGGGAGTGTTTTTTCAAATACATTTTTTCTTGTCTATTTTTTTGTTAGTTCTGACAGTTTGTGATGTCGGGTATCTGATAGACGCCATGACCTCACAAACTGCTGGGCTTGATGTCAGGTGACCTTACAGCTAGTATCAACCCCATTTATTACCCCGTTTGCCACTGCACCAGGGCACAGGATGAGCTGGGGTGAAGCGCCAGGATTGGCACATCTAGTGGATGCACCACCTCTGGGGTGCCTGCGGCCTGCTATTTTTAGGCTGTGAAGGGCCAATAACTGTGGACCTTCCCACCTTGAGAATACCAGACCACAGCTGTCCGCTTTACCTTGGCTGGTGATCCAATTTGGGGGGGACCCTACTTTTTTTTTGTAATTATTATTATTATTTATAAAATAATTATAAAAAAGAGCCTGGGGTGACCTCCACATTGGATTACCAACCACGGTAAAGCGGCCAGCTGTGGTTTTCAGGCTACAGCCGTCTGCTTTACCCTAGCTGGCTATCAAAAATGGGGGGACCCAACGTCATTTTTTTTTTTAACTATTTTTTTAAATAAAAAAAATTAATGGGCTTCCCTGTATTTTGATTGCCAGCCAAGGTAACGCTAGGCAGATGGGGGTGTCAACCCATAGCTGTCTGCTTTATCTGCGCTGAGAATCAAAAATACCGCGGAGTGCTACGTCATTTTTTTTAATGATTTATTTTTACAGCTCTGTGATGTCAGACAATCAAAATACAGGGAAGCCCATTTTTTTTTTAGTTATTTAAAAAAATAAATAAAAAAAATATATACATGGGCTCCCGCTGAATTTTTTGTATTGCTAGCTAAGGGTAATGCAAGCAGCTACTGGCTGCTATCCCCCACTGCTTGGTGTTACCTTCACTGACAATGGAAAATCCAGGGAAACATTTTTTATTTTTTTTTGCCAAAAAACTAAAAAAAGAAAAAAAAAATTACGTGGGCTTCGCCATATTTTTGTATGCTAGCCAGGTACAGCAGGCAGGTACGGGCTGCCCCCAACCCCCAGCTGCCTATTTGTACCCAGCTGGGAACTAAAAATATAGGGAAGCCCTTTGTTTAATTATTTCATGAATTTCATGAAATAATTAAAAAAAAAAAACCACGTGGGCTTCACCCCATTTTTGTGTCCAGTCAGGTACAACTAGGCAGCTGAGGATTGGAATCCACAGCACAGGTTAGCCAGAGCTTTCTGGGCCACTCTGCTGCGAATTGCAGTCCGCAGCCGCCCCAGAAAATGGCGCTTTCATAGAAACGCCATCATCTGGCGCTGTATCCAACTCTTCCAGCTGCCCTGAAGCCGGGTGGCTTGCTGGGTAATAATGAGTTAATACTAGCTTTGTTTTACGAGCTAGTATTAAGCCAGAGATTCTTAATGTCAGGCAAGTTTGACCTGGCCATTAAGAATCTCCAATAAAGGGTTAAAAAAAAGGCACCACATAGAGAAAAAATACTTTAATAGAAATAAATACACAGACACACTTAGAGACTCCATGTTTATTACTCCCTGTCAGCCCTCCACGATCCTGCTCTTCTGTCTTGTTTCCCCTTCAACCCATGCAGCTCTGCTACATCAGACGGCACTGCATGGCAAGAAGACGCTGCTGCTCCGTGCAGAAATCATTCAGTGAGAGTGACCACAGGCTGCCGGCTGTAAGCGGTGACGTCACCGCTGACAGAAAGGTTACCATAGCAACAGTGCTCCATTCACGTGATTCCCGATGCCGCTATTTCCTGGCTGTGACAGCTAGTCCCTGCATGTGGGCTGACTCTGTAAAGAGCGCCTCATGCATGGACGAGGAAGCCCATCATGTGCCAGAGCATCTCGCCGGTAAAAGGACATGCTCAAACAAGAACTGCTTACCGGAGAGATGCACTGACAGGACCTAGCATGACATCTAGCTATGTGACCAGTCTGTAGCCAATGAGATAATAGACACGTGACTGGTCACATGCTATTTTGACGTCACGGAAGGTCTTATCAGTGCTTGTTACCGGGAGGAAGACGCTGCTGCTTCCTGTGCAGTCTTTGCACTCCGTGAGTGAGCTGAGGCTGCTGGCTGAAAGCAGTGATGTCACCGCTGACAGGCGCGTTGCTATAGCAATGGTGATCTCCGTTGTTGACCGGCTGTGGCAGCCGGTGAATAACGGAACAGGTAAGCCAACCGTGTGCAAGAGCATCTTGCCAGTACATGGAGATACACAAACGATCACCGCGTACTGGAGAGATGCACTGACAGGACCTAGCATGATGTCATAGTCATGTGACCAGTCTGTAGCCAATGAGATAATAGACACGTGACTGGTCACATGGCTATTTTGACGTCACGCAAGGTCCTATCATCAGTGCTGGTTACTGGGAGGATGCAGCGATTATCGGAAGGAAAAGCGGCGGGAGACAGAGTGCAGGACGCGTCGCTGGGACCTGTAAGTGTTATGGCAATGTTTATTAACTGTATGTGTACATGTATAATGGGTTTTTATGTGTTTGTATTTGCCTCCCATTGTTTTCTATGGGGTTCGAGAGGTTCGTCGAACAGCTTGTAGAACCGAACTCGAACGCGGCCTCCGTTCGACGAACCGAACTCGAGCCTCTAGAGGCTCGCTCATCTCTACTCACAACCCAGTGCTATATTTAGGGGGCTGCGAGAAGAAATGCGCTCCCTGTTCCATTCAATTTGGTGCCCATGCAAAATCATCATGAGGACCTGATCGTTGCCATGGCAACATCCAGGTCAGTCAGCAATGGCAAACCTGTTATACCATGCCAGGAGCATGGTCTAATAAGCTTCTGTTAGTGCAGCACTGACAGGTATAATACATTGCCATGCTGGTGCATAGGAATGCATTATCAGCAATCAGAGTAAGAAAAGTTAAAGTACCATAGAGGGATTAAGTAAAAAAAAGCAATAAAAAGGTTTTAAAATTATTGTAAAATATTTTTTTTAAAAATCACAAAATAAAAAAAATGAAAAAAATATGCCAATGCACATATTTGGTATTGAAAAACAAGCAACCAACTAGGACAACCCAACATATAAAAATATCACACTATTTAACTTCTTTAATGAACACAGTAAAAAAAATAAAAATTGAAAATGTGGAAAAAAAACATTGCTTTTAAATAAAGCAAAAAGTGGAATAAAACATGATAAAAAAATACGAATGTAAATAAAAAAGGCTATCGCTAGACGTCATCTTGTCCAGCAAGAAATAGGCTGCCAATCAGCTCCATCAACATAAAAAATAAAAAACTACATCTCTCTGAATATACTGAGGCAAAAACATTTTTTTTTTACATAAAATAGTTTTTATTGTGCAAAACCAGCAAAACATAAAAAACAATATAAATATGGTATCGTTGCCGTCATACTGACTCAGAAAAAAGCTATCTTTTGCTTTTACTACATGGTGAATAACATAAAAAAAGGAAAAACAACAATTCCTGAATTGCTGGTTTTTGTTCATTCTGCCTGCTAAAAACTGGAATAGAAAGCTATTAAAAAATGATATTTGCCCAAAAATAGTAAAAATAAAAACGTCAACTCATCCCGCAAAAAACAAGCCCTCATATATTTCTTTTGGCAGAAATATAGAAAATTATATATAGAAAAAATATAGAAAAAAAACCTGCTTTTCTTAGTGTGTGATAGCAGCCAAATATAAAAAACAATATAAATCAGGTATCACTGTAATCACACTGACGCAAAGAGTAAAGCTATTTAATCACTTATACCGCACGACGAATTGTGTAAAAAAAAAAAACCAAATAAAACCAATTCTTGAGCTACTGTTGATTTGTTTCTTCTCCCTCCCAAAGATCACAGTAAAGCGGGTTTTACACACAGCGACATCGCTAGCGATGTCGCTGGTGAAAGCACCCGCCTCGTCGGTTGTGCGTCACGGGCAAATCGCTGTCCGTGGCGCACAACATCGCTAGGACCCATCACACATACTTACCTGCCTAGTGACGTCGCTGTAGCCGGCGAACCGCCTCCTTTCTAAGGGGGAGGTTTGTTCGGCATCACAGCGGCGTCATTAAGCGGCCGCCCAATAAAAGCAGAGGGGCGGAGATGAGCGGGCCAAACATCCCGCCCACCTGCTTCCTTCCTCATTGCGGGCAGACGCAGGTACGGTGATGTTCCTCGTTCCTGCGGTGTCACACATAGTGATGTGTGCTGCCGCAGGAACAACGAACATCCTGCGTTCTGCAACAGCAACGATATTCGGGAAAGGAACGACGTGTCAACGATCAATGATTAGGTAAGTAATTTTGATCGTTAACGGTCGCTCCTGCGTTTCACACGCAACGACATCGCTAATGAGGCCAGATGTGCGTCACGAATTCCGTGACCCCCAACGACATCTTGTTAGCGATGTCGTTGCGTGTAAAGTCCGCTTAAGTCTCAGCCCACATTTATTCTGCGCTCTGCGCTGAGCCCTTAATATTGGGATTTACATGTAAATCTCTCAAATATGTGATTGAGATGGAACCCCAGCAGAGAATTCCCTATAATGAGGCAGATGAAGACATGGTAGATGCAGTCTGGCCTATGATCCAGCAGTGTCCTGCTATTTAGGTGTGCACAAAACTGCGGTCAGCCACAGGTTTGTGCACCTCTGAAAAGCCAGACACCACTAAACAGAGACCAAATGGAGTCCAGAGTAACTCCACCTGCTTCATTACTGAATGGATCCATCAAGATTTGATTTGAGTCACATATCTCAGATATTTAGGTGGAAACACCAATGTAATTGCTCATCGTAAAGCATTGGCTACATATGAGCTGATCCAAAATGTTCTTTACCCCAAAATGCCAAGAGTAAAAGATTCAACTCAACTCAACCCACAGAAAACAAGTCCCCACATGGATCTGTCACCTGTTAAGAAAAATAAGTAATTGGTAGCACAAAGGATTTGGAAAACCATCATAGCTCCACTAAAATAAATCTAGGAAAATCTGCACTCCTAAATCAAAATATCCTCTACCCAGTTAGCATCCATATGTTTCACATTAAAAGAAGTGAGGAGAGCCCACTATTTTACAAGTATGTGGCTAAAGAAGCACAAGCTCGGCACAATGTATTGAGCACTACAATGGCAAATTTGCAATTTTCACTCAGGAACATCCATTACTGCTTGTTTCTGGGAAAACCTCATAACGTAAGGGAAGCCATTGTACCCATAGATTAATTCCCAGAGGGGGGTATATGCTAATAAGGGGTCACTTGAGGAGGGTTTCCACTGTTTAGGTACATCAGGGGCTCAGCAAACTGAGGCAACAAACTATTCTAGAAGAATCAGCGCCTCAAAATTCAACTGGTGAGCCTTCCCTCCGAGCTCTGTCATATTGCCAAAGAGTGTTCAGCAGAAATAATGTAACAATTTATCTGGTACATTTTATCCTTTTCTCTTGTGAAGATTAAAAAAGATGGGGCTAAAACAGTATTTTAGTGATAAAAATGCAATTACCGTGGTTTGGGGCTGGGGAAAACCCAGTGGTCATGGTGCACATTGGTACTAATGACAAAGTTAGAGGCAGGTGGAAGGTCCTTAAAAATTATTACAGGGAACTAGGAGAGAAGCTGAAGTCCAGGACCTCCAAGTTGGTGTTTTCAGAAATATTACCGGTGCCACAAGCGTCACTAGAAAGACAGCGGGAGCTTAGGGAGATAAATACATGGCTTAGAAATTGGTGCAGGAAAGAAGGGTTCGGGTTCATGGAGAACTGGGCCGACTTCTCATTCGGCTACAGGCTCTACGGTAGGGACGGGCTGCACCTCAATGGGGAGGGTGCAGCTGTGCTGGGGAGAAAATGGTCAGACGGATGGAGGAGCTTTTAAACTAGGATCTGGGGGGAGGGAGGGTAGTGGAGCAAAAAAGGGGATAGATGAGCAGATAGAGACAGTGAGACGGTAGGGGTCAATGAAGGATTGGGGGGGATGGGACATGCAAGGAATGTAGGGAGGCTAGGAGTAATAAAGGTGTTAATAGGATTAAATGTCTACTGGCAAATGCAAGAAGTCTTGCAAACACAATGAATGAATTGGAGACTCTTATGTTAACCATGGACTATGATGTGATAGGCATTGCAGAAACCTGGCTGGATGAAAACCATGACTGGGTGACAAACATACAGGGTTATAGTACATTTAGGAAGGACAGGAATGACAAAAAGGTGGTGTGGAGTGTATATTTATCAAATCTAACCTAAAACCTGTGTTGAATGATGACATTGGGGGGAACTACAATAATGTAGAGTCAGTATGGGTAAATGTACATGGGGAGGTGAATAATGGAAAAATGGTAATTGGAGTTTGCTATAAGCCTCCTAACATACCAGAACAAATAGAGGGTGAAATGCTGGAACAAATTGAAAAGGCAGCTAATAATAATGGTCGGGTTCTTATTATGGGGGATTTCAACTATCCAGGCATTCAGTGGGACATAGAATCTTCTGGTTCTGCTAAAAGCTGTAAGTTCGTATGTACAATTCAAGACAATTACCTCTCTCAGGTGGTAGATGAACCGACGAGGGGAGATAATTTTCTAGATCTGGTCCTGTCAAATAGACCGGATACAATTTCAGATCTACAGCTCCGGGAGCACTTGGGCACCAGCGATCATAATATGGTAAGCTTCAACGTAATATTCAATAAAACATTTCAAAGGGGAAATGCTAAAACCTGGAATTTTAGGAAAGCTGATTTCAACAAATTAAGGGAAGAGCTTAAATGTGTAGATTGGGACAAAGTCATGGTAACTGGGGATACCGAACATAAATGGGGTAAGTTTAATGATATACTGCTAGAGTCCTGTAAAAAAACTTATACCCTCTGGTAATAAAATGTCCAGGAATAAAAAGACACCACTATGGATAAATAAGACTGTACAAAGTATAATAAAACAAAAACAAAAGGCGTTTAAAATCTTAAAGGCTGAGAATACAAAAATAGCATTTCAGGACTATAAAGATATTAATAGGAAATGTAAAAAAGAAATCAAACAAGCAAAACTAGCTACTGAAACAAAAATCGCCAATGACATTAAAATAAATCCCAAAATCTTTTCTAAATACATTAATGCCAAAAGGAACACAAAGGATAGTATCGGCCCCTTAAAATATAATAACATGTTATGGAAGACAAACATAAAACTGAGATATTAAATAGGCATTTCTCTGTGTTCACCAAGGAACTGACTGTACCAGGGATCATTAAACAAGTGAAAAATCAAAGTTCACCACCCGATATAATTAATTTAACACAAGATGAAGTACGCCTACGTCTGAGTAAATTAAACATTGACAAATTCCCAGGGTCAGATGGCATTCATCCACGAATATTGAGGGAATTGAGCTCCGTAATCGACAGACCGCTGTATCTCATCTTTTTAGACTTGCTTGTAACAGGGTTGGTGCCTCAGGATTGGAGAATTGCTGATGTGGTACCGATATTTAAGAAAGGTAAGAGGGTAGATCCAGGCAACTACCATCCAGTAAGCCTGACATCAGTAGTATGCAAAGTTTTTGAGGGCATTTTAAGGGATGACATGCAAAAATATATTGCAGAAAAAAATATAATAACTGACAAACAGCATGGATTCATGAAGTATAAGTCGTGTCTAACCAACCTGTTGGGGTTCTATGAGGAGGTAAGTGCAAATCTGGATATTGGTAATGCAGCTGATGTGATTTATTTGGACTTTGCAAAGGCATTTGATACTGTACCACATAATAGCCTTATACTAAAGCTCCAGAAGCAAGGACTAGGGGAAACTATATGCAACTGGGTAAGGAATTGGCTAAAAGATAGGAAACAAAGAGTAGTCATAAAAGGTACATTCTCTAAATGGGCTATAGTCAACAGTGGGGTGCCGCAGGGATCTGTGCTAGGACCAATTCTTTTTAATCTCTTTATTAATGAGCTTGTGGGTGGGATTTATAGTAAAGTGTCAGTCTTTGCTGATGACACCAAACTACAGTACAGACCAAAAGTTTGGACACACCTTCTCATTCAAAGAGTTTTCTTTATTTTCAGGACTCATCACAACTATGGATTAAAACATGTGGAATGAAATACTTAAAGTGTGAAACAACTGAAAATATGTCTTATATTCTAGGTTCTTCAAAGTAGCCACCTTTTGATTTGATTACTACTTTGCACATGCTTGGCATTCTCTTGATGAGCTTCAATAGGTAATCACCGAAAATGGTTTTCCAACAGTCTTGAAGGAGTTCCCAGAGATGCTTAGCACTTGTTGGCCCTTTTGCCTTCATTCTGCGTTCCAGCTCACCCCAAACCATCTCGATTGGGTTCTGGTCTGGTGACTGTGGAGACCAGGTCATCTGGCGTAGCACCCCATCACTCTCCTTCTTAGTCAAATAGCCCTTACACAGCCTGGAGGTGTGTTTGAGGTCATTGCCCTGTTGAAAAATAAATGATGGTCCGACTAAACGCACACCGGATGGAATAGCATGCCACTGCAAGATGCTGTGGTAGCCATGCTGGTTCTGTATGCCTTCAATTTTGAATAAATCCCCAACAGTGTCACCAGCAAAGCACCCCCACACCATCACATCTCCTCCTCCATGCTTCACGGTGGGAACCAGTCATGTAGAGTCCATCCGTTCACCTTTTGTACAAAGATACGGTCTTTGGATCCAAAGATCTCAAATTTGGACTCATTAGACCAAAGCACAGATTTCCACTGGTCTAATGTCCATTCCTTGTGTTCTTTAGCCCAAACAAGTCTCTTCTGCTTGTTGCCTGTCCTTAGCAGTGGTTTCCTAGCAGCTATTTTACCATGAAGGCCTGCTGCACAAAATCTCCTCTTAACAGTTGTTCTAGAGATGAGAAGGGGTGTCCAAACTTTTGGTCTGGACTGTATGTAGGATATTAAAAAACTGACCTTGATATTACAATATTACAAAAAGATCTGGATAAGATGTCAGAATGGGCAGATACTTGCAAATTAAATTTAATGTTGATACATGTAAAGTAATGCACGTAGGACGAAGTAATCCTATAGCTGCGTATACATTAAATGGAAGTAAACTCGGGACTACAGAACAGGAGAAAGACTTGGGTATTCTGATTACAGATAGGCTGAGCAGCAGCACTCAATGTCAGGCAACAGCTGCTAAAGCAAACAAAATTTTAGGGTGTATAAAGAGAGAGATTAGATCCCGTGATCCCAACGTATTGTTACCCCACTATAAATCACTTGTAAGGCCACATGTGGAATATGGGATCCAGTTTTGGCTCCACATTTTAAAAAAGGACATTCTGAAGTTAGAGTCAGTTCAAAGGCGGGCAACTAGACTACTACAAGGAATGGAAGGCCTCCCATATGATGACAGGTTGAAAAAGTTAGATATGTTTAGCTTAGAAAAAAAGATGTCTCAGAGGAGATCTCATTTATATGTATAAATACATGTGTGGTCAATATAAGGACTGGCACATGACTTATTTCTTCCAAAGACAATACTAAGGACCAGGGGGCACTCACTGCGAGTGGAAGAAAAGAGATTACGACAGCTAAATAAGAAAGGGTTCTTTACAGTTAGAGCAGTCAGACTGTGGAATGCCCTACCACAAGAGGTAGTAATGGCAGATACTATAACAGCTTTTAAAAAAGGGCTGGATGATTTCCTCAGTACACAAAACATTGTTGGTTATAAATGACTTAGTGACCAAATGTGGAATTGGTGGAGGAAAGTTGAACTAGATGGACTTATGTCTTTTTTTCAAACTAAGTAACTATGTAACTGTATTTTTCGGACTATAAGACACACTTTTTTTTCCCCCAAATGTAGGGCTAAAGTGGGGGGGGTGTCTTATAGTCTGAATGTGGCTGCGGGGAATGAGGGTGCTGCAGTGGAGCGGGTCATCGGGGGCACGAGCAGGCTGTAGCAGCACCTGCCGTGACCACGTGGGCCCGCTCATTACATATTCACACCAGTCCTCCCGCCCATCATTCCTCAGTGCTGAAGCCAGCGCTGACAGGTGGGCGGGGGGTGCGCGCATAATTAACAGCCAGCCTGCATTATCACCCCTGGAAACTATAGCCTGGAGTGATCATGTGCGGATGTATTCACTGCCCCCCGCGCATCATCATCAGCGCGGGGGGCAGTGAATATTACGGTATACTCACTTCCCTGCAGCATTGCGAACTCCTCCTGTCTGTGCCGACCAGCTGATCTGTGTAGAGAGCGGTGAGCACAGCAATGACATCATCGCTGTGCACGCCACTAGTCTCCACGCAGGTCAGTTGACAGGCAGACAGCAAAAGGAGCGATGCTGCAGACAAAGGTGACGGCTCCACACTCCAGCGGTGCTGCTGCCAGACAGGGGGAGGAGCAATGCTGCATGGAGCGAGAAAAGGTGATTATAAACATTTGGGTTTTTTTGTGTGACACATGATACATGCCATATAGCAGGATGGGGGTTTATAGCAGGATGGGGCCATATAGCAGGATTGATGGGGGTATATAGCAGGATGGATGGGGGTATATAGCAGGATGGATGGGGGTATATAGCAGGCTGGATGGGGTATATATAGCAGGATGGATGGGGTATATAGCAGGATGGGGGCATATTCCAGGAAGGCAGTATATAGCAGGATGGGGGTATATAGCAGAATGGGGTACATATATACAAGGATGGGGATCATATACAAGGCAGGAGGATCATTACTAGGATGGGGTACCTTAGTAGAGAATTTGAGGACATTACCCCCATAACAGTGTCAGCAGCAGATCCTCGCCCCATAACAGTGTGTCATGACCACATTTGTTTGCTTAAAATTTTATTTTCCTATTTTCCTCCTCTAAAACCAGGTTGCGTCTTATGGTCCGGTGCGTCTTACAATCCGAAAAATACAGTATTAGATCTTCATAAAATTCTATGTCACAGGTGTGGTGTTAAAGTCCTCAGTGCAGTACTAGATGTATTCACTGAGGGGTGCAGTTTTTAAAATAAGGTCACTTTTATGCACCTTAGGGGATCTGCCAATGTGACATGACAATTCCAACAAAATCTACTTTTCAATATGGTGCTCCTTCCCTTGAGCTTTGCACTATGCCTGAAAAGTAGTTTATAACCACATATTGGCAAACTCGAGAGAAATTATGTAACAATTTATGTGGTCTATGTTCTCCTAATAGCCCATTTGTGAATTAGAAACTTGGCGCTAAAACAACATTTTATTGAAAAAATTTAAAGTTTGTTTCAGTTCCACAGCCCAATATTTCACAATTCTATGAATCATCTGTGGGTTTAAAATGCTGTCTGTGCCCCTAGATGAATTCCTCAAGAGATGTACTTTCCAACATGGGGTCACAAGAAAGGGTTTCTTCTCTTTTGGCACCAAAGCGGCTCTTCACATGCGACATGGCACATGCAGTTGACTACTGCCAAATGTGCACTTGAATAATTCTCCATCCCTTCTAAGCCATGCCATACACCCAAACAGTAGTTTTTCACCACATATGGGGTATCAATATACTGAGTAGAAATTGCACAACAAATTGTAGAATCCATTTTCTCCTGTTAAACTTGTAAAAATGAACAATTTGGGACTAAAGCAAAATTTTTTGGGGGGAAAAAAAAATCAGATTTTTTGTCATGACTAGAGTTGAGCGCGGTTCTAGGTTCGAGGTTCTCCAGTTCTAGGCTCGAGTGATTTTGGGGCCTGTTCTAGATCGAACTAGAACTCAAGCTTTTTGCAAAAGCTCGATAGTTCTAGAAACGTTCGAGAACGGTTCTAGCAGCAAAAAAAACAGCTAATTCCTAGCTGGCTTTCCGCTGTAATAGTGTAAGTTTTTTTTTTTTTTCCTTGTCTTCCTTCCCTAAGCGCGCGCGTGTAGTGGGGCGGGCCAGCATGTCAGCCAATCCCAGACACACACACAGCTAAGTGGACTTTTAGCCAGAGAAGCAACGGCATGTGTGATAGGATGTCCATGTCACATGTCTCTGCATTATAAAACCGGACATTTTCCTCCAGCACGCCATTATCTGCCTTCTGCGTCCTGGGTGTCAGACATCACTGGCGCAGCTCCGTCCTTTGTCCTATCGCCGATACAGCTGTATGCGCTCCATACACAGCGCTGTACAGCATAGGGATAGCACTTTCTATCAGTCCTTTTAAGGGGTCGTACCGGCAGGGTCAGAGCCATAGGTGACAGGTCCTGAAAACAGAGACAGCGTCTGTGTAGCTAAGGTCAGGGATTTCCTCGCTGCTTTTCCCCATTAGGAGGGAATAGAAAGGCAGGCTTCCATTCCTCTACCCAGAGCCCCACAATCCTGGCACTGTACCCTCCTGTCCTCTGCACACTCCAACTCATTATAACTAAGCCATTATACTAGCAAACACTGAGTGTACCTTGTGGCATCCTAAACGTGGCTATTGGACTTCTGTATAGTCCCACTAGTGCAAAGATATTTGCAGCACGTCTGCCTGCATTGCACACTCAAACTCATTATAACTAAGCCATTATACTAGCAAACACTGAGTGTACCTAGTGGCATCCTAAACGTGGCTATTGGACTTTTGTCTAGTCCCACTAGTGCCAAGACATTTGCAGCACGTCTGCCTGCATTGCACACTCCAACTCATTATAACTAAGCCATTATACTAGCAAACACTGAGCGTACCTAGTGGCATCCTAAACGTGGCTATTGGACTTTTGTTAAGTCCCACTAGTGCAAAGATATTTGCAGCACGTCTGCCTGCATTGCACACTCCAACTGATAGTTACTAAGCCATTAAAATAGCAAACACTGAGCGTACCTAGTGGCATCCTAAACGTGGCTATTGGACTTTTGTATAGTCCCACTAGTGCAAAGATATTTGCAGCACGTCTGCCTGCATTGCACACTCCAACTCATTATAACTAAGCCATTATACTAGCAAACACTGAGCGTACCTAGTGGCATCCTAAACGTGGCTATTGGACTTTTGTCTAGTCCCACTAGTGCAAAGATATTTGCAGCACGTCTGCCTGCATTGCACACTCCAACTGATAGTTACTAAGCCATTATACTAGCAAACACTGAGTGTACCTAGTGGCATCCTAAACGTGGCTATTGGACTTTTGTATAGTCCCACTAGTGCAAAGATATTTGCAGCACGTCTGCCTGCATTGCACACTCCAACTGATAGTTACTAAGCCATTATACTAGCAAACACTGAGTGTACCTAGTGGCATCCTAAACGTGGCTATTGGACTTTTGTATAGTCCCACTAGTGCAAAGATATTTGCAGCACGTCTGCCTGCATTGCACACTCCAACTGATAGTCACTAAGCCATTATACTAGCAAACACTCAGTGTACCTAGTGGCATCCTAAACGTGGCTATTGGACTTTTGTCTAGTCCCACTAGTGCAAAGACATTTGCAGCACATCTGCCTGCATTGCACACTCCAACTCATTATAACTAAGCCATTATACTAGCAAACACTGAGCGTACCTAGTGGCATCCTAAACGTGGCTATTGGACTTTTGTCTAGTCCCACTAGTGCAAAGACATTTGCAGCACGTCTGCCTGCATTGCACACTCCAACTCATTATAACTAAGCCATTATACTAGCAAACACTCAGTGTACCTAGTGGCATCCTAAACGTGGCTATTGGACTTTTGTATAGTCCCACTAGTGCAAAGATATTTGCAGCACGTCTGCCTTCATTGCACACTCCAACTCATTATAACTAAGCCATTATACTAGCAATTTATGCTGCCAGTTTAAGGGCCGTAGTTGCATTGTCAGGGATATTTATTCTTTATTATTTTGCTGTTAATAAAGCTAGACCACCGCTGCAATCTACACCACCTCTCAATTTTTACTACCACATTTTCAGTGCACAATCTTGTCGCAATCAACATGAGTGGCAAAATGACAGATGCTGGTGGAAAGGGGAAGAGGCGTGGTGGAAAAGGAAAAAAAGGTTTTGTCCGTGGGGAAGGTGGCAAAGCTCCATTATCATCTGCTGAAGATAGACCATCTACCAGCAAAAGTAAGATGTCTACTACTTACCGTGGACAATCCGATGTGCTCCCTTTTTTACGGACACGAACAACAGGAACAAAGGTAGATGATGGCCAAAAAAGGAAAATGCTTGAATGGATCTCAAGTGGTCCAACAAGTGCCCTCTCAGCCACTTCAAGTACCGCATCCAAAAAACAGCAGTCCTCTGAGTTGTCATCCCAATCAAACTTGCTTTCTCCCAGCTCTGAAGTCTCCATCAGCCCTGCACAGTATGGTGGAACTGAGATGGCTGAGTCTGCAGAGCTGTTCAGTCACACTATAGCCTGGGAATCAGAGGTCTGCTCTCAAGCTACAGTGAGTACAGAACAGGAAATGGTCTGCAGTGATGCCCAGAACCTTTGTGACTCTGATTCAGGCCGTGAGGACCAAGTTTCTGAGCATAATGTTGACCTTTTGTCACAAACTGTAACACCTGTGGTTATAGACAATGAGGAACATACTGATGAAGATGAGACGCAGATACCCGATTGGGATGACAACTTAAATATTCGGTCAGGGCAAGAAGAGGCTCGGTCTGAGGGGGAGGGGAGTGCAAACACAACAATTGATGATGAAGTTCTAGATCCCACCTACTGTCAACCCACAGTCAGGCACTCGAGGAGGTCAACAGAGGTGGTGGAGGAGGATGCAACTGATGACGAAGTTACCTTGCGCCTTCCTGGATAGAGTCGGAGTACTGGTAGCACGTCTACAACTGCATCCTCAGCCACCACTCTGCCTCTGAGCACTAGTCGGGGTGGATCAACAGGTCGCATGCCCTCTAAGCCTTGCCTAGCCTGGTCCTTTTTTGACATAGCAAAAGATCGCCCAAATTATGTGATCTGTAAAATTTGTCATGGTTCTATTAGTAGAGGTCAAAACCTCAGCAGTTTGACAACTTCTTCCATGAATCGTCACATGAATAAATATCATATGTCCCGGTGGGAAGCTCACCTTGCTGCAATGCGGCCTAGCGGAGCGAACCATCCACCGCCTGCCCCTTCCAGTGCATCTGTGCGCTCTTCATCTTCTAGGACTGTGGGGACAGCTGTCACACCTGTTTTTCCACGCACAACTTCCACCACTGTAACCGCAACAGGCAGTTTGCTTGGTAGGTCGTCAGTTGGTTTGGAAGGGGAAACAAGTGAGTGTGTACAGCTCTCTCAGACATCGATAGCACCAACGTTGGATGAAGGCAACATCATGTCTCCGCCTGCACTTTCCTCACAAACCTGCATTTTTCCAGGGACACCCTACTCAACACCGTCTACACACAGCAGCCAGATCTCTGTCCCTCAGATGTGGTCAAATAAAAGGCCACTTCCTGCGACCCATGACAAAGCTAAGAGGTTGACTCTATCCCTCTGTAAGCTCTTGGCTACCAAAATGCTGCCTTTCCGCCTAGTGGACACACAGGATTTTAGAGACCTTATGTCTGTCGCTGTGCCCCAGTACCAGATGCCTAGTCGCCACTACTTCTCTAAGAAAGGTGTGCCCGCGCTACACCAGCATGTCGCACACAACATCACCGCTTCCTTGAGAAACTGTGTGTGAACGGGTGGATTTCACCACCGATACTTGGACCAGTAAGCATGGACAGGGACGTTACATGTCGCTGACTGGGCACTGGGTAACTATGGTGATAGATGTTGAAGGGTCTGCTGCACAATTCTTGCCATCCCCACGACTTGTGTGTCAATCCTCTGTCTGTCCAAGTTCCGCCACTGCTTCTGCCTCCTCCACCTCATCTGGGTCCTCCACCTCCGCCCCAAGCCTGCCTGGTCAGGCCACCAGCGTTTTCACTGCGCAGAAGGAATCACGCACGCCTCATTACTATGCTGGCAGCAGAGCGCAACGGCATCAGGCGGTCTTTAGCTTGACATGTCTTGGGAATAAGAGTCACACAGCAGATGAGTTGTGGGCAGCTCTGGAGACTGAGTTTAATAAATGGTTGTCTCCGCTCAACCTGCAGCCTGGTAAGGCCGTGTGCGACAATGCTGCAAACCTGGGTGCGGCCCTTCGCCTGGGCAAGGTGACACACGTGCCTTGTATGGCTCACGTGTTGAACCTTGTTGTCCAGCAATTCTTAACACACTATCCCGGCCTAGATGGCCTTCTGAACAGGGCACGAAAACTGTCTGCTCCCTTCCGCCGTTCAAGCGCCGCAGCTGAGCGACTTGCATCGCTCCAGAAGTCTTTCGGCCTGCCGGTTCATCGCCTGAAATGCGATGTGGCGACACGCTGGAATTCAACTCTCCACATGTTACAGCGACTGTGGCAGCACCGCCGAGCCCTGGTGCAATACGTCATGACGTATAGCCTGGGTTAACGAGATGCAGAGGTGGGGCAGATCACCCTTATGGAGTGGTCTCAGATCAAGGACCTATGCACCCTTCTGCACAGTTTCGACATGGCGACGAATATGTTTAGCGCTGACAATGCCATTATCAGCATGACAATTCCAGTCATTTACATGCTGGAGCACACGCTAAACACTATTCGGAGTCAGGGGGTGGGACAACAGGAAGGGGAGGAACTACAGGAGGAGTCATATGCGCAAGGGACAACAACATCACCAAGGTCCAGACGTTCATCATCACCAACACGGCAGGCATGGGACCATGGGGGACAGGGATCAACAAGGGCGCATGGTAGCAGGCTAAATGTTGAGGAAGGTGCAGGAAAACATGAAGAAATGGAGGACGAACTGTCCATGGACATGGAAGACTCAGCGGATGAGGGAGACCTTGGTCAAATTTCTGTTGAAAGAGGTTGGGGGGAGATGTTAGAGGAAGAAAGAACGGGTAGCACCTCTATGCCGCAAACACAGCGTGGACTTGGTCCGCATGGCTGCGCAAGACACATGAGTGCCTTCTTGTTGCACTACCTCCAACATGACCCTCATATTGTCAAAATTAGAAGTGATGATGACTACTGGATTGCCACACTATTAGATCTCTGGTACAAGTCCAAATTTTGTGACATAATTCCAGCCATAGAAAGGGACGCATGTATGCAGGACTATCAGCAGAAGCGGTTACTCGATCTTAGCTCGGCTTTTCCACCAAACAACCGTGCAGGTGCAGGGAATGATTCTCCCAGTTGTAACTTGCCAAACATGGGACGGTCTCGTCATCTTCAACAGTCTACACGTACCAGTAGGACCGTATCTGGTGCTGGTAACAGCAATTTTATGGAATCTTTTCAGAATTTTTTTAGACCCTCCTTTGCAAGATCACCAGAGACAACAAGTCTCACACATAGTCAACGGCTGGAGAGGATGATACAGGAGTATCTGCAAATGAACATCAATGCCATGACTTTGCAAATGGAGCCTTGCTCATTTTGGGCTTCAAATCTAGAAAAATGGCCAGAGCTATCCAGTTACGCCTTGGAGATTTTGTCGTGTCCAGCTGCCAGCGTTGTCTCTGAACGTGTCTTCAGTGCTGCTGGGTGTGTGCTGACAGATAAGCGCACGCGTCTGTCCAGTGACAATGTGGACAGACTGACGTTCATCAAAATGAACAAGTCATGGATCCAGAAGGAATTTACTACCCCTGTGTCATCCTGGGGAGAGTAAATGCTTGTGGATTTGGAATGTGCTTGATGCAAATCAAAACATCCTGTTTGCAACTAGGGCACAAGTGCTGTCCCTGATAGGGTGTCTGTGTGGCCCAATTTTTGGAAAAAAGGGAGACTCCGCTTGGAGTAACCCTTGCTTACATTGTTTTTAAAAGAAGCCAAGATGAACAGAGCTGGGATCAGGAAAGACTTTGCTACCTACCCCGGTGTCATCCTGGGGACGGTTAAGAATAGCGTATTTTTGAATGTGCTTGATGCAAATCTAGCTGTGAATTGTACAACTGGGGCACAACTGCTGCCACTGAAGGGGTGGGTGTGTGTGGGGCCCAATTTTTGGAAAAAAGGAAGACTCCGCTTGGAGTAACCCCTGCTTACATTGTTTTCAAAAGAAGCCAAGATGAACAAGTCATGGTTCAGGAAAGACTTTGCTACCTACCCCGGTGTCATCCTGGGGACGGTTAAGAATAGCGTATTTTTGAATGTGCTTGATGCAAATCTAGCTGTGAATTGTACAACTGGGGCACAACTGCTGCAACTGAAGGGGTGGGTGTGTGTGGGGCCCAATTTTTGGAAAAAAGGAAGACTCCGCTTGGAGTAACCCTTGCTTACATTGTTTTTAAAAGAAGCCAAGATGAACAAGTCATGGTTCAGGAAAGACTTTGCTACCTACCCCGGTGTCATCCTGGGGACGGTTAAGAATAGCGTATTTTTGAATGTGCTTGATGCAAATCAAAACATCCTGTTTGCAACTAGGGCACAAATGCTGCCACTGATAAGGTGTCTGTGTGGCCCAATTTTTGGAAAAAAAGGGAGACTCCGCTTGGAGTAACCCTTGCTTGCTGTGTTTTTTAAAAATGATCCAAGATGAACAGAGCTGGGATCAGGAAAGACTTTGCTACCTACCCCGGTGTCATCCTGGGGACGGTTAAGTATGGCGTATTTTTGAATGTGCTCGATGCAAATCTACCTGTGAAGTGTACAACTGGGTCACAAGTGCTGCCACTGAAGGGGTGAGTGTCTGTGTGGCCCAATTTTTGGAAAAAAGCGAGACTCCGCTTGGAGTCACCTTGCGGTGTTTTACATGATTTTAGAAGGGCGTGCCATGCCTATATCTGTGTCTCCTCTTTTTCCTTGTCCTGCTCTTTTGTTTTCGCATGAGTATATGTCCTTGTCACTTTCCCATGTGTTTGTGTTGTGTTGTGAGTTGTTTTTCACCTTTTGGACACCTTTGAGGGTGTTTTCTAGGTGTTTTTCTGTGTTTGTGATTGCCTGCCATTGTTTCCTATGCGGTTCGAGTTCGGTTCGTCGAACGTTCGACGAACCGAACTCGAACGGGACCTCCGTTCGGCGAACCGACCTCGAGCCAAACCGGGACCGGTTCGCTCATCTCTAGTCATGACCCAATGTTATAAACTTTTTGAAGCATCTGTGAGTTTATGATGCTCACCACACCTAGTTAATTTCTCCCAAAGTTTCCAAAATGAGGTCACTTGTGGGAAATCCACTGTTTAGGCACATCAGGGATTCTGCAAATGCAGCATGCTGACCACTATTTACTTCAGCTAATTTTTCACTCTAAAAGTCAAATGGCACTCCTTCCCTTCTGAGCCCTGCTAAGCACAAAAACAGTAGTTGTCCACCACATATGCAGTATTGACATACTCAGGAGAAATTGCTCAACAAATTACATGATAGATTTTATTTTGTTACCCTTGTGAAGATTAAAAACTTGAGGCTAAACCAACATTTTTATGGGAAAATTTGATATATTATTTTTACGACTCAATGTTATTAAATTCTGTGAAGCACCTTGGGGTTGAAGGTGCTACTGCTAACCACACGTAAAAAATATATTCCTTGAGGAGTCTAAGGCGGGCTTTACACGCTGCGACATCGCTAGCAATTGCTAGCGATGTCCAGCGCGATAGCACCCGTCCTCGTCACACATTCGATATCTAGTGATTGCTGCTGTAGCGAACATTATCTCTACGGCAGCTTACACACACATACCTGGTCGGCGACGTCGCTGTGACTGCCAAACAATCCCTCCTTAAAGGGGGAGGTGCGTTCGACGTCACCGCGATGTCACTAAGCGGCCGGCCAACAGAAGCGGAGGGGCGGAGATGAACGGGACATAACATTCTGCCCACCTTCTTCCTTATGCATTACCGGTGGACGTAGGTAAGGAGATGTTTGTCGTTCCTGCGGTTTCACACACAGCGATGTGTGGTGCTGCAGGAACGACAAACAACATCGTATCTGCAGCAGTAACAACATTATGGAAATGAACGACGTGACACAGATCAGCGATATTTTACGCTTTTGCGCTCGTTCATTGTCACACCTAGGATTTACACATTGCGATGTCGCTACCGGCGCCGGATATGCGTCACTAATGACGTGACCCCGACGATATATCGGTAGCGATGTCGCAACATGTAAAGCACGCCTAATTTCCAAAATGGGGTTACTTGTAGCACGTTTCCACTGTTTAGGCACCTCAGAAACTCTACAAATGCAAAATGGCATCTGCTATCATGTCTAGCTGATTTTGCTTTTCAAAAGCCAAATGGTCTTCATTCCCTTCTAATCCCTGCCATAGGCCCAAACAGTAGTTTTTCACCACATTCAGTATCGTTGTACTCAGAGAAATATCAGAAGAATTTATGGGGTACATTTATTTCTGTTACCCTTGTGAAAAAGCAAAATTTAGGGCTAAAGCAACATTTTTGTGGGAAAAAGTTCAATTTTCATTTTTCCTTCCATATTGCTTTAATTCCTGTGAAGCACTTAAAGGGTTAGGAAACTTATTGAATGGGTTTTTTTAGTATTTTGAGGGGTGCAGTTTTTATAGGGTCAGTTTTGACTATTTTTCTGCAATATAGTCCTCTCAAAGTTGTTTCAAATGTGAAGCAGTCCCTTAAAAATTGGTTTTGTCAATTCTGTTGGAAAAACGAGAAATTGCTGATAAACGTTTAACCCTTCTAACTTCCTAACAAAAAAATATGTTTAAAAAATGATAGTTATGTAAAGTAGACCTGTGGGAAATGTTATTTATTAATTATTTTATATGACATAACTTTAGTTTACGGGCATGAAAATTAAAAGTGAGAAAATTGCTAAATTTTTAACATTTTCTCCAAATTTTCAATATTTTCACAAATATACACAAAAAATATCATCATAAATTTACAAATTTACCACTAACATGAAGTACAATATGTCACGAAAAAAACAATCTTCAAATTACTGGGATCTATTGAAGTGTTCCCTAGGTATTACCTCATAAAGTGACAGAATTGTACAATTTGTCCTGGTCAGGCATGTCCACCTTCCTGACTAGGCTGTTTGGTGAAGGGGTGAAATAAAGCTGCTTTGTTTTTCATACTTTGTGGTATTTGGCTTTCTCAAAACTTTATTGATATTCTCATGTGGTTTTTATGTGTTTTGGCAGCAGAAATGCAGTAAAATGCATATGTGTATTTTATCTGCATTTTTTCTGCATCTGATGAAAGCCTTTGGGGAAAATCTGCACATAAAACTCAGTGTACCCTCAAAAGAAATTGACATGTTGTGGATTTGAAACACGCACCGCAGGTCAGTTTACGCTGAGTAAAACAAAGCACAGTGGGCATGAGATTTCTTTTTTTTTTTCAAATCAGTTAAACTTTATTGCATAGTCCGAGCATAACACTTTACAGTCTCACAATTTTTCTCTTTAAGAACATACAATTCATGCCTATATTCTGAACAAAATGCGGAAAGAAAAACATTAGCTCCTTTAGTGAAATGGGCCAGCAAAGATCCTGCTGCCATATCCAGAGACATTAGATGACCTTTGTACCAGTTGACCTTAATGCCTTAATACTGCACATTGTAAATTAATTAAAAATTGTAAGGCTCTTATAAGAATATGAATGAATCTTCCGCTTATATCGATATATTGTAAATCCCTTAAATTTAAGACCGGCAATAGTCTAAGAGACACAATCAATAGAAATAGCAAGCAATGCAAGAGTAAAGCGGGCTTTACACGCTACGACATCGCTTAAGTGATCTCGTTGGGGTCACGGAATTTGTGACGCACATCCGGTCGCTTTAGCGATGCCGTTGCGTGTGACACCTATGAGCGAATTTGCATCTTCGCAAAAACGTGCAAAATCGCTCATCGGTGACATGGGGGTCCATTCTCAAATATCATCACTGCAGCAGTAACGAAGTTGTGCCTCGTTCCTGCGGCAGCACACATCGCTCTGTGTGACACCGCAGGAACGAGGAACCTCACCTTACCTGCGTCCCGGCCACAATGCGGAAGGAAGGAGGTGGGCGGGATGTTACGTCACGCTCATCTCCGCCCCTTCGCTTCTATTGGGCGGCGGTTCAGTGACGCTGCTGTGACGCTGAACGAACTGCCCCCTTAGAAAGGAGGCGGTTCGCCGATCACAGCGACGTCGCAGAGAAGGTAAGTCCATGTGACTGGTCCGGGCGATGTGCAACACGGACAGCGATTTGCCAGTGTCGCACAACCGATGGGGGCGGGTACACACGCTGGCGATATCGGTACCGATATCGCAGTGTGTAAAGCGGCCTTTAGAGAGCACCCATGACGTGTTCTTTTGTCCAGGAACAATTTAGAGAACATGTGACTATTAGTCCTAATGCTAGCCACAGATGAGATATTGAAAATTTGTACCCATTTTATAAAACTGGGCCAAAACCAAATCTACTCAAAAAAGCCTACAGGTATCTCCATTCCACTAAGTTGAAAGCTTTGACCTGATAAATAAAAAACAGTTTTCAAGAATTTTACCACTTTCTATCGTAGCAAAAAAGAAAAACCCTTTATCAAATGGGAAAGTTGTTGGCCTGATGCACTCTTCTTGCAAACTGTTACAAAATTTTTATATCCTCACAGACTGAACAAGAATAATTGTATCATTCTCAACACTGAATTTGTAAACAGTTTCTATAGACATGTTACAGAAATGCAAATTGTGAATAAAATGAATACTTTTTTAAAATGACTCGATTTTTTCACTATTGAGTATGAGCACCATGCACAAAAATACACTCACATACCTTAGCATGTTATCAATGAAATTGTTTTTTTTTTTTTTTAAACATATTTTATTTGATGTCAGCAAGCACATATCATCAACAAGAGAACATGTTGTTACATTCCATAAAATTTCTCCGGATCGTACAATGCTTCTGTTACATCATTTTCTTTTTCATTGGCACAACAATTTCATCTCCATAGAATTATCTTAACAATAATTTACTTTAACTTAACAAACTAACATATTTGTTCAATTCAGTTGGTCCTTTGGATGCTCCCTATCTTCAGTGTCCCTAGTGTCCCTGCAGTGTCTTCCACACAATACCAAGACGTGTGTTCAAATGCTTTAATTAACTGGGTGATTTCCGTCTGTGTGAAGCTTTGCTCAATAAATGTTCTCCACTTTTTGAAGAATCTTTTAGTGGACTTCTCCTTATGTTTCTCCGAATCCAGTTTGTCGTACATCATTATTGTTTTTAGGGTATCAACTATTTCTGTATTTCTCGGTGTCTGTCTTATCAGCCAATTCCTAAGTAGGCATTTCTTGACTACAAGCAATATTACGTGTATTACATCTGGAATGTGAGCACTTGCTTTGTCAGTTTCCATAGGGGCTTCTATACAGTGAAACAAACAGGCCTGAGGGGTGACGGGTATAACTAATTTCCAAATCCTCAATATGTACGCCGCCGCTTCCTCCCATACCCCCCTCACCTGTGGGCATTCCCATATGCAGTGAAACAGTTTTGCTTTATGGAGTCCACATTTAGGGCAATGGTCCAAGAAATGCACTGGTGAGCTGCTATGTGGTATATTAAAGGCGTATGTTGCGTTGTGTACTAGCTTAAATTGCATCTCCCTCCATTGTTCATTTATCATTACTTTCTTAACAGATTCCAACCCCCTTAGAGTTTTATCATAGATGTCCGGATCGCCTAGAGCAGTCTCCCAGGTTTTAAATATTTGCTCTTTCCAGGGGCCCTGTACTTGATCTCTCAATCGTTGGTATATGATCGAAAGGGATTCATGTTCCGCTCCCTGACCAATCAATACATCAAAACTCCCCTTCTCAGCCTTCCCGACCTCTTTTACCACTGATGTGTAATGTGTTGTTATTTGTAAATATTGTAGGTAATGGTGATTTTCCATGTTAAATTTTTCCGATACCTCCGCCCAGCTCAGAACTCTCCCCTCCTCTGTTTTCAGTAAATCACTCAACCTCCGTATCCCCCTCTGCTTCCATCCTTGAAATAATTTGTTTTGAGACCCTTGAATAAAATTTGGATCCTCCCACAACGGGGTAAATTTTGAAAGACAATAAGGGAGTCTATACATTTTTCTCAGTGCTCTCCAGGCCCCCACCGTGTCCTTTATTAAACAGCTCTGTTTCACGTACGTTGGTATTTTATCTAGCTTCATATGTAATACCGCTACCAAGTTAAAAGGGCTTGTTAGCTCCCTCTCCAGCTGAACGTTAGATAAGAAGGTTGTCCCATTGATCCAGTCTTTTATATGTCTGGCAAGGGCCGCTAAGTTGTACAATCTAATCATGGGCATTTGTACCCCTCCGTCTTTTTTCTGTAGACACAGCTTTGAGTAGGATACTCTTGGTCTCTTTCCCTGCCATAAAAATTTTACAAACGCTTTTTGCAACTTGTTGATATCGGTGTGTTTCAGCAGTAAGGGAATAGTTTGTAGAGGATACAGCAAGCGGGAGAAGCTGATCATCTTTATCAGATGTGCTCTGCCAAACAGGGACAGGGAAAGATTTTTCCACCTGTCTAGCGCTTTAGTTATTTTTTCAATTAGGTGTGGATAGTTAAGTCTATATAATGACATTGAGTCTGACTATTTTAATTCCTAAATAAGTGATGTAGTGGGGGGCTATGGCTACTTCTATTCCCTCACCTTGCCTATTTCCCAGGGGTGTCAAATATAGAATCTGACTTTTACTGATATTTATCCTGTAGCCTGAAAAGGAGCCAAAGTACGCTAGTTTGTCTATTACCTTCTTCAGATGGTTGTCTGGGTCTGACATAAATAAAAGCATATCGTCTGCAAAGTAGAATAGTTTTATCTCACTATTCCCCACCTTGATTCCTGAGAAATCTTCTGATTTTATTAAGTATTGGGCTAGTGGTTCAAGGGCCAAGTCAAACAGATGAGGGGACAGGGGGCACCCCTGCCTAGTCCCCTTCTGTAGCTGAAAAGATTTTGACAGAAAGCCCATTGTGGAAATTCTAGCTTCAGGCGTAGCGTAAAGTGCCTCCATATAGTTCCGAAAAGTACCCATTATGCCAAATTTATCTAATACTAGCCCTAACCAATGCCAATTTACATTGTCAAAGGCCTTTTCCGCATCTAAGGCCAATAACGCAGGGTTCCCCTTTATCAGGCCCGGTCTTTTTGTTCCATCTAGTAGCGCCAACACTGTGCAAATGTTGAATACTGCTGACCTATTTTTAACGAACCCCACTTGATGTGGTCCTACTATCGATGGGAGGATCAATGCTAGCCGGTCTGCCAGGATTTTAGAGATTATTTTAATGTCTTGATTTATCAGCGATATGGGCCTGTATGATGAAGGGTCCGAGGGGTCTTTTCCTTGTTTGTGTATTACCTTTATATACGCCATATGGCCAGACTGTAGTAGAATTTTATTTTGGAGAGTGTAGTTGAAAACTTTTACTAAAGTGGGCATAACATCTTCCTGTAGTATTTTATAAAATTCCCCCGTCATTCCATCGGGGCCTGGGGCCTTGTTATTTTTAAGGTTTTTCACAACTGTTCTCACTTCCTCCTCGTTTATTGGGGCATTTAACATTTCCCTGTCCGATTCCGTAATTGTGGGTAATGACAGATTGTTTAGATAGATGCCTCCTTCTGTGTCATTTGCTGGCCCTTGTTCATATAGTTTTTTGTAGAATTCTCCAAATATGTCGACTTTCTTTGGGTCATTGTGGCTAGCCCCAGATGGGTCCCTCAAATGAGTTATGGATGTTAAAGGAGTTATTCCCTTTGCCATTCGTGCCAGAAGCGAACCTGCCTTGTTCCCGAATCTATAATAATGTGATGCAATTCTCTGGCCCGTCATCCTCTCTGCCCTGTCCACCCACAAGTCAAATTCTGCTTTCTCTTTTATCCACTTGTTCCTATTACCAATAGATGGATTATTAATGTAGTTTGTGTATGCTTCTCTGGTCCTTCTGCTGGCTTCAGTGTATGCTTTAGTTGTTTTGTTTCGCAATGCTTTCACATATCCCATTATTCTTCCCCTTAGTACTGCCTTAGCTGCGTCCCAGTATAAATGGGACTTCTCCTCATGCGCCTTATTATCCCATGTATATTCCTGCCACCACATTTTCACCAGTTTTTGGAAGTTCTCGTCCTGGGCTAAGTGTGAAGGGAATCTCCACAGTATGTCTGTTCCTTTGGGGTAGGTTTCTTCTAGGTCTAGGAGTAATGGGGCGTGATCTGATATCACCAGATCTTGTATGTCAATCCTCCTCATTTTGTTGAGTAGACCCTGTGTTAGTAGAAAATAATCTATTCTGGACCATGTGCTATGGACGTGGGAGAAATGAGTGTACTCTCGGTCTGCCGGGTGTGAGTTTCGCCAAGCATCTATTACGTTAGTATGTTCTGAGAATAGATTCAGCACCCTGTCATGTGTCCTGGCTACCATGCGTTTGTGTCCTGTGCCCGACCTATCTTCTCTGACGTTCATTACCGTATTAAGATCCTCTCCTATTATTATGTTCCTCTCAGGGTCCTCCAAAACCTGCCTCTCCAACTCCTGGAAGAAAATCTTATTACTCTCATTTGGTGCATATACATTATAGATTTTGAGTTGTCCACATGGGGTATCAAGCAAAGCTTTTTGTATTCTCCCATCTCCATCATTTTCCTGTGTTATTACCTTACAATTTGCCTGCTTATGGAGTAGTATTAACACACCTGCTTTATTATTTTGGGCTGAGGATCCCATCACTTCTCCCACCCACATTTTGCACATTCTGGTGAAGTCCTGATTTTTCAAATGGGTCTCCTGAAGTAGAGCAATGTCTACTTTAAGCTTCTTTAAGTGCCTCAATATCATTCGTCTTTTGTGTGGCGACTGCAGGCCTTTAACGTTCCATGACACAATTCGCATCCTTATATATTACTTGAAATCTTACTTCTTATCCTATCTTAACTAAAACCTTCTTAAAACCTGTCCACCGTGTCTCTCTCTGGTGGTGCAAAAAAAAAAAAAAGTCAATTAAACCAAGAAAATAACACCGCTATCCTATATCCTTTATAGGAAAACACAGTTGCGGACTTCACTTTTTTCCCGCATGTATGTAGGGACTCCTACTGATCCCTCTTTCGCTCCTCAAAATATGTTCGCTTTCTTGAGCTTCCACACTTCACTTAAAGGCGTGCTAAACATAGCTTCAGAAATATATACAAGTATCCCCAAGCCCTGAGGACTGAAAGTAGGTTGAACCTCGACCCAGTATATAGAGGCTCATTCCCAGGAGAGATGAAGGAAAAGAAAAGCAAGAAAAAGGAAACAAGAGGAAGAAAGGAGGGAAGAATGGAGGAGGGGTCCAGAGGATGGTTATGGGAAGGAGAAGGGTTGTGAATGGAGGAGGTGTGAATGGGATGGGGGAGTTGATTGGGACGGATGGGATGGGAAGTAGTTTGTGGGTGGGAGAAAGTGTGTAGTCGGAGGGGGCAGGAGAGGGTTTGTTTGTGGGTGGCAGAGGGGGTATGGGTGGGAGGGGGTGGAAAGTAGTTTCTGGGTGGGGGAGTGTAGTTGGAGGGAGTGGGAGGGGAGTGTGGGTATGGGGGTAGAGGGAGGCAGTTATGTGTTGGAGAGGGATGCGTTTGGGTGATGGGATAATAACAGGGTTGGGCAAGACAGGGAAAGAAGAAGGACAGAGGAAGAAAGAAAAAGAAGAGAAAAAAAAAGAAAGGGAAAAGCGGGGGTATGGAGAGGGACTGTGGGTGTCTGGGTTATGGTAGAGTTAACGCTTTCAGGCCCACATCATGAACTCCAGACCCCCATACAAATCCCCCTCCCCCATCGCTCCTTTACAAACAGCATCAATACTCCACATTAATCATCAGCAATTTTGCCCCTGTAAGGGATGTCCTCACCCCCTCTGGGGAGTAGCATCCCCACTCTTCGCCAGGGGTGACGATTTTGCAAACGTCTTGTCCACATAGCTTCTTGCCTGATCAGGGGCCGTGAATGTCTCTGTACCTCCTCCTGGGGCAAAGATTTTAAGGATGGCCGGGAATTGCAAAGCAAATTTTATCTTCTTTCTGAAAAGCTCTGTGCAGACATCGCTGAAGGCTCTTCTTTTCTTTGTGACCTCCGCTGAATAGTCACTGAATATCAGAATCTTATGTCCCCTTACCACCATGGGGGATGTCTTCTTCCGAAATGCTTGTAAGATGTTAGTTTTATCCACAAAGTTCAAATATCTGACAATCACTGGCCTGGGTCTTGGAGGTGTGTTTGCACTTGTGTGCTGGGCTGGGGGTCCCACTCTGTGTGCCCTTTCAGCCTTGAGTGTATCAGCAATTCCCGGAGCGTGAGGTATGTCCTCCATGCATATCCCCATTAGCTGGTGAGGGGTGATAGTTTCTGGGAGCCCGATGATTCTTAAGTTGTTTCGTCTGGAGCGATTCTCGAGATCATCAATTTTATCTGCAAGTTGCTGGTTCAGCCTGGTGACTTTTTGCAGCTCGGCCTGCACCTCTCCCAGCTCATCCTCTGCAGTGCTGAGTCTATTCTCCACTGTAGCCAGTCTTTCTGATTGCTGTGAGATGGCTTCCTGCATTTGCTTCAGGGCATCAGACACTGTCTGCTCCAGCATTTCCTGAAGCTTGGGGGTTAACATCTTTACCACCTCATCTGCTAGGGACTTGTAAGAAATGCTGAGACCTGCAGTGCTTATCTCCTGCTCACCCCCTCCCTCCTGCTGGGTAAGCTGATTACCAGGTTTATTGCTTTTCCTGGACTTGGTCACCTCAGGAGCCATTTTAGCATTAGGGTACCTTCACACTTAGCGATGCAGCAGCGATCCGACCAGCGATCTGACCTGGTCAGGATCGCTGCTGCATCGCTACATGGTCGCTGGTGAGCTGTCAAACAGGCAGATCTCACCAGCGACCAGTGAACAGCCCCCAGCCAGCAGCGACGTGCAAGCGACGCTGCGCTTGCACGGAGCTGCCGTCTGGAAGCTGCGGAGACTGGTAACTAAGGTAAACATCGGGTATGGTTACCCGATGTTTACATTAGTTACCAGCGCACAGCTGTGTGTGCAGGGAGCAGGGAGCCGCGCACACTGAGCGCTGGCTCCTTGCTCTCCTACCATAGCTACAGTACACATCGGGTTAATTAACCCGATGTGTAATGCAGCTACATGTTCAGAGAGCAGGGAGCCGCGCACACTGCTTAGCGCTGGCTCCTTGCTCTCCTAGCTGCTGTACACATCGGGTTAATTAACCCGATGTGTACAGCAGCTACATGTGCAGAGAGTCGGAGCCGGCAGCACAGGCAGCGTGAGAGCTGCAGAGGCTCGTAACTAAGGTAAATATCGGGTAACCACCTTGGTTACCCGATGTTTATCTTGGATACAGCTTACTTCAGCTGTCAGATGCCGGCTCCTGCTCGCTTCATTTGTCGCTCTCTCGCTGTCACACACAGCGATCTGTGTGTCACAGCGGGAGAGCGGCTTTGAAGAAAACGAACCAGGGCTGTGTGTAACGAGCAGCGATCTCGCAGCAGGGGCCAGATCGCTGCTCATTGTCACACACAGCGAGATCGCTAATGAGGTCACTGCTGCGTCACAAAAAGCGTGACTCAGCAGCGATCTCGGCAGCGAGCTCGCTGTGTGTGAAGCACCCCTTAGCCCAGCTGCTCCTTGGGGCTGGGGAAGATCCCTGTCCTGCCATCCTGTTCTTGTGTACATACCTCTCCATTATGTCTGAGGGGCATGCAAACTATCTTATCTCCTCTTTCCCACCTCTTATCAGCTGGTTTGTGTGCTTGGGACTGCAGGGGTCTTGATAAAGAAGCAGGAGCTCTTCTCACATGCTGCTTTCCATGGGAGCGCAGAACCCGGAAGTCATGAAATTGTTAATGGCTAACTGCAGAATGTTCTGTCATGCTGAATGAACTTGAAATTTATGAAGATCTGCTGCTAGTGGCCTGTTAACCTCTTAAATCGGTATGTGAAATACTGACAGCATGATTTAAAGTGCTATGGCATGGTTTGCACCATTCCACGCCTCCATTGGCGCCACTGGGACGTGATCACGGTGCGCCAATTTGTTGTTATGGTAGCGTGGGGTCAGATGAAGACCCCTGACGCTGCAATGACTCACTTCCTGTGAGAGCCGACAGAGCGCCGCTACTCACAGGAGATGAGCATTTCTGCTGATCAGAGATGCTGCTCTGATCAGCAGAAATGCACAGGTAATCAGACTGTGCAGTGCTAAAGTCCCCTAGGGGAACAGTAAAATAAATAAAACATTTTATAAAAAAGGCTTTAAAAAATATGAAAAAATAAAGAACTGAAAGTTTAAATCACCCCCTTTTTGTCTCATTGAAAAGAAAACAGTTCAAAAAATATAACAAAATACACATATTTGGTATCGCTGTATTCAGAAATGCCCAATCAAAATATAAAATCAATAATCTGATCGGTATATGGCGTGTCAAGAAAAAAATTCCAAATGCCAAAATTATGTTTTTTGGGTCACTGCAACATTTCATTAAAATGCAATAAAAGGCAATCAAAACAGCGCATCTACACAAAAAATTGTATAATTAAAAACGGCAACTCAATACTTAAAAAATAAGCAGTCACTGAACCCCAGATCCAGAAAAATGACAACACTACGGGTCTCGGAAAATGATGATAAAAGCGCTATTCTTTTTTTGAACAAATTTCTGAGTTTGTTTTCACCCCTTAGATAAAAATAAAAGTATACATGTTTGGTATCTATGAACTCATACCAACGTGGGCCATCATATGGAAAAAAAATCAATTTTACCATATAGTGAATGTGGTAAATAAAAGACCCCCAAAACAATCGTGTAATTGCACCGCACTTGGAATTTTTTCCCCATTTTCCAGTACACTGTATGGTACAATTAATGGATTAATTCAAAAGTGCAACTTATCCTGCAAAAAATAAGCCTTGATATGGCAAAAAAATATAAAAATTATGGCTTTTAGAAGAAGGGGAGGAGAAAACAAAAATCTAATATGGAAAATTGTCCGAGGTGAAAGGGTTAAAATGAAAAATCTCTAATTTGTTTGTTCCTCAGAGCCCATTTTCTATAGTATTGGACTTGCTTTTATAGGAAGTGGTTATCAGTAAAAGAAGTAAAATTATCAAGTTGCAGGTTCTCAGTTTCTATTGAAAATAATTGGACATCCTATGTAAAAGGTTAGGCGTTATATAGATGTTATGTTTCAGAAAATGTTATTGTGCAGCTAACCCTATAGCAGATTTCCAAACTCAGAAATATAATACTTCCCGTGATTCTCTCAGACCCACATAAAAATGCAATGGCTTGTAGTCTGAATGAAACAGTTTTGATTGCATTAACTCATCATTTTTAAGTTGAGAGAGTATCCCTTTCTACAATTTTTCTTTATTATAAAAACCCAACAAATAATTAATACTAGTGATGAGCGGGCGTGGTCAGCACTGCTCGATACTCGATTGGGCATCAGCATGATCGGTCGAAAATGTTGCGAGTGCTCGACATGCTCAACTCCCCTCCTGATTTTTCTCTCTCTTCCCATTTTCCATTTACCACTTTCGTGATGCTCAATACTCGTGTCGAGACCGTCCGTGCGTCCGTCCTGCTCATTTACAGTACCGAGCACCCAAGCATTTTAGTGCTTGCTCATCACTAATTAATACATCAATCATGCTTCAAAATGAAACGCTTTTGTTATTTCAATTCTCACGGTGTACTATTTTTTTCTTTCAGGACTTTGTAGCAGCTTTGTCAGTTTTGTTAAGAGGAAGTATTCATGAAAAGCTAAGGTGGACTTTCAATCTCTATGACTTAAACAAAGATGGATACATCAACAAAGAGGTGTGTATGCTAATACTTTATTATTCTTATGGGTGTCATGAATTTAGACATGCCAAGATAATTTTACTAATTGCAATTGCTAAACACTTCACTGTAGGCTCTTTAAGGTGTTTCAGCTCCTGTACTTTATTAGAAACCCTGGCAGGTAAAGTGAAAAACATTGATCAGGTCCTGTTGTGTGTTCCTAATATAAAATCATAAAGCTATTGAATAAAATAGATACTACTTAGCAGGGCCAGACTAGGAGTAAAAAGCAGCCCTGGCATGCAAATCAAAATAGCCCACATAGTAATACATCCTCCCCCATTGAAGTGCAATACAAGGTTCATTGAATATTGCTTTACATGGTCATGGCCCTCATCACTCCCTTAAAGGGGTTGTTTAGAAAGACGTGTGAATAGATCTGCAGTGCGCACCACTTCATTCACATGGGGTGCTTCAGATTCCTGGTTTGCGGGATTGTAGGGGTCCCAGCTGTCAAACCCCAGCGATTGGGAACTCATCTTTTATCCCAATGTCAGGGGCTAAATTCCAAACTTGACATAATCGCTTTAAACAGGTTGTTCAGGATTACATTTTTATATGTCCATCGGACTGCAGAGATAGAAATAATAAACCCATCAATAATGACACCTCACTAAGTCCAAGTGCCTCTGTGTCGCCCTGGGCAAGCCAGGGGACACAGGTCATCACACCACCACACCCTACATCCCAGTTAGGAACACCAAAGCTAAACTAAAATCCTTGTTGCCTTCCTCCAGAGGCTGATGTTCACACCAGGGGGTGGGCCAGGCGGTTGGCTCCGCCCACCGAGGAGTTCACAGCTCTGGAGGCGGGAAGAACCAGGCAGATTAGCTCAGGGGGAGCTAGAGTGAGGAGCTAAGTGGAGGAGTAAACAAGTAGTGAAGTGAAGGAAGTAAAGTGGTAAAGGAGGAAAGTAAGAGTGGTGACAGGAAAGAAAGTGTGAAAAGCCTGAAGTAGTCCAGCTGAGTGCAGGACAGGGTCAGCAAGGTCAGCAACGGCGGTGACTGTCTGGAGGGGGACCGTTTGGAAGTTCCTGGAAGGACCGCGGACGGGTAGTGGCCCGGCGGTCTGGAGCAGCGTACCAAAGGACAGTCAGCACCAGGGCAGGGGCCTCTCGGACCCCGGCAAGGCTAGGAGTCGCCAGAATTTGCCAAATCCGTCAGTGATGGGGACGCACATCCCCCAGCAACCAAGTCCCAATAGAAGGCAACAGCCCAACCATTGTAGGAGAAACACCGCCACCGCCAGGGCACCAGTTTCTCAGGGCCAGCGCCTGCGGGCAAAGAGTAGAGCTCCTCCGGTCCAGCTTGAAACCGGGGAGCGGGTTACCGGTGAGAACCCATCGCTACCAACACAGAAACAAAGGTGCAAGGAAAAGGGACATCACCGTCACCTACTGGGAGAGCAAGTGCAGCCGTCCGTGGGAACCATCTTTCCAGCCGTGTGGTTTACCGTAAAACTGTGTCAACGTCTCAGGCTGAGTGAGTACCACAGTGCCGCAAGGCACAGCGCTGCCCCCGCGTCCCTGCGCCCACCAGACCCTGCACCTCCCATCTCATCACCGGGCCCCGGGATCACCAAGCCCTACCCACGGAGGGGCAACGCAACACCTGGCTGCTCCGCATCACCATCCCCGGGATCCCCATATTGGGCAGCGGTGGTGAAATCACCACAACCGTGGGTGGCGTCACGGACAATAAACTATCCCCACACCCAACAAACCCCCTTTCACTCACGGGCGAGGAGTGCCGCTCGAGAACCCCCGTGATCCGGCCCACAACTCGAGCCACCACTGAGCAGCAGCCGCCGGACCCGAGCAGAAGGGGTGAGCGTAGTGTGCTGACACCCTCCTCCCCGCCCGCGACAACTTGGCGTCACGAACAGGATCTTACCGCTCTGCCGTCTGGTAGAGGTGCGCCTTAACGCCGGAGGTGTCCGGCAGAAAAATTTCGGAAGTCGCCATCTTTGGCGCGAAAAGTTCCCGCTCGAGCGTCTTCTCGAGTAGCAGAGGCGCGAAGGCCGAAACCCCGCCCCGAGAGAGGAGGGGCCGGAAAGAGCTAAGGGGGACGCGATGGCGGCTGGACGCATATAGCTGCAGCTATAAAAGCAGGGACGCCAGGACTCTGCAGACATACCGTTCCTGGAAGAAGAAGCCACCATGTGGATGCCGTCCCGCGACACCGTAGCCCCCGCGCCTGGATCCGTGGCGTGGGTGGAAATCCGAACCGCGCAGCTCTACCAACGGCTGCAGGTCAGGATGCAGCTCCTCATGGAGGAGTGGGAGACCGACATGGCGGACGTTGTAGCCACCGTGCGGAGACGCGAGGAGGAAGCGGAGAAAGGGAGGGTGAGTGACCCACGTCCCGATGCCCTAGAAGGGCCGGTCATCGCGGCTGCGGGGCCCGGTCCAAGCCCTCTCCCTCCGTTGCCTCCCTCGCCACCCGTCTCGGAGGCCGTGACCCCGCCATTAGGCCTGCTACCACTGCAACCGGTAGCAATACCCAGCGTCCCCGCCCAGGCAGACCGACCTGTAGCTGGAGCCCGCAGTAAACCGGAGGTGTTACCGTGGAAGATTCCGAAGGTTGAACCGGAGGCATCCCCTGAAAAATCCCCCGAGCACGAGCCGATGACCCGCTCCGAGCCGAAGGCCCAGCAGCGGAAAGCCCCTATGCCCATCCCCCACACCTCGGCTGAGGTAGCGCCGGGTTGTTGCTGCAAGGCAGCGCCCAAGGCCAAGACACCGCGGGACATGCCGCCCAGATTTTTGACAGTGGGCAACGTCCAGGATGTCCCGCGGGGCCCGACCCGCGCGCTGGCGCTGGCAGCAGCGCCGTATTGGGATAGGGAGCCAGTACCGCTGGGCCTGGAGATCGCGGAGAGGGAACGGAAGAAGGCCGAGCTGGTGGCCAGAGCGATAAGGGAGAAGGAGAATCTCCGCCAGGCCACGTTCCGTGTCCGGGGTCCGCTGTACGAGGGGCAGGTGAGGCGGTTTGATGTCCGCCGGGGCTACGGGTTTATCTATGAACTGGGCCTGGAGGCCGAGGTGTTTGTAGCCCGGCGGGATGTGAATGCCCACCTGCCTGAGGAGCATCACGGCCGCAACCTAATGCCGGGAGACATTGTTCAGTATACCCGACACTGCGGAGAGAGGGGGTGGTTTGCCCTGCATGTGAAGCTACGGGGCAGCCAGAAAAGCCGAGTGGGTCCGGCACCCCCTCCCTCGGATGAAGTTGAAGGCCTGGAGTAGGGCAGCGGATGCCCGCTGCACCGTCCCCGTTGGGACCATCACTGAGTTGCCTGTTGTTTAAAAGTTTAAAAAGTTTTGAAGAATGATAAGAAAATAATACCGAGTACCTCATCTGATTATCTGCGTGATTTGCAACCGGCTGGAGCCGGCACCGTTGTCCCCGTGGGGACAGTTTAAAAAGTTATTTTGCATGGGAACTATCCATGGACAAGCCCGTGAACTTGCAGGGCAACCACAAACGTTAGTGGCTTGTAAATAAGTTGTTTGCCGTTACCGTTTTCTGCAATGCCGCCTCCGGAGAGGCAGGTTGGAGGGAGGGCCCTCGGCAGAGCAGGCTGGGGCCCAGCCACCAAAGGAACCGGTGGCTACCCTCTGGAGGGGAAGGACAGATCCCGCTCGGGTAACTTGTGCTGGACTGTGGGTCAAGGGGTGCTGCCTGGGTTTTAGGGGCAGCATCAGGGCCAGGTTGCTTGGGTGGGAGAGAGCGGAAACCGTAACCGTAAACCGTTTGCAACGTTTAAGAAATGTGCCTCCCGTTCTGGGAAGCGTTATTAAAAATGTGAATATGTTATTTTACCCTGTTATCTTTTACAGAAAAATAAAACCGGTGTTGGACGGCAGCCCGCGGACGGTCTGCATTTTGGTAAGGGGGAATGTGTCGCCCTGGGCAAGCCAGGGGACACAGGTCATCACACCACCACACCCTACATCCCAGTTAGGAACACCAAAGCTAAACTAAAATCCTTGTTGCCTTCCTCCAGAGGCTGATGTTCACACCAGGGGGTGGGCCAGGCGGTTGGCTCCGCCCACCGAGGAGTTCACAGCTCTGGAGGCGGGAAGAACCAGGCAGATTAGCTCAGGGGGAGCTAGAGTGAGGAGCTAAGTGGAGGAGTAAACAAGTAGTGAAGTGAAGGAAGTAAAGTGGTAAAGGAGGAAAGTAAGAGTGGTGACAGGAAAGAAAGAGTGTGAAAAGCCTGAAGTAGTCCAGCTGAGTGCAGGACAGGGTCAGCAAGGTCAGCAACGGCGGTGACTGTCTGGAGGGGGACCATTTGGAAGTTCCTGGAAGGACCGCGGACGGGTAGTGGCCCGGCGGTCTGGAGCAGCGTACCAAAGGACAGTCAGCACCAGGGCAGGGGCCTCTCGGACCCCGGCAAGGCTAGGAGTCGCCAGAATTTGCCAAATCCATCAGTGATGGGGACGCAGATCCCCCAGCAACCAAGTCCCGATAGAAGGCAACAGCCCAACCATTGTAGGAGAAACACCGCCACCGCCAGGGCACCAGTTTCTCAGGGCCAGCGCCTGCGGGCAAAGAGTAGAGCTCCTCCGGTCCAGCTTGAAACCGGGGAGCGGGTTACCGGTGAGAACCCATCGCTACCAACACAGAAACAAAGGTGCAAGGAAAAGGGACATCACCGTCACCTACTGGGAGAGCAAGTGCAGCCGTCCGTGGGAACCGTCTTTCCAGCCGTGTGGTTTACCGTAAAACTGTGTCAACGTCTCAGGCTGAGTGAGTACCACAGTGCCGCAAGGCACAGCGCTGCCCCCGCATCCCTGCGCCCACCAGACCCTGCACCTCCCATCTTATCACCGTGCCCCGGGATCACCAACCCCTACCCACGGAGGGGCAACGCAACACCTGGCTGCTCCGCATCACCATCCCCGGGATCCCCATATTGGGCAGCGGTGGTGAAATCACCACAACCGTGGGTGGCGTCACGGACAATAAACTATCCCCACACCCAACAAACCCCCTTTCACTCACGGGCGAGGAGTGCCGCTCGAGAACCCCCGGGATCCGGCCCACAGCTCGAGCCACCACTGAGCAGCAGCCGCCGGACCCGAGCAGAAGGGGTGAGCGTAGTGTGCTGACACCCTCCTCCCCGCCCGCGACAACTTGGCGTCACGAACAGGATCTTACCGCTCTGCCGTCTGGTAGAGGTGCGCCTTGTTACCGCCGGAGGTGTCCGGCAGAAAAATTTCGGAAGTCGCCATCTTTGGCGCGAAAAGTTCCCGCTCGAGCGTCTTCTCGAGTAGCAGAGGCGCGAAGGCCGAAACCCCGCCCCGAGAGAGGAGGGGCCGGAAAGAGCTAAGGGGGACGCAATGGCGGCTGGACGCATGTAGCTGCAGCTATAAAAGCAGGGACGCCAGGACTCTGCAGACATACCGTTCCTGGAAGAAGAAGCCACCATGTGGATGCCGTCCCGCGACACCGTAGCCCCCGCGCCTGGATCCGTGGCGTGGGTGGAAATCCGAACCTCGCAGCTCTACCAACGGCTGCAGGTCAGGATGCAGCTCCTCATGGAGGAGTGGGAGACCGACATGGCGGACGTTGTAGCCACCGTGCGGAGACGCGAGGAGGAAGCGGAGAAAGGGAGGGTGAGTGACCCACGTCCCGATGCCCTGGAAGGGCCGGTCATCGCGGCTGCGGGGCCCGGTCCAAGCCCTCTCCCTCCGTTGCCTCCCTCGCCACCCGTCTCGGAGGCCGTGAACCCGCCATTAGGCCTGCTACCACTGCAACCGGTAGCAATACCCAGCGTCCCCGCCCAGGCGGACTGACCTGTAGCTGGAGCCCGCAGTAAACCGGAGGTGTTACCGTGGAAGATTCCGAAGGTTGAACCGGAGGCATTCCCTGAAAAATCCCCCGAGCACGAGCCGATGACCCGCTCCGAGCCGAAGGCCCAGCAGCGGAAAGCCCCTATGCCCATCCCCCACACCTCGGCTGAGGTAGCGCCGGGTTGTTGCTGCAAGGCAGCGCCCAAGGCTAAGACACCGCGGGACATGCCGCCCAGATTCCTGACAGTGGGCAACGTCCAGGATGTCCCGCGAGGCCCGACCCGCGCGCCGGCGCTGGCAGCAGCGCCGTATTGGGATAGGGAGCCGGTACCGCTGGGCCTGGAGATCGCGGAGAGGGAACGGAAGAAGGCCGAGCTGGTGGCCAGAGCGATAAGGGAGAAGGAGAATCTCCGCCAGGCCACGTTCCGTGTCCGGGGTCCGCTGTACGAGGGGCAGGTGAGGCGGTTTGATGTCCGCCGGGGCTACGGGTTTATCTATGAACCGGGCCTGGAGGCCGAGGTGTTTGTAGCCCGGCGGGATGTGAATGCCCACCTGCCTGAGGAGCATCCCGGCCGCAACCTAATGCCGGGAGACATTGTTCAGTATACCCGACACTGCGGAGAGAGGGGGTGGTTTGCCCTGGATGTGAAGCTACGAGGCAGCCAGGAAAGCCGAGTGGGTCCGGCACCCCCTCCCTCGGATGAAGTTGAAGGCCTGGAGTAGGGCAGCGGATGCCCGCTGCACCGTCCCCGTTGGGACCATCACTGAGTTGCCTGTTGTTTAAAAGTTTAAAAAGTTTGAAGAATGATAAGAAAATAATACCGAGTACCTCATCTGATTATCTGCGTGATTTGCAACCGGCTGGAGCCGGCACCGTTGTCCCCGTGGGGACCGTTTAAAAAGTTATTTTGCATGGGAACTATCCATGGACAATCCCGTGAACTTGCAGGGCAACCACAAACGTTAGTGGCTTGTAAATAAGTTGTTTGCCGTTACCGTTTTCCGCAATGCCGCCTCCGGAGAGGCAGGTTGGAGGGAGGGCCCTCGGCAGAGCAGGCTGGGGCCCAGCCACCAAAGGAACCGGTGGCTACCCTCTGGAGGGGAAGGACAGATCCCGCTCGGGTAACTTGTGCTGGACTGTGGGTCAAGGGGTGCTGCCTGGGTTTTAGGGGCAGCATCAGGGCCAGGCTGCTTGGGTGGGAGAGAGCGGAAACCGTAACCGTAAACCGTTTGCAACGTTTAAGAAATGTGCCTCCCGTTCTGGGAAGCGTTATTAAAAATGTGAATATGTTATTTTACCCTGTTATCTTTTACAGAAAAATAAAACCGGTGTTGGACAGCAGCCCGCGGACGGTCTGCATTTTGGTAAGGGGGAATGTGTCGCCCTGGGCAAGCCAGGGGACACAGGTCATCACACCACCACACCCTACATCCCAGTTAGGAACACCAAAGCTAAACTAAAATCCTTGTTGCCTTCCTCCAGAGGCTGATGTTCACACCAGGGGGTGGGCCAGGCGGTTGGCTCCGCCCACCGAGGAGTTCACAGCTCTGGAGGCGGGAAGAACCAGGCAGATTAGCTCAGGGGGAGCTAGAGTGAGGAGCTAAGTGGAGGAGTAAACAAGTAGTGAAGTGAAGGAAGTAAAGTGGTAAAGGAGGAAAGTAAGAGTGGTGACAGGAAAGAAAGAGTGTGAAAAGCCTGAAGTAGTCCAGCTGAGTGCAGGACAGGGTCAGCAAGGTCAGCAACGGCGGTGACTGTCTGGAGGGGGACCGTTTGGAAGTTCCTGGAAGGACCGCGGACGGGTAGTGGCCCGGCGGTCTGGAGCAGCGTACCAAAGGACAGTCAGCACCAGGGCAGGGGCCTCTCGGACCCCGGCAAGGCTAGGAGTCGCCAGAATTTGACAAATCCGTCAGTGAAGGGGACGCAGATCCCCCAGCAACCAAGTCCCGATAGAAGGCAACAGCCCAACCATTGTAGGAGAAACACCGCCACCGCCAGGGCACCAGTTTCTCAGGGCCAGCGCCTGCGGGCAAAGAGTAGAGCTCCTCCGGTCCAGCTTGAAACCGGGGAGCGGGTTACCGGTGAGAACCCATCGCTACCAACACAGAAACAAAGGTGCAAGGAAAAGGGACATCACCGTCACCTACTGGGAGAGCAAGTGCAGCCGTCCGTGGGAACCGTCTTTCCATCCGTGTGGTTTACCGTAAAACTGTGTCAACGTCTCAGGCTGAGTGAGTACCACAGTGCCGCAAGGCACAGCGCTGCCCCCGCGTCCCTGCGCCCATCAGACCCTGCACCTCCCATCTCATCACCGGGCCCCGGGATCACCAACCCCTACCCACGGAGGGGCAACGCAACACCTGGCTGCTCCGCATCACCATCCCCGGGATCCCCATATTGGGCAGCGGTGGTGAAATCACCACAACCGTGGGTGGCGTCACGGACAATAAACTATCCCCACACCCAACAAACCCCCTTTCACTCACGGGCGAGGAGTGCCGCTCGAGAACCCCCGGGATCCGGCCCACAGCTCGAGCCACCACTGAGCAGCAGCCGCCGGACCCGAGCAGAAGGGGTGAGCGTAGTGTGCTGACACCCTCCTCCCCGCCCGCGACACCTCTCTCAACAAAATAGGAGAAGTGGTACTGTGCAGCATATGCAGTATATATGCAAAATAAAACAGATACAAAGAATAACACCCAGTATACAGGACAGGAGAAGTGGTACTATGCAGTGTATATTCAAAATAATACAGATACTAAAGGATTACACCCACAGCTAGCCCCACTGCTGCACTAAAACATCACACCAGGGAAGGACAACAGACGAGGGAAAACACCATGATAAACTGCTGCAGTCAGCACCAAGATTGCAGCCACCAGATGAACTTCAACACAGGGTTTCAGTAGCTCCTTCCACCTCTTGGCCCAGAATTCAATTGGCAAAGAATAACCAGCACCCTATGCTGGTAACAGAAGGTATATAAAGGGACTGGGAGTGGTCCCAGACTGGAAACACCTGACGAAGATTCAGAAGCTGCTGGAAAGCAAACTGACATTAACCCTATGACTGCCATAGGAAATTAAATCAATTTAAAATTGAATGTTTAGCCTGGAAATGAGTCTCAAGTATAACCGGACCAGCGTACCTAACTGGATAAAAAAAAAAAATCTGGTTCCAGCCAGGGATTGATCACAGGTATCTGGCCAGACACTGGTCCCCATATAAGACTATAGGAGCAAGCAAGCTATACTGTATGAGGCTCTGGCATGGCTGCGGCTACTTCCGTGGTCGCTCATTTACTTCTGGGGATGTGCAATAGCCTTCATGCATATGCAATGGTTTCCCTGCCCATCGTTGTTTGTAATTGGTTGCAGTCAGATGCGCCCCCACCCTTAATGACAGCGTGTATGTCTGCTTCTAATCACAGGCGCTGTCTGCGGGTTTATCGTGGTTGTGATGGTGGGATATTGTGGGTCATGTACCATTTTGTGTGGGTTCATGTTTTGGGTGTGGTGGTCTGTCTATTCGAGGTATTGTTTATCCTGTCTGCAGGGTTATAACTCCTAGAAGTGCTTCTGTCCCTAGGTCTGGGGGAAGGGGGCATGGAATCCACCTAAACTCTTTTCTTACCTGAGGGATTAGTCATCCATTCTGGATGAGACTAACAAGAGAGAAGTAGCAAAATTAAACCCTGAGGGAGACGCTGAGGCTGCTGCCAGCACCCCAGAGAAACTGTGAGAAACCCCGATTTTTCCTGAAGGAGGACTGCTGGAAGATTGTGACTGAACTCCAGGACATTTATGCCATTTCTGTGGTGGATTGTTTTATAGACATTCTGTTTTGCTTGGAATAAATGTTTTTTGGATTGTTCACCTATCTCTCGCTTTGTTGATTGTGTGATATCAGAGAAGGACCCCGTCACAACTTGTGGCAGCAGTAGGATCAACAGAGTTCAGCCCAATGGAAAGCCACCCACAGAGTGAGTACAGGAACTGGACCACATCCAGTCCACAGGAGAGAGCCAGAGATCTGGGCCTGAACTACCAGGGACTGACTAAAGAAACCTTAATTGATTTACTGGTCAGTGCGAGCCAGTCCACCTCCTCCCAAATGTCTAACGGACTAGCACTGGGGACAGGGATCCCTGCCCTAAAAAGCCAGTGGTTGGTGTAATTCGAAGAAGAGATGGCCGTTCTGGGCTCAGGTGTATCTCAAGAGTATAAGGAGGAGGCTGCTCGTTGAGCTCAGCGGAGACAAGAAGCAATGGAGTCCAGCAGAGGGAGTAATATGAGTTGGAGTGTTAGACCAGCGATCTGTGAGCCTGTATGTATTACCTGGGCGGACTTCAAGCTATTTAATGAGGCTTCCGGAGATGTGGACAGGTTCTTCATGGACTTTAAGCAGCAGTGTGCCACGATTGAGGTACCCCACTATGGCTGGATGCATTTATTAGTGGGATTACTGAACGGAAGCCTTGCGGAAGCTTATCGCACCATTGATTCACAGCAGAACTGGGATTACAACATTGTAAAACGGACTATCTTGGAATACCATGCTATCACCCCAGACTCACATAGGGCACAGTTCTGAGACCTCCCATGCACCACAGGGGGATCATTTAGGATGTGTGCCCATAAGATGTTCTAGGCATGTCGGAGATGGGCAGCAGCGGAAGGCGCCTTCATTGTGGAAGACGTTATACAGGTATTTCTTATAGAACAATTTCTTTTCAAGTGTCCCTCAGAAATACGGGAATGGGTAAGAGCGCACGCCGAGCACCTTGGATAGAGCTGCAGCCCTGGCTGATGAGACCCTTACTATCCGACCGCAATGGAGGAGGCTTATGAACAATAAGTCACAGTCTGATCCTCCTGCACCTCTGCCCTCTCCAGTTATATCTGCCCCTCCACCCAGCTGCAGGCTGATGACATCCACGTCTCACAATTCTGGGCCTTAACAGTTCCGACCATGCCCTGGGAGAATCAGAGAGGAGATGTTATGGGTGCGGGCAACCTGGGCACCTGCAATCCAGTTGTCCCGCAAGAACTCGGAGGGACCCCCACACACCTCCATCTCATCCGGAGCATTTTGTGCATTCCATCCTACCTGAGGAAGAGTTACCACCACCTCCACCGGAGTGTACCGCTGACCCCTGCACCATGGATGCCCCTGTTGAAGTGTATGGCCTCCGGTCTTTGTCACCAGGTTCTCCTACTGTCTTCTCCAGAATGCACATTGGAATGACTATGACGCAGATGAGATGTTATCGATGTGGGCAGCCTGGACATTTGCAAAACATTTGCCCTCCTGGTCGATTGAGGAATGACCTTGCACCAAATCGACCTGTTCATGCTCTACAGCCAAATACAAGGTGGGAAGAGTTCTCATTCCTTCAAGTTGACTTGCCTAATGACTCAGACACTCATGGTCTGCCACTAGGGGTTTATGAAGTGCGAGACACAGCCCCGAGTTCCTCTCACCATCAAAGTAAGCACTTAGAGGAGATTGTGCTGGATGGACAGAGAGTCATTGGATTTTGTAACTCTGGGGCATTTCTCACAATAGTTGATCCCCGAGTGGTTTGTCCAGAGGCGATACATCATGGACCAGGGATTGTTATTGAATTGGCTGGAGGACAAAGGAGGAATATCCTAAAGGAGACTGTAGATCTGGAGTTTGGCTTTGGGGTCAAGCAACGTGTGGTTGGGGTGATGAGCAGCCTGCCTGCAGATATTCTCCTAGGAAATTATGTGGGAGATCTACAATGCCGATTTGTGGGTGCAGGAAAAACAGTTTGAGTGAAGGAGGACACAAAGGGAAGCTTGTCCTTCCAACCCTACCGCTGTACAAGGGACTATCGACAGCTGAGCAACATGGACTTAAGTGAGGTGACCAGAGGTCTGTGTAGACATCATGGCATACTCACTTATTAAAAAGGAGGGAAAGGTTGTGATGGTGGGATATTGTGGGTTATGTACCATTTTGTGTGGGTTCATGTTTTGGGCGTGGTGGTCTGTCTATTTGAGGTATTGTTTATCCTGTCTGAAGGGTTATAACTCCTTGAAGTGCTTCTGTCCCTAGGTGTTGGGGAGGGGGCCTGGAATACTCCTAAACTCTCTGCTTACATCAGGGATTAGTCATTCATTCTGGCTGGGACGGACAAGAGAGAAGGATTGACCCTCTGAGGGAGATGCTGAGGCTGTGGCCAGCACCCCAAAGAGACTGTGAGAAACCCTGATTTCCCTGGAGAAGGATTGCTGGAGGATTGTGACTGATCCCCAGGACATTTATGCCATTTCTGGATTATTTTTATCCTTCGTTTGGTGGATTATTTGATGGACAGTCTGGATCGCATGAAATACATATTCTTTGATTGCTCACTCGTCTCTTGCTCTGTTGATTGTGTGATATGGGAGAAGGACCCCGTCACAGCGGTATAAAAAAATAAACAAAACATTTGGCATAGGGTCCCTCCATATTATGATACCCAGCACAGATAAAGCCCACAGCTACAGGCTACAACCCCCAGCCGTGCGCTTATCTTGGCTGTGTATCAAAATAAGAGGAACTGCATGTGGCGTTTTTTTTTCTTTTTAAAGTATTTAAATACATAATTTTAAAACATTGATGTGTGGGTCCTCCCAATTTTGATATACAGCCATGATAAAGCCTGACAGCTTGGGGCTGTTATTCTCAGGCTGGAGAGACCCATGCTTATTAGCCCCCCCAGCCTAAAAATAGCAGCCTGCAGCTGCCCAGGATTGTTGCATCCATTAGATGCATCCATTAGATGCGACAATCCCTGCACTTTACCCAGCTCTTCCCGATTGCCCTGGTGCAGTGGCAATCAAGCTAATAAGGAGTGGATCGCAGCTCACAGCTGCCACTAAGCCCTAGATTAGTAATGGGACGCATCTGTGAGATCTCCGATTACTAATTTGTATGTGAAAGTAAATAAACACAAACACCGAAAAAATCCTTTATTTGCAATAAGACAAAAAATACCCTTTCACCACTTTATTAACCCCCAAAACTCCCCTGAAAGTCCAACGTAAACCATACAGAATTTTTCAGTGTATTTAAATCACATAGGAGACCCTAAGGCTGGTGTATATACACCACATAGGAGACACTGAGTCTTGTGTATTTACATCACATTTGAGATGCTTGGGCTGATGTATATATGCAACACAAATGATCTACGCTGTGTATGATGCTGTGGTGTCTCGCTCATACAGTGTGTGCACACTCTAACAGGGATGAATGATTAAAGGGCCTGTGTCCATAAAACCAATGCTAGTAGCTCATTATTTGTCTTAACACTTCAGCCCATCGGCAATCTACTGAGTGGGTCAGAGTGCCAAATCAAGCCTACTACTTAGACTACAATAATTACCATGTACTAAAAAGAAAGACTGGGTCAAGAATGGAAATTCTGTGAACCAGCCACAATGTCATGAACACACATTGCTTATTGATGTGAAAGGGGATTAAAGACTAGTCATCCAGGTCCACTTCTACAGAAAAGCTATCGCATAAATTGAATAGGGGTCATTATTGTTACTTTTTAACACTTTATGTCTATGCAACCCTCTACAAATCAATCTGTAATGCATTTGTGGCGCCCCTGACCTGGTCAGGCACCACTGAGTACTGCACCCATGCTGGGGACAGTACAAACAGGTAATCCAGAAGGCTGACCGAGGTGTGACTACACAGGCGCATAGTGATCAGGTCTCACACATGTACCTATGAGAGGACCCCTGGGGATCCCAGGAGGGGGAAAAGCCTGCACCTCCACTGGAATAGTGGAGGGGGCCAAAAGCCTCCATCTCCTCTCAAGGGGTGTGGTAAGAGAGCCTGGTTGCTAGGTGGCGTAGGCAAGAACAGGAGAGGAGGAGCAGTGAGCCGGCTCAGTGCAGAGTCCAGGGAGCTCGGAGGAGAGCAGACCCCTGGGGCTGTTGCAGTCTGACAGCGTCCGCGCAGTGGCTACCGACGGGGGAGAACGGTCACCTAGGAGTGCTACCCGAAACCCATCTCCAGCTAGAGAGAGAGCACAGAGTGGGAAGTAAGGAGACTGCTAGGGAGAACCAGGCCCAAACGGGCGGCAGATCCCGGAGCGGGGATAGATCCATCTTTCCTTGCTAAACCTGCCGGTGTGGGGCCCTCAAAGCCCATACCACAACACCTAAAAGCCGCAGCCACGTAGCCACAGTTAGGGCCCATAGCTCACAGGAGGCAAGCAGCTGGAGTGATCTGGTCCAGGCAACAAGCAAACGGCAAACGAAGGGGAGAGAGGCTTCAGCAACTTCCCTGGGTGACCCCCATAGGGACTAAAAGTCGGGGTTACCCCAAACCACCAAGGGCTAAGGAAGGCGAGTCGGTAGTCACCATCATCAGTCAGCCCGAAGGATACCTGGTTCCAGCCTGGTTCATCCCAGCTACGCCCGGGTTACTCACCCTGCCATCAACTGTGAGTAAAACCCCTGAAAGACATCCTGCTTGTGTGGAGTTATTCTGCGCCTTGTGGTACTACGCACCTACACAGGGCCCTGGGGCTTGCCTCACTCTCAGGAGGCTATTCCAACTAACTGCACTCACCATCAGCCCCAGGCGTCCCTCAACCTGCAGTGGCGGTCTCCACTGACCGCAATTCTGAGAGTGGCGTCACGACAAATAGAAGATTTCCTACCTGTGACAAGATCCAGCCGAGTGGAGTCCCTGAAGGTAATGCACCGACACAATACTTGCGGGGCTTCACATCTGGCGTCACGAACAGGATAAGGACTAGACCTGTTCAGACAGGTGACCATGTGCCTGGGCGGTCCACTTGAAAAATTGGAAAAGCCGCCATATTGCCACCATGAAAAGCGCGCCGAAAAACAACAGCAGCCCGCGCTGGGAGAAGTTACCGCCCACGAAGAGGTGTGGCTACCCAGAGATCCCCTGCAGAGTTCTGACCTCGCTTGTGAAGAGAGCGGAAGCGTTCAGAGACGGCGGAACGGAAAAGAAGCCAGCAGCTTGTTGCTAGAGAAAATGGCGTCTGAATGCAGAGACCCAGAGCCGGGCTCCGCTGCCTGGTGGTGCCGGGAGCTCGCCGAGTTCTGCGATCAACTAGAGGCCAGGGTCGGAAGGCTGATCAGAGAGGGACGGACGGAGTTTCTGTGGATGACCGCGGCGGTTCAGGCCTATGAGGGGAGAGCCGCGCGCCGAGTGCCAGACCGGGCGGTGACGACTCAGACCCCGATGCTGCCACCGATGGGTGAGTCCAGTGATGCCCCTGCCAGCGCGAGTGCCCCGACCCCTGCTGCCACGTCCGCGGTCCCTGAAGAGGCGTCCGGCGCGGCGACGCTGAAGCAGGCCGCAGCCACGCCAGGTGCAGCCCGCCAAGCTCAGGCCGCCGCAGCGATGCCCTGCTCGGCCCACCAAGACCCGGTCCCTGCAGCAACGCCCAGTCCGGCCCGCAAAGAACCGGCTGCCACCGCGACCCTCATCCACGCCGCAGGTGTGACGCTGACCCAGGCCGCCGCCTTGCTAGGCCCGGCCCGCCGAGACCCCACCGCAGCAGCAACGCTCGTCCGCGCCGCAAGTGAGGTGCTGAACCAGGCCGCAGCCCCGTCAGGTGCGGCCCGCCAAGCTCCGATCGCTGCAGCGACGCCCAGCCCAGCCTGCACCGATCCCATCGTGACAGCGACGCCGATCCAGGCCGCTGCCATGTCAGGCGCGGCCCGCCAAGATAAGATTGCATCATCATTTTCCCCGGCCTGCAAGGCCAGAGCAGACACCGCTCCCCAGTCCAAGGAGGTCCCTGCTAGGAAGCCCACGCTGGGAGAGGACCCTGCATACTGGCAGCTGAAGGCTGACATGGAGGCCAAGTTCCCACAGGAGATGGTGGATCAGTACATGCTCCCTCCGCACACCCCCAAGAGGATTCCGACAACCCCTGCAGCAACCACGCCAAAGAGTCCCCCGCCTGGGCCTGCTGAAGAAAGTCCATCCCCAGCACTGCCACCGAAGGAGTGCTCAGAAGAACTAAGGGGGAGAGGAGGCCAGAAGGCTGAAGAGCTGACTCCGGAGCCATCATCAGTGGATTCATACCCCGAGCCAGAGATGTTGCCATACTCCCGCTGGGACGAAGAAGACCCGATACCCTCCGCTGAAGAAGATCTGCCCAAAAGCCTCACCTGGGAGCTTGTAAGCTGTACCCCGCAGAATCCAGCCCGCAAGACACGGCGCCGTAACAGAAGAGACGTTAGAGCTCATTTGCCCAGAGGACATCCTGGAAGAAACCTAAGGATGGGAGACACAGTGCAGTTTACCATGCATCAAGGCGAAAGAGGCTGGTATGCGCTAGATGTAACACCATGTCCTAAAGAAAAAGAAACAGACACGGAAGAAGAAAGAGATCGAGAAACCAACAGGTGCCACAGCCCTACAGGCCCAAGCCCTGGTGAGGAGGAATCCACATAAAGTACAGAAAGAAGCATAGAAGTTCCCAGTTTGACAAGTTTGAAGTTTTGCAACGTTTTCAAGTTTAAGAATGTGCCCACATAAACTGATGTGAGAAATAAACCTTAAGGCTATGAACTGGCTATAGCCACAAACTCTCGCAGTGTAAATAGTTACACCAAAGGGCACCACCGCCACCAGAGTCAGCCTGTTTAGGGGCTTGGCTCGTCTGCAACCAGGGGGGCACGTCCGTATATAGGGCCTTGGCTCACCTGCAACCAGAGAGCATGCCTGTTTATGGGGCCTGGCTCTCCACCACAAAGAGGGTACCTGGTCAGCACCAACTGTGGAGGCCGCCTCTACATCCTGCCAGAAGAGGCTGAAGGCGCGGCTCCACCAGGCCAGGTAAACCCTGAAACCACCAGCCCATGAAAGCCGCCTCTACATCCTGCCAGAAGTGGCTGAAGGCGCGGCCAACGTGAGAGGGTTTTGGGTGGGTTAACGGACTTGTGGGTGGAGGGTGGTGATGTATGGTACCTGGTGCTTTTAAAAATGTTTTACATGTTTTAATGTTTTATGCATTTTAAAATGTTGTCTTGCAGCCCGAGGACGTGCTGGTGATAACTAAGGGGGAATGTGGCGCCCCTGACCTGGTCAGGCACCACTGAGTACTGCACCCATGCTGGGGACAGTACAAACAGGTAATCCAGAAGGCTGACCGAGGTGTGACTACACAGGCGCATAGTGATCAGGTCTCACACATGTACCTATGAGAGGACCCCTGGGGATCCCAGGAGGGGGAAAAGCCTGCACCTCCACTGGAATAGTGGAGGGGGCCAAAAGCCTCCATCTCCTCTCAAGGGGTGTGGTAAGAGAGCCTGGTTGCTAGGTGGCGTAGGCAAGAACAGGAGAGGAGGAGCAGTGAGCCGGCTCAGTGCAGAGTCCAGGGAGCTCGGAGGAGAGCAGACCCCTGGGGCTGTTGCAGTCTGACAGCGTCCGCGCAGTGGCTACCGACGGGGGAGAACGGTCACCTAGGAGTGCTACCCGAAACCCATCTCCAGCTAGAGAGAGAGCACAGAGTGGGAAGTAAGGAGACTGCTAGGGAGAACCAGGCCCAAACGGGCGGCAGATCCCGGAGCGGGGATAGATCCATCTTTCCTTGCTAAACCTGCCGGTGTGGGGCCCTCAAAGCCCATACCACAACACCTAAAAGCCGCAGCCACGTAGCCACAGTTAGGGCCCATAGCTCACAGGAGGCAAGCAGCTGGTGTGATCTGGTCCAGGCAACAAGCAAACGGCAAACGAAGGGGAGAGAGGCTTCAGCAACTTCCCTGGGTGACCCCCATAGGGACTAAAAGTCGGGGTTACCCCAAACCACCAAGGGCTAAGGAAGGCGAGTCGGTAGTCACCATCATCAGTCAGCCCGAAGGATACCTGGTTCCAGCCTGGTTCATCCCAGCTACGCCCGGGTTACTCACCCTGCCATCAACTGTGAGTAAAACCCCTGAAAGACATCCTGCTTGTGTGGAGTTATTCTGCGCCTTGTGGTACTACGCACCTACACAGGGCCCTGGGTCTTGCCTCACTCTCAGGAGGCTATTCCAACTAACTGCACTCACCATCAGCCCCAGGCGTCCCTCAACCTGCAGTGGCGGTCTCCACTGACCGCAATTCTGAGAGTGGCGTCACGACAAATAGAAGATTTCCTACCTGTGACAAGATCCAGCCGAGTGGAGTCCCTGAAGGTAATGCACCGACACAATACTTGCGGGGCTTCACACATTACAGTCTGTGTTATGATTGTGCCACGGTAGTATTATGTCCGATCTAACCAAAGGTTATAGCTTTTTGCCTTCTCCCACTCACGCACATCAGTTGTCTATACAAGTGTTACCAATAATCTAGACATCACTGAGCCTTTTCTTTCCAGAACTGATTGTTCACTTTTTGCTTAAAGGGAATCTGTTAGCAGGTTTTTGTTATTTAATCTATGAGCAAGCATAATGTAGGGACAGAGACCCTGATTCTAGGTATGTCACTTATAGTAATATTTATAATATTTATTCATTTATATAGCGCTATGAATTCCATAGCGCTATACATACATCAGCATCACAGTCTTCTAGGGGCGTAGATAGAAATCACACGGCCCCATAACAGAATTTCTAATTGCCCTCCCCCTCAAAAAAAAATAGTAATAGTCGGCAAAGTAATAGTCGGCTGGGACACAGAAGAGCCTACTTCACAACTTTACAGCCCTTACAAAGTAATTTTCTTCCTATTGAAGTGTGCCGCCCCCGTTCCAGCAGCCTACCGCTGCTCGGATCCAGACCTTCCAGTGGGTGGCTCGAGGGTCTCCGGACCCGGGGGCTCCTGCGGACACTCCGAATGCCGAATGAAAAGGGTGGGGATGGTGGATGTAGGACGTATATGTACGGGCTGAGCCGTATTAAGTTTGTGACGCCACCAATGGTGTGTGGTGAGGTTGGACACCACCGCTGCAGTTACGGCCCGTGTAGGTCCGGGATAGTACCTCCGCCTTCCTCTTCTCCCGTGCGGCGATCTCTTTTCCCAGGCGAGGCCGCTGCCGCTCCCAATACAGAGCATCCGCTGCCTGCTCCGGCGTGACCTGCGCAGGGGCCTAGCCCAGCCAGAGTCCCACCCATACCGGCTACGACCAGCACCTTCTGCAGTGGAGGGCCCAGCTGTGATGTGGCTTGTACGGCTGCCCCGCAGGCACATTTCCGCTGCACCTCAGCCGAGGCCGGGAGTCTGAGAGCAGCCAGAGTTTCTTGTCGCGCCGGCTTCCAGTCGAAGACCGCCTCCGCTTTGGACGGGCGGACTGCCGAGGCCGTTGTCGCCTCCGGCGCTGCGTCCTCCAAGACCGAGATGGGTGTCAGGTTCTGGCATGGTACGGGTGCCGGTGCCTGGGCGATGACGTGCTTGCTGCTGGCGGCTTCCTCGGGTTGGTCCAAACGAGCCGGTAGGATGGAGTCCGCTGCCGGTGTTAGTGGCAGTGGACCACGCGGGGCGTCAGTGGCAACTGGTACGGGCAGTGAGGGAGGCAGTATGGCGGGCAGGGGCAGACCGGGTCCCTCAGCCTGATCGGCCGGTCCCTGTGGGACATAGGGGCGTGGTTCGCTTACCTGCTCCTCCAAGGTTGCCTCCACTTCACGAACCCGCACGGCTGCAGCCAGTTCCTCCATCTCAGCCACCCACCGCTCCAAGATATAGCGCGCCTGCGCTTGGATTCGGCGGCACATTTTCTGCGTCTGGGCTTCTACCCAGGCCGCTGTTCCGGGCACGAGCTACTGCACTCCGGGCTTGCCAGACGGGTCGGCCATGTTGCTCTTTCGGGGTCCAGGAACAAGGAGGGTGGCAGGGTCTTGAAGTCCCTGCCCTTTATCTGCTCGGTCACATGTCACACAATCTTCACCCGCCCCTCCTTGGTCTTTTGCAGGCACTCCACTTTCAGGCCTGTTAGTTTCGTTTTTCGACTTCCGGCCTTGCTTTCCGGCCGTGTTCCCAGGGGGCGGGGCTTTGGCTTTCGCACCCTTTTCTCGGGGAAGGAGACCCTGGGTGGGAATCTTCACGCCCAAAAATGGCGGCAAGATGGCGGTTTCTGGAAATTTTGCAATGGATCACCGCTGACTTCAATACAAGGCGCACTTCCACAAGGTAAGTGGATGGGTATCTATCCTGTTTGTGATGCCAAGTTTCGGGGTGTGCCGCCCCCGTGCCAGTAGCCTGCCGCTGCTCGGATCCGGACCTTCCGATGGGTGGCTCGAGGGTCTCCGAATGAAAAGGGCGGGGGATGGTGGATGTAGGACGTATATGTACGGGCTGAGCCGTATTAAGTTTGTGACGCCACCCACGGTGTGTGGTGAGGTTGGACACCACCGCTGCAGTTACAGGGCACCCGGGGGAGATGTTGTGCAGAAGTTGTTAACCCCTCCGTGGGCAGGGATCGTGGCCCCGGGACCCGTTGGGGTTTGGTGCAGGGAGATGGGCGACTGCAGGGTGCTGGTGTATTCACTATGAAGGAAACACACGAGTCTCTGGTAAACCAAGTTGATGGTGCGTTCTGGTTCCCCCACCCGGCTGGTGGTCTCTGTCTTTCTCCTGCACCTTTTTAGAATGGTGGACTGCCTGTGCCTGCAACTTCAGGAGTCCGCTCACAGCTGGACGTGGCCTAAGGAGCCCTTGCCCGCAGATGCTGGCCCGTGGGATCTCTGAGCCTTGGCGGTGGCCTTTTATCCCTCTCGGTGGGCTGTTATCTTGTAATAGGGACTTTGGGTGGGACAGGACCTCTGGTCCTGGCCTCAGTCGGTTAATTAACCAGTTCCAGTAGCTTCTGGACTTGGCTTCAGGGTCCGAGTACCCTCCTGTGTGCTCCAGTTTCCGAGACGGTTCCCCAGGTCGGTACCGGCGGGCTACAACCTTGTCCCGGTCCACCTCGGTTCCACCGAGTCGTCTGCCCTGCTCCTGCAGATGGAGACCGCCATCTGCCTCCTAGCCAGTGGCACCAGGGCTCCTACCCTGGCACCGTTCAATTTGGGGTATTCGCGTCTGCTGGAGCTGCACACAGCTCCATCCCACACTCCTCTCCAACTTGAACTCTAACACCAATCTGCCTGTTTTTCCCGCCCCGGGCTGTCTGGACTCCTTGGTGGGTGTCTTCCAACCACCTGGTTCAGCCCCCTGGTGTGTCTATCTAGCCCTGAGTGGGGTGACTAGGGTTTAAAGGTCAGCTGCTGTTACCTGGGAGGGAAGGTGTTGTGCAGGGGCCTATTTGTGACTTCCTGGCCCGGCCAGGGTGTCACAGAAGGCCTTGCAGCCATAAAGTATGACTGCAGCAAAAGTGTTCCACAAACACTGTATTATCCCCCACAGTAAATTCAACCGCAGTATCCTCCACACACACACAGTATGATGACCCTACTGTACTCCCCTTCAAGTTCCCTGGCAATGAATGGTGACCCCGACACAGTTAAATCCCCAACTCCAACAGTATTCAGGATAATGGTCTATTGTATAATAGCCCCTAAGATCCCTATAAATAGTATAATGGCCCCCACACAGCCCTCTGAACAGTATGATAGACCCCACACAAACCTTCAACTGTATAACTGCTTGCATACAGTATAATGGCCCTCAAATAACTGTAGATAAAGTATAAAGGCTCCCTCATAGCCCTCCAAATAATATAATGGTCCCACTAAGTTTTCCATCTAATATATAAAGCTGAGTGTATGTGTGTGTATGTCCATTAAAGGAATCCGCACCGTCGCATTTACAATCACAACATCTTGCACAGACACCTCATTTGACTCAGGGAACATCATAGATGTTTTGAAGGGAAAATTTAACCCCGCTCTTTACAGTTATTTGACAAAAAAATTGCTTACATGGTCATTAATAGGAGCTCTGATTGGTTGCTGTAGGCAACGAATGACATTCTTAGTATACCAAGCTTATGTCTCAGTTAATATGATTTCAGTAGAGACAGGACAGACACACAGAGACAGAGACACACAGAGACTGACACACACAGAGACAGAGACAGACACAGAGTGAGACAGAGACACAAACAGAGACACACACAGAGATAGAGACACACAGAGACACAGAGACAAACAAAGACAGACACAGAGAGAGAGAGACAGAGATACAAACAGAGACACACACAAGGGTAGAGACACACACAGAGACACACACAGAGACACACACAGAGACACACACAGAGACTGGTACAGAGACAGAGACACACAGAGATAGACACGGAAAGACAGAGAGACACTGAGACATACTGTAGACACAGACACACAGAGACAGATACAGAGACAGAGACATACACACTCACAGAGACACACAGAGACAGACACTCAGAGAGAGGCAGACACAGACAGAGGGGGAATCAGACAGAGGGAGGCAGACAGAGGGAGACGGACAGAGGGAGACAGACAGAGGGAGACAGACAGAGGGAGACAGACAGAGGAAGACAGACAGACAGAGAGGGAGACAGACAGAGGAAGACAGACAGACAGAGAGGGAGACAGACAGAGGAAGACAGACAGACAGAGAGGGAGACAGAGAGGGAGAGTGATAGAGAGGGAGAGTGAGAGGGACAGAGAGACATTTAGGTAATATCCCGGACAATGTCGGGTACTAAAGCTAGTATAGTATAATGGCCACACATAGGTCTCCATATAGTAATGGGCTCTATATAGTACTCCATATAGTATAATGCTCCCCTATAGTCCTCCATAAAGTATAATGGACCCCACATAGTCCTCCATATTGTCTAATGCAGAACATAGTCCTCCATGTATTATAATGCACTTCATAGTCATCCATATATTATAATGCATCCCCCATAGACCTCCATATAGTATAATGTACTCCATAGTCCTTCATATATTATAATGCACTCCCCATAGTTATCCATATATTATAATGCATTCTCCATAGTCCTCAATGTATTAAAATGCACCATCCATAGTCCTTCACGTCGTATAATGCACCCATTAGTCTTCCATATTATAATACACTTCCCATATTCCACAATATAGTATAATACACCCAATATTCCTCCTTATAATATAATGCACCCCATATTGCTCCACATAGTATAATGCAGCCTCATATTACTCCATATAGTAGTATGCAGAGGTCATATTTCTCCATATAGTGTTATGCAGCCCCAATATAGTATTATGCAACCCCATATAGTATTATGCAGTCCTCATATAGTATATGCACCCTCATGTAGTAGTATACAGCCCCCATATCATTTAATGCACCCACTTAGTCGTCTGGCCACCTTGATTATTTACATACTCACTTTTCCTTGGTCCGACACTGCTCCAGTCTCCTCCGTGTGTGTCCACTGTTCTGCCACTCTGCACATGTCAGCACAGCCGTGTGCAATAGTGACCTGCGCTCTGCTATGCTAATAAGTCAATGCACTACAGACACAATGGGAGAATGATGATTGAGGTAGCGCTCCGCTCCCTCTATCATCATTGCTTTCAATTGTATCAGCATCTGCTATGCCGATACAATAAAAGGTGTGATCATCGGCTGCACACCAAATTCAGACAAACATGAATAAGCATAACTGTTCTATAATACATAAAGAAATGAAAAACACAATTAGCCATATGAAAAATTGAAAAAAATTGAAAAATGTGACATTGCATGACTGCTGAGGATTATTTGAAAAGAAGAGATATTTAGCTAATGTATTAATCAATTCATTACTGCCCAATAACCACTTCACGGTAATCTCTTATTTATCGGGTCCCTAATCAAATGTTACCTCTATATGTGGTTAAAACCTGTAGATATATATATATATATATATATATATATGGACATACCATTACAAAACCATGGGATGCTAATATGAAATTGAGTCTATTATTCTGTTTACCACACTCTCAGAGTCACAAACTCCAAACATCAAAAGGTCTTTGTAGACGATATAAATTAGCAGGAGTAATGACTATCAAGCATCTCCCTGATCATAATAATGCAAAAAAAACAATAAAGTTATACTTTTTTAATAAATATACTGTAGTAATTCATTGAATAAGGGATTATATACCCATAAAATGTAATATTTATTGCTATATTTAAAATAAAAGATATAAAAAGATTGGATTCAGTTCACACATGTAATTTACGGTATATATCCTTTCCTTTATTTATGGGAAATGATTAATCTCTAGTTTATAAAGTACAACTTGACGCTCATAAAAATATCCTCTGCATATAGCCTATCATTTAAAAATGTACTGAATGAATAATACAAGTTAGATTACTTGACACTTTTAGGCCTGTTTCACATGTCAGTAATTCTGGTACGTACAGTTTGTGCTATTTTTTATACGTACCTTAATCACAGACATACGCAGACCCATTAAAATCAATGGGTTTGCTCACACATTGGTGATTCTTCACTGACTGTGTCTGTGTGCGACGTACACACATGTCTGAGATTGCCGCATGGAGACATGTCCGTTTTTTTCTGGCATCACTGATGTCCCACAGACCACACTATAGTGTGATCCGTGACACACATACCAGAAAAAAACGTATATTGAAAATAAAAAGCATTTTTCACTCACCTTTTCCAGCGATGCTGTGTTAGGCAGCTGCTCTCTGCTTCTTCCTGGCCAGCTCATTATGGCATGCATATTCATGTATGCAGTCAGAGCCGACCCGGAAGTAACTGTAAAGGCGAGAGACAGCGGCGGCCGGAGGCTGCAGAGCCGGAGAGTTCAGTACATCTATGTGCAATCACGGAGTACGGATCACGTATCACGGATAGCATATGGACAACACACATGTGCCATGAATCACTGAACACGGAGGGACATATCTTTTTTTTACACGTCAGTGAAAAACGTCTGTGTTTTTCACTGACATGTGAAACAGGCCTAAAGAGAACTTTCCCCAAAATTGTTCATATTGAGCAGCACACAGGATGCCACCAACCCCACTGAATAACCAGAAGTGAGAGCTCAAAGTGTAAGGCTATGTGCCCACGCTGCGGAAAATGCGTGGATTTTGCAGCGGATTTCTCGCGGAAAAGCCGCGGATTTTCCAGAAATCTAAAGCACAGCTACTCCCCAGCCATTTCTATGGCATTTGGGAAATGCTGTGCCCACGCTGCGGATTTTTCCACAGCGCAAATCGTGCAGATTTTCGTGCGGAAAAATCTGCAGCATGTCAATTATTGTTGCGGATTTTCGTACGGATTTTGCCTATTCAATTGAATTAAAAAAAATCGCAAAATCCGCAACAAAATCCGCGTCAAATCCGCATCAAATCCGCACCTATGAAAAGGTGCGGATTCCGGGGGAAAGCTGTGGATTTTGAGGCAGAACAATCCGCAGATACAGAGTCCCGTGGGCACATAGCCTTAGGATCCCACTTATGTCAGTTGTACTCAATTTGTAATTGATCCACTGTGAGATCAGAGCAGGATGTCATTATATCAGACAGGAGTAGACCAGAACGGGCAGATAACCCCTGTGTGAGATATAATGACAGCTGAGATCTCTTTCCAGAGGGATTAGACGTCGTCTGAGCACAGCAAACATAAGGGTGATTACTGACACATCAACAGAAAGGCAGAAAGGTGACAATGCTATGAAGAAGGAGCGCTGATAGGAGGGTTTGGGATGTGGCACAGCTAATCTCAGCTGCACCCGGCCCTCTTACCGCTCTTTTACCCTGCTTTATGGAACGAATAAAGAATGGATTTGGATTTTTACTGTGACTGCCGTGGCTTTCTTTCTTATTGTGGACTAATCTCAGCTGTGCTGCGCCTCCCCCTCACATACTGATTCATGCAGGAGGTTAGACCGGGAAATCAGGTTCTTACATTATACACCTCACACATTGACTAATCTATGGTGGTGCATGCTCCTTTGAGTATTGGTGCCTGCTTATGATTGCTCAGCATCATACAGGGGGAAGAAGTACATGCCCCTAGTGAAAACTCTGATAAAATCAATGTAAACTTAATGAAACGGAACTCATTAGGGGCTAAAGACCTTGGTTGCTGATCTCTTCACAATGGAAATGCAAAATTAAAAAAATACTCTTTAACTGCTATTACATCTTACGTCTCCAGTTCAACATGAAAGATTTTGTGAAAGGTCCTCTTTATGGTGATATATGCAATCATGGCCAAAAGGTTTTGTGTCTGACACATATTTGTATACTGAAGTATAATTATTGGAAATACTGAAAAGCATGCAATCTTTGGATTTTCCACAGAACAGGCGGTGTGTTAACATGCTAAGAGGGCAGAAACTAATGCCCTTGCAACTAGTCCCTGCGCTCATTAGCATATCATAAAGGATCTTTAGAAATACTTTTTCTAAAGATCTCTTTATCTATGCTAGTGTATACAGGGACGGTTAGGCAGGGATTAGCAATATACACCCAGAACTGCTCGTGGCTCTGGGTACATATTGCACCTGACAAGTTCCCTTTAATAGTGTGAAATGTACTCACTTAAGGTTACAGGATAACTAGCTTCTCTTCCTTTTTCACTTAATGAATTTGGGCTGTTGTCAACATTGAAATAATTAGGAAGATCAGCTAGTCTGGATGTGTTTTTACATATGCAAATCGCATATGAGCGGTCACATGATGACTACTCAAACTACTCAAAATGAATTTTTACCATAGTTCCAAGAAAACCTACTGTATTTGTCAGCAGCAAATTGCATTCAGCAAATCAGAACATTCCTCAGAAAAGCATTAGTAACCTCAATGATAGCATGCCAATGTATGTAAGTGCGTGTATTGTTGAATGTAGCTCTCACGCTCATTACTGAATAAACAGAGTTGTTTTAAAAATGTAGCAAAACAAAGTGTTGCTCCAGTGCTTCACATTTATTAGAAAAATGTAGAGTAGAGGACATCCACACATTTGCAGACCCCAAACCTACATGTTTCAGCCATGTGCCTTAATGATACCATGGTATGATTGACAAAAAGGAAGCAGAAATCCCGCAATGCAAGAATACCATTGTAACAGCTGTTAACAAAGATCATCTTTAATGTATAAAGTTAAAACAACCAAACAGACCGAGGCATTACAAAAATGTAAACAAGTTGCCAAAGTGCCACCTCAAAACCTGTTTCGGCGTTACAATATGGCTATGCCTTAATTATGGTATGATTAAGGCGCCTAAGTGAAACACTTAGGTTTGGGGTCTGCAAATATCACGTGTGGATATCCTCTAGTTTACATTTTTCATATAAATATGAAGTTTTAACAAAAGTGCTGGAGCAACACTTTGTTCGTTTTTCTAGGTTGGTTATTGCAGCTCCTGAATAGGGCTGAGCACGTCTATTCACTACCGAAGAAGTTCAGGACTGGGTGACTTGATTTTCCCTTTTCCTTTCCCTGGCTGGGCACATTTTAAAAAGGATTCTATCTTTTATCATTTACATATCATTCACATGTCTGTTGATGCTTACATTTCCATAGTTCTGTGACTTTACCTTCTGGGTGTTTCAATTTGAATGTTGAGTTTATACTGATATAAAATATCATATATACAATATATAGTATATATACTATATATTGAGTATAATAACAATATGAAAAAATTAATTGTATATAATTCTTCCAAAAAAGGAGCAAAAATCCACATGATAAAATATAAATTTTTTATTAGACACAAATATAAAAAACATGATCACAAAAAAGTTAAAAGAGATGTATACAGCAAAAATAAGGACATAGCAGCATAATAATATTGCACATAAGAATATCAAAAGTGACCAGTGCGAATATTAAAATGTTCAAATTATCACCCCACTAATTTATCCATATACCACTATGCGGGCTATCCTAATAAAGTGTCTGAGTGCATCCATTTGCACATACTCCGCATAATAAATATAATATATGCAAATTGATTATAAATATAAAAGTGGTTGTAAATACCAAACTAGAAAAATACAAGATTACAAATTTCATCACTGAAAAAGGTCAAGATGTTTATAGAATAATGTGCAATATAACGCAGTGATACAAGATGCAGATATAATACCACCCTAGGTCCATAGATGGGGCTATTCCCAAGAGACGTGAAAAAATAGACGTAGTAATGGCGGGTATAATTAAATACCATAAGTCAAATACTGCCGACATGAGAAATACAACTAATCCCAAAGGACATCATATAAGGTATGGGAATAGACAAAGTAATTCATGATCAAATAGCCCAAACAGAACTACAACAAGGCGCGGTAATTACCTGGGTATATGTAGTGCGCGCTGCCGTCCTCACACCCCGACGTACGTTTTGCTCCTACCCGGCTTCAATGGGGGGGCGTCACGTCCTTTGGGAACAGCCACATGCTTTTCACTGTCACCAGAGTGCCAGGACACAGGCACAAACATCAACACCTGTGACATATGTTAGAGGATCCGACCCATGCCCGGCGTCCTGGGTACATTGCACTCTGTGTGCCACATAAACGCTCGAGACTCACCAATGCAAGTCAATTACAGATGCACTACCATTTTGTAGCAAAGAACACTATAAATGGTCCTTTAAATGATTGTGGAATAAAAGTTGCTGAGAAAAAAATGCACTGCATACAGATGGCATACGGCTGCTAGGGGAGAAAAAAATTCCACCCATACCAAATGGATTTAACTTGTCCTACTTTTCTGGCTGATAATTGGAGTGATTTTATATACACAGATGTGAGCAAACCCTTATATCCACTATATGTGATTTTCATTTGTGTCATCATGTGTTGATTAGCTACTTATCTGCTTATCTACCGAGATAAGCAGATTTAAAATTATGTGACACATGAGCGTAGGTAAACAAATCACATAATTACAATTTCAAATTGATCGCTCATCTAGTTATTTTCTCTATACTCAAAAATTTACTTTATACTCAAATTATATTGAATTTTACTAAAATAGTTGAAAAGTGACTGGATGTCAATTTTTGCATGCAACAATATTGCAGTACAGCTGGCGAAATAAGTATTTAACACAACACAAAATTTCTAAGTATATATATTTCTAAATGTGCTATTGACATGAATATCTCACCAGATATTGACAACAATCCACCCAATCCACACAGGCAAATAAATAAAACCATAGATGTGTATAAATTAAGTTGTGTAATGATAAGAAATGACACAGGGAAAAAGCATGGAACACGCTTACTGAAATTTATTTCATACTTTGTTCAAAATCCTTTGTTGGTGATGACAGCTTCAAGAAACCTCTTGTAATAAGAAACTAGTCGCATGCATTGCTCAAGTGTGATTTTATCCCCACAAACACTCGTCACATCCTAAAGCTTCCGTGGGCTCCTTCTATGAACTCTGAGCTTTTGTTGCTTCCATAAATGGTCTATTGAATTCTGGTCAGGTGATTGCCTGGGCCATTATAGCAGTTTTATTTTCTTCATCTGTACCTTGGCTGATGGCATCATTTTTTTGCTGAAATTTCCACCCTCATTTTGTCTTCATCATTCTGGTAGATTGCACCAGGTTTTTATCAAGAATGTCTCTGTACATTTGTCTATTCATCCTTCCTTCAATTATATGAAGTTTGCCAGTGCCGTATGCTGAAAAATATCCCCACACATTGATGTTCTCACTTGCAAACTTGACTGTTGATATGCTGTTTTGGGGGTGAAATCCAGTGTCTTTTGGCCTCCGAACACGGTGTGTATTACGGCATCCAAAGAGTTAAATTTTTGGCCCCATCTGACCAGACTATATTTCATCCCAGTATTTCACAGGATTGTCTAAATGTTGTGGAGCATATTTTAACTTAGCTTGTGCATGCGATTTGTTTATCAATGGAGTCTTGCATGCATTTCTTTTAGATTTCTTTGAAACAAATTTACCTGCTGATTCCAGGTCTTTCTGTAGCTCTCCACAGGTGGTCTTTGGCTCTTGGACAACTCTTTTCATAATTCTTTTCACTCCTCTGTCTGAAATCTTAGAGGGAGAGCCTGGTAGTGGCCGGTTTATAGTGAAATGATGTTCTTTCCACTTCCGAGATTATGGCCTCAACTGTTGTCACTGGAGCCTTTAGTAGATAAGAAATTCTTCTGTAACTGATGCCATCAGTATGTTGTGCAACAATACCATTGCAAAGATCTTGAGACAGTTCACAGATTTTACCCATCATGAGATGGTTCTCTTTTTTCAACTTTATAATGAGACACCTTTTTTATAGGGCATAAGTTTAATAGGGTGATATTAGTTTTTCACGAAGTGTCAGGTTTGCTTTCTAATTAATACTAAATATCAGCTGGTATCATACCTTTCCATGGCTTCTTGCACCTCTCTTTCTTCATGTGTTCAATGCTTTATCCCTGTATCATTTCTCATTATTACACATAACTTAATTTATGGACATCTATAGTTTGATTTATTTGCCTGTGTGGATTGGATTGGTTGTTACCGACATCATGTGAGCAATTATTATGAATAGCACCTGTAGAAATATATTTCCTTAGAAAATTAGTTATGTGTTCAATACTTATTTCATCTGTTGTTTATGCTTGCTAGATTTCTAAACAGGGTTTGTTGTTCTAGGGATTTTGTCGGTGTTTTTTGTCATCTTCTGTATTAACATTGAAGAATAATATGCTGCATAGGATGATCATGTGGAAAAAAAATAACTATCACCTCATTCCAAAACCAAAAAAACTTTTTATCTTCTTGTCAATGTAGCGTGACATGCTTGCTTTTATTGACACAGTTTTGGGATACATTCAACTTATTTTTTTAATTGAATTTTTTTACAACAGCAAAGGGAAATGTTTTTTGCCATCTCCAAAGGCAATTTTTGTGGCTATTCTATATGTATGGGTACAGTTTCAGCAGTATGATCTATGTGTTATTGTACTTTATTTATTCTACTTTAGTAAATGTTATCAATCTTATTTGAACATTAATTTTTGAAGGGATGTGAAGCTGCAATTTTTTTATTTAGTAATTATTATTAGTTTATACCTATGTTAGTTATACTTTTCCTGTTTCTTTGCAAGAAATGGAATTGTTACATATAGGTTCATAAACTGTGCCAGGAGTACTGTATTAATACGTTTAGTCCGATTTAAGTTAGCGTCCATTATTTTACTGGAAACAATAGGGTAAGAGGCTGCACTCTTTCTTCTGGTGATAACGAAGTAAACTGTATTGGCGATTTCTATTGGCGACTCATAGACCGGTGTAAACCTAGCCATACCTGCTCACTGTGTATAATAATCTCTAAATAAATACACATCTTATATGTTTTAAACAGGAAATGATGGATATTGTGAAAGCCATATATGACATGATGGGGAAATACACATACCCTGTGCTCAAAGATGATGCCCCAAAGCAACATGTGGATATATTTTTTCAGGTTAGTATATATTTACTTTTATTCAACAGTTTGTACCTTTTTAGACTTATTGGCAAATAATGTACAGCCCTTAAAATGTAACTGGGCATATACCTAACATACAGTATGTGTAAAAAGATACAATTAAGACCTTACATAAATTTGGAGAATAGGAGCCTATGGATATATTCCATTACATGTAGAGCATAATTGTGATGTCAACATATTTAAAGCAATATCTGAGGTTAAATCGACAGCAAAGAATGAATAAGAATTAGGTGAGTTCCCCGGGTTTTTCCTTTTATGTGTAACTTTTCTTATATTTTCAAACTTTACATCTCAGCTATACCTATTATGGCGAAACCAGGTTATAGGGGTACTCCAGGGAGATAGATATTCTAAATGGCCATACCTTCACAAATTCTAAGGTTGAAATCCATAGTGTTGTTTCTAATACTGACAGTTCATGCTATAAACTGTGATAGTAGAGCAACTCCTTGGTGCTCCCCCTTCCTGCTGGACATTACATCACAGATCAGGTGGTGTATCTGGCTCTTTGCTGCTAGTAACAGCCACCTGATAACATCTCCTTCCATTCATCCTGAGATCAGGGGGTACGGTCAGCCCATGACAAATGTCTACAGTCATTTTATCTGTCCTCTGCCTGCCCAACCTTTCTCCTCTTTACTTTGGATTTCTGTGCACACCGAAGCAACAATATAGACTGTGATCCACTGTAGAACAAGGACTGTCATGTATCAGGCAGGGAGAAGAAATCTGTACAAAGGCTGAAATGCAAATACGGTCTTATCCAGGTGGGAGGTTAAATTGCTGATAGAGGCTCAGCTTGGCTGGTTGTGTGGTTGTGACAGTCATAAGCACTGTAATGGCATTGAACACATCTGTGCAGCCCCACGTGGAAATAAATTCAGGATAGAGGGATGGTTTAAGCCTTCAACCAACATCTTGAATTTAGGCAGGGAGAAGAGGCAGAGTGCTGATCTAATGCACTGAGATGGTCAAACACCCTGACCCATATCACCCTGGTAGCGTCATGCACCCTGCAAATGTAACATTTGCTATTATCATGTGTCTCCCCAGCCTGAATAAAAAAAATCATCCACCTGAAATCAGACTCTGATGATCCTCTAATAGGCCCATACACAGGGAATAATAAAGGGAATTGGGGTGGGGGGGTTATACCATCTCTGAAAGATTGTACAGCATACATCTGGATTCTTAACTCCGGGTGAAGAGAGACATGAGAATCAAGGATAACAAAAGTTGTAAGGGGCAACACACTACCAGAATAATATAGGTCAGGGGGGATTGACCATAGCAGTGCATTATGTATGGACATGTGTAGATGGGCATCACCCACAGGATCTCCCCCAACAAACCCTCTCTTCCGCTTGTCCTCTGGTGCCTTGCCTCCTCACAGATTCGTTTTGGGCTGTGTATTTTTTGCCTTGATCATAGATGTCTCCTTTCCTAAATAATGGAGGGTAATTGTATTATCCTTGGTCAGATATTTGGCTTATTTCATATACATTTCCCTGTGACTTGTCCATCCATTTATCCTTGTGCACATTTGTGTATATACTCCCTTGACTGTTTTGTAGATCTCTATTTCAAGGCTGGACTGGACCTGTATTAGTTTTAGAGGACATATAATTGTATATACATTTGTCTTGCATATATTTATGTGATGCTATTTACTCATATTGCTGATATCGGGGGCAGTCATTTTACTGTGGTTGTTGTTTGGGGATTGTTCCATCTCTATTCATCTTTGGGTGTGTTTTTTGGTTTTTATGTTTTAAATTTTGCTACAATAAAGGATATACTTTTTATATATTTATTTGGATGTGCTCCCCATTTCATGTGCAGTACTTGCTTCTTTCCACGGACATGTGTGGATCAGCACTCTTCTCCTGCTCCCTGCGTTACACATGATAGTCCTTATTCTTAGATTGCAGTCTGTATCGTAGCTTCTGTGCAGGCAGATATTTGGAGTGGGGAGGGGAGAGAACAGGCAGATCATGATCCCTAATCTGTGACATGACATCCCAGAAGCGAGGAGGATGTCCATAGTTACACTTTTACAATTGCATGTACTGTCAGCATTATAATTGGATGTCAGCTTTATCGTTTGTGAAGGTTTGGCCATTAGAATACTTTTTTATCTCCCTGGAGCACTCTTTTAAAGGGAACCTGTCACCATTGTGGCCTATAAGCTGCAGCCACCACCACCGGGCTCTTATATACAGCATTCTAACATGCTGTGTATAAGAGCCCATGCCATTGTGAGAACATAAAAAACACTTTATAATACTCACATAACAGTTGCGCAGTTGGCCATATGGGCGGCTCCATTGTCCGATGCCGGCACCGCCTCTTTTGGCCATCTTTGTTCTCCTTCTCTAGCCGCAGTGCATGACGCGTCTGACGTCATACACACTCGCTGACATTCAGGTCCTGAGCAGGGCAGATCAAAGTATTGTAGTGCGCCTGCGCAGGCCCGGTGAGTGTGTATGACGTAGACACGTCATTCACACAGGCTTCAGAAAGAGGATGAAGATGGCCAAAAGAGGAGGCGCCGGCACCAGAGAACGGAGACGCCCATATGGCCAACTGCGCGACCGTTAGGTAAGTATTATAAAGTGTTTTTTATGTTCTCACAGCGGCCTGGGCTTTTATATACAGCATGTTTGAAAGCTGTATATAAGAGCTTGGTAGTGGTGGCCGCAGCTTATACGCCAAAAAAATGGTGACAGGTTCCCTTTAAGAGGGTAAATGCATGTGTCCAAATCATGCCTATCCTTGGTGTCCAATAACCTTTGGATTTTTCAAAATTGTAGGATTATTGACCAACCTGGATGGGCAGCAGCTGTCCACGTGTAAGTATGCGGAGTATATTAGATCCCTAGAATTGCTATTGGGATACCTCCATTTTTCCACATATGAGTAATGCCTATGACATTATGAAAATGTGTAATATGTATATACACTTCCATAGCTCCTAACCATCCAGGATTCAGCTGGACTGTCCTAGCAGTCACTGCTCCTGAGGAGGAGGTCCTACATAGATGGCGTAGTTCCTCCTCCTTGGGTGGCAGGGCCGGCAATTCTCTGCAGTGCATATATTAACAATTCTCTTGTCTGATCTCCCCAGAACTCAAGCTTGTGAATGTCTTGTTCGTAGGCAGCAGCTCTCTCTCTCTGAGCCACTGGCTTCACTGAGAGCTGTAAGAGGATTTGGTAATTTTGGTCTTTCAGGCAGTGAACCCACAAGCAGATTATTCATAGGTGCAGTAGATAATCATGTGCAGATAGTATTCATCCTGACTCCATAGCAGGTGCACGAATACATGTGGCTGGCTTCCACAGATACAGGAATGAAAACGTGAGTATCCAGCACCCATATGAATAAAACTCAAAGTTTATTTCCTCATTAAAATTATGTTAAAAAGCAGAACATCTGACACGTTTCAGACATCAGGAGGAATGACGTCCGAAACGCATCAGATGTTATGTGTTTTATCATAATTTTAATGATGAAATAAACTTTGAGTTTTATTCATATTGGTGCTGGATACTCACCTTTTCATATATGAGATACATTGTAAATAGTGGCGTATCTCTATATCCCTAGAGGTGAAGAAACAGTCAGATGTTTGTTCCTATAAAACAATTACAGAAAATGTCACTTATTTTTTTTACCCTTCCCCCTCACATTGAGTCAAACCAACAACCTTCAAACTTTTCAGCAGGAGCTAAGGCCTTGAGCCACAAAGCCTAATGATGTCACAGAGGGTATTTAGTGTACGTGAAGCTGCATTGCAGCCTCTGACACTACAATTTAATTACACTTGTATATAGAGATGCATTGTAAAGATCAGTGTATCTCTCTGCCCTTTATTCTAGTTGGAGAATAAAAGAGATTTTTTTTTCTTCTAATAAAATTATTAAAAAATAATAAGAAAATTTGAAATAATGTATTTTTTCATGCGCTTTTATAAAAAAATAAAACATCACAAATCAATAAATAAAATGTACATATTTGGTGTCCCTGTAATTGTAATGACCTGAACAATACAGCTATGAGATTATTTATGGGGATTAGTAAATGATATACAATATTGCATGATTCATTAATGTTTTATATTAAAGCTATAAAAATGTAATAAAAATTTAGTGCTGAGGCCATGTTCACACGTAGCATAAATGCTGCCTTTTTTCTCCAGGTGTCCGAACCATGAAACACAATATCAATCTTCTCTGATTATTGTGTATTTGCTGAGTTTGCGGTGCACGCACAAATCCATGGGCTGGTTCCCAGGCAGCAATAAAGATAAAGATATAAGGCAAACAAAGGTCTAGCTTCCACAAAAAACTTCTCCTTTGTTGTTAAATTACAAAAACTTTATTGGCATGGGCACTTCCTTAGTGAAAAAAGTCACTGCAGCCATAGATGAAGTCAATGAAAGATGGAATGTCTAAAATGGGATCTCATTTGGGGTTTTTCTGCTATTCTGGCTTTTTGAGGGCTCCACAGATGTTGCCCGTTACTATTCCAGGAAAGTCTGTGCTCCAAAAGCTAAGTACTGCTCATTCTTAAGCTATGTGCGCACTTTGCTTTTTACCTGCTTTTTACCTGCTTTTTTGCTGCTTTTTCAACTGCAGCGTTTAATGCCAAAATGGTTGTGTTCTGCTTTTCAAGCAAAGTCTATGGGAATTTGGTTTTCTTGTCCACACTTTGCAGTTCAAATTGCAGCCTTTTTGTTGCAGAACTTTGGTCAAAAACTCAGCTTTGCAGGGCAAAACCCAAATGGCAAAAACAAAAACATGACAGCTGTCGCTATGTGTGACATCCAGCAACGAGCTGGCCCCTGCTGTGAGGCCGCCGGTCGTTGTTGAATGTCCTGCTTCATTTTTTAGACATTGCTCTCCAGCTGGGAAGCACACATTGCTGTGTGGGACAGCGAGAGAGCGACGAACTGAAGCGAGCAGGGAGCAGGCGTCTGGCAGCCTGCGGTAAGCTGTAACCACGGTAAACATCGGGTAACCAAGAAGCCCTTTCCTTGGTTACCCGATATTTACCTTAGTTACTAGTGTCCGCTGCTCTCATGCTGCCAGTGCCGGCTCCCTGCACACGTAGCTGGAGTACACATTGGGTAATTAACCCCATGTGTACTGTGGCTAGGAGTGCAGGGAACAGGGAGCCGGCACTGGCAGTGTGAGAGCGGCGTACGCTAGTAACTAAGGTAAATATCGGGTAACCAAGAGAAGTCCTTTCCTTGGTTACCCAATATTTACCTTAGTTACGCTTCCACGCATCGCTGCTAGCTGGGGGCTGGTCACTGGTCGCTAGTGAGATCTGCCTGTTTGACAGATCACCAGCGACCATGTAACGACGCAGCAGCGATCCTGATAAGGTCAGATCACTGGTCGTGATCGCTGCTGTGTCGCTATGTGTGACACCACCTTTACTCTGCACAACAAATTGTGGGAACTAGTTTCACCTACTAAGGCCCGTTTCACACGTCAGTGAAAAACACTGACGTTCTTCCCTGACGTGTAAAACATGCACATGTCCCTCCGTGTTCCGTGATTCACGGCACACGTGGGTTGTCCATGTGCAATCCGTGGTCCGTAATTGCATATGGACATTACTCACCTGCCTTCGCTCCTGCTGTCTATGGTGCTGAACTCCTCAGCTCTCCAGCGTCTGCCCACCGCTCTCTGCAGCTACTTCTGGGTCAGCTGTTCCTGCTCTCATGAATATTCATGAGCCAGGCAGGAGCTGCCGAGAGCGGAGGCTGCATCGCGAATCGCAGGCAAGGTAAGTTGAAAATATTTAATATTTAATATGTCCGTCCGTGATCTTCTGGTACGTGTTTCACGGATCACACATGGATCACACCATAGTGTGGTCCGTGGGTCATCAGTGATGCCAGAAAAAAACGGACTTGTCTCCGTGCAGAAACACGGCCACGGGTGTACGCCGCACGGAGACACGTTCAGTGAAAAATCACTGATGTGTGAGCAGACCCATTGATTATAATGGGTCTGTGTATGTCAGTGATTCTGGTACGTATATAAAAAAGCACATACGTACCAGAATTACTGACGTGTGAAGGGGGCCTAATTCTTGTTTAGCTGAAAAATTTGCAACTAATAAAAAAATTACATTTTACTGCCAAAATGTTTGATTTGGTTAGCACTGTTGCTTTGCAGCGCTGGGTTCCTGGGTTCAAATCCCACCTTGAATAACATCTGCATAAAGTTTTTGTGTTTGTCTTAGTTTCCTCTAGGTACTCTTATTTCCTCCCACACTTCAAAGACATACTGGGGGAATTTGGATTGTAAGCCCAGTAAGTCAGTGGTTAGAAGAAGATATATTCAGTGCTCCACGGCATGTGTACACCAACAACACCATCCATTAGAGAATCAGTTTCATCCTTAAGGAGTGTGTTTCCTCTAGGGGCTAGTTAGAAGGAGACACTGAGTCGAGTGACAACTGTAACATTGACCTGAAAACGGAATGTGAGACATGTACGGTTTTAATGCGGAAGTGTGGCAGAGGCCTCAAAGATCTTTGAGTATCTCATATTCTTTGCTCAATTCTAGCAAGAGATTATTGAGCAAAAACCAAGAGGAATCTTCTCTATTCTCACAGGAGTGTCAGGGCAGTTGTTGAGTCTGTTCTCTGGTGTTATTGGTATTCATCCCTGATTTTCTGTAAAGTCTAGACCTAGAATAAGACTAAGGGTACAATATGCACCTGGGAGGAGTTTTCCTCTTTCAGTGCAATTAGTTTCATATATCGTCTATATCATATGTTGTCCTTGGTACTGTGCCGCCCCAGCAGTGGATTGAACCGCTCGGATCCGGGGGTGTCCGTTCGTGGCTCGAGGGTCTCCAGACCCGGGGTTTAGGGGCCACACTCAAAATATAAAGGGGTGTTTACAGGGGACAGATATAGCCTTTGATGCCACCTGTGGTGTGCGGTAATTGGGGGTACCGCCGCTGCCATTGGGAGTACCCGGGGTGATGGAGTGGGGCAGCTAGGTGACGTTGCCCTCTAAGGGTAGTGGGGTAGGCCCTGGGACTCTAGATGGTGATGCGGGGGACACAGTGCAGTTGTCAGTCGGGTACTTACTCAGCAGGGTAAACCAAGTCTCTGAATGCCGCTGCCTCTCAAGGGGAGCTTGTCTGGGTCCCATCCCCTGCAGTGCTGCTGGTGGTCTGTAACCTGCCTCCTGGCACTAACTTTTAGAGTGTCCATTGTGGTCCAGTAGCTTGGAGCTATCCGGGCTCCGCTCCTCCCTGTGGCTAAGTGGAGGAGCCTGCTCTTAGGGCTCATGCTTGGGATTTCAGTGGGCTGCTTGCTAGGAAAGCCCCATCACCCTCGTTGCACTAGTGCCCCGATTCTGGAGCTAGTGGGAACAGTCCATAAAGGCCCAGTTCTCCTCAGGTTAATTGCCTGGTTGCCTGAAGCTTCTCCCCAACCTAGGGTCCGTGTACCCCATCGTGCATTAGGGTCCCGGACCGGTGATAGGACCAGGCTGCTGACTGTCCTCCTTGACAGGTATCAGGCACCTAGCCTTAATCCCCTGCGACCGGGGGTCCGACTCCTTCAGGTCTAGACCACCGTCTGCGACCTAGTTTTCCTCTCCCCTGGAAGCTCCACCTCCCAGGTTCCTCAGAGCTCCTTACAGCTTGAGGGTCACTCATCAACTCTACACTACTGACTACTTTGACACCTCCCACCTCCCTGTCTGACCCTTAGGTGGGCGGCCCTATCCTGCTTAAGAAGCCCACTGGTGTGCCTGACAGGTATGGTGCAAAGTGTATCTAGGATTTGTGAATGCTAATGGAGACAACACTTCAAGGTAGAGACCCAGAACCATAAGGGGTTAAATACTGCACGGGGAGAATAGTTTGTACAGTACCCTGTGACGACCTGAATAGTCCAGAGGCGTCACAGTACCAACACCAATACCCTTGACTTATGTTCTTCAGGTGGGAGGAGAGTTCCTTTAACAGAACCAAGTATACTTCCATGGCTTCTGTGTGCAAGAGCAAGTCATCTACAATTTGCAGGAGACCTAAGTCTACTATGTCTGTACTCCATTGGTGTTGGAGGGAACTGTAGCAACCGTTCCACCTGTCCCCTGGTATCTTTAGCTTTAGATCAAGGATCCATGGAAGACGTGGGCAATGTTGCTGCTGTCTTCTTCTGAGCCATTTTTGAAACTCAAACCTGTTTCATGGAAATGGTAACATGCTTATTCGTACCAGGCCATCACAGATTAGACATGACCTGTTGCAGCCAGATCCTAGTAACCAGCACATCCATTAATACATCTCTCACCTTAAACGGAATGATAGCAGTGTGCTGTCGGAAGAGCTCTCTATCCATATCAGAATAATATTTTCTCTTTCTCCAAGAGTCTAGATTCCAACACAAAGTCACAAAGTTTTCCCTGCCCCACTTGGCTGTGCACTGGGCCCCTTCTTGCAGCTTAGTTTCTAGTGTGTCTATTTGTTTGATGTTCTACACACAATAGTGGCAGTGGAAGTTATCCGCAATGGAAATTTCCTCTGCCTTTCTTGAATTAGTATTTCCACATATTCTGGCTTCCAAATGCTTTCCTTAAAGGTATAGTTAGGTCCAGAAATATTTGGACAGTGACACAATTTTCGCGAGTTGGACTCTGCATGCCACCACATTGGATTTGAAATGAAACCTCTACAACAGAATTCAAGTGCAGATTGTAACGTTTAATTTGAAGGTTTGAACAAAAATATCTGATAGAAATTGTAGGAATTGTACACATTTCTTTACAAACACTCCACATTTTAGGAGGTCAAAAGTAATTGGACAAATAAACCAAACCCAAACAAAATATTTTTATTTTCAATATTTTGTTGCGAATCCTTTGGAGGCAATCACTGCCTTAAGTCTGGAACCCATGGACATCACCAAACGCTGGGTTTCCTCCTTCTTAATGCTTTGCCAGGCCTTTACAGCCGCAGCCTTCAGGTCTTGCTTGTTTGTGGGTCTTTCCGTCTTAAGTCTGGATTTGAGCAAGTGAAATGCATGCTCAATTGGGTTAAGATCTGGTGATTGACTTGGCCATTGCAGAATGTTCCACTTTTTTGCACTCATGAACTCCTGGGTAGCTTTGGCTGTATGCTTGGGGTCATTGTCCATCTGTACTATGAAGCGCCGTCCGATCAACTTTGCGGCATTTGGCTGAATCTGGGCTGAAAGTATATCCCGGTACACTTCAGAATTCATCCGGCTACTCTTGTCTGCTGTTATGTCATCAATAAAGACAAGTGACCCAGTGCCATTGAAAGCCATGCATGCCCATGCCATCACGTTGCCTCCACCATATTTTACAGAGGATGTGGTGTGCCTTGGATCATGTGCCGCTCCCTTTCTTCTCCAAACTTTTTTCTTCCCATCATTCTGGTACAGGTTGATCTTTGTCTCATCTGTCCATAGAATACTTTTCCAGAACTGAGCTGGCTTCATGAGGTGTTTTTCAGCAAATTTAACTCTGGCCTGTCTATTTTTGGAATTGATGAATGGTTTGCATCTAGATGTGAACCCTTTGTATTTACTTTCATGGAGTCTTCTCTTTACTGTTGACTTAGAGACAGATACACCTACTTCACTGAGAGTGTTCTGGACTTCAGTTGATGTTGTGAATGGGTTCTTCTTCACCAAAGAAAGTATGCGGCGATCATCCACCACTGTTGTCATCCGTGGACGCCCAGGCCTTTTTGAGTTCCCAAGCTCACCAGTCAATTCCTTTTTTCTCAGAATGTACCCGACTGTTGATTTTGCTACTCCAAGCATGTCTGCTATCTCTCTGATGGATTTTTTCTTTTTTTTTTCAGCCTCAGGATGTTCTGCTTCACCTCAATTGAGAGTTCCTTAGACCGCATGTTGTCTGGTCACAGCAACAGCTTCCAAATGCAAAACCACACACCTGTAATCAACCCCAGACCTTTTAACTTCTTCATTGATTACAGGTTAACGAGGGAGACGCCTTCAGAGTTAATTGCAGCCCTTAGAGTCCCTTGTCCAATTACTTTTGGTCCCTTGAAAAAGAGGAGGCTATGCATTACAGAGCTATGATTCCTAAACCCTTTCTCCAATTTGGATGTGAAAACTCTCATATTGCAGCTGGGAGTGTGCACTTTCAGCCCATATTATATATATAATTGTAATTGTGAACATGTTTTTGTAAACAGCTAAAATAACAAAACTTGTGTCACTGTCCAAATATTTCTGGACCTAACTGTACATCAATTTGACCAGCATTTGGAGGCGCTTGTGTTATGGAAAATAGTTCTGCTGATGCATAATTTGTCATGAGCGTATACCTGGGTGCAGAAAAGTGGACCAAAGCATCTCAGTGGATTTGTATGTGGTGGGACGTTTGGGGTTAAATATGATATTTTTACACAGGTATTTTAGTGTGGAAAAGTTCAAACTCATTCGGTGGCCATCTTGCTCGGTATCGTCTGCTCCTCCGTTATTTTTGCACTGTTTGGAAAAAGGTCCTTTTCTCCAGATCTCCTTTTTCCCTGACCAACTGGGCTTCTTACATAAACCAGAATCTTAATAGTCCTCAAATGAGGTGACGCGAAAATCTACTCCACTGTTATCCATGCACATTGCAGGGAGCATGCACAGGAATAAAAAAACAACGTTAAAGACCTGAAGAATGGGTTCTCTGTTGTAGACTTTGTCCCGTATTTAGCTCAGATTGAAAATTGAGTTACCGGTGTGAATTATCAATGCTCTGAGCCCATAGAATAACACAACACCAAACTATGTATCAATGTTATGTGCCTGTGTCCCTCCGGCCTGAGCAGTTCACAAAGGAGGATCACAGATTTTAACTAAGCAAAACAAAAAAAATCCCAAAAGCGGTGGTAACTTACCAATATGAAGTGTTGCTAACTCTAACATTAATTAGAAATGTTGGGTACTACTATTAATAACTACTAGTTCAATAATTACAATAATTACACTGGTTTGATCACCAATAATTTAAACGGGGACTAAGGCAAAATGTTAAAGGGGAGTTCCATATATTCATTATTGTCAACATTGACTATTAATAATTAATATGAAATATTAATTGCTCTTAGCCGTCTTTTGCTTAATATGTACAGTAAGTACGGCGCCTAAACGAGATGAACCCATGTACTAATAGAATATTAATTATACACAACAAAGTAACTTCCATACTAGTAAATCATGCAGTAATAGCACACAATATTATTAGTTATTATCATTATTTATTATTATAGCACCATTTCTTCCATGGCACTTTACAAGTGAAAGAGGGTACGTAAACCAATCAATTACAATACAAACCAGACTGGTATAGGAGGAGAGAAGACCCTGCCCGCGAGGGCTCACAGTCTACATACAATGAAACCAACAATTTCTTAATAATACACAACCCAAGTTACTTTAAAAAACACACAAAATTACAACCCAAATGTTCAACTCTTGCTAACCCTATATGAAGATCAAGGGGTTAATAGCAGTTCAGCAATATATATGGCAACAAGGGTTTTAGGGTTTGGTGGGAGGGTTAATGGAGGGGTCCCAGTATGCTTAAGGTTTGGAGGTGGTATAAAGAGGGCTAATGCACGAATGCTGGGAGTTTGCAGGGGATAAATGGATGGAGTAATGCAGGGGTCTTAAAACGGATACTTTTTCAAGTATGAGAGAGGATTGGGGGTGCGGCTGCTCATTGTCCAGTGGATGAGACTTTGTAGTGTGACTGTTCATTGGTGGGCTGACGAAAAATTCTGCCGCTGCTGGATATTTACCTCTTGTGGCCATGCCCCATGCTTTTTCGTCCCCTGCATGTGTGTTTACTGTCGGAGGGGAGCGACAGCAGGGAGTTTAATTTGAGATTACTACTTGTAGTGCCAGACTATATTTATGCATGTAATAATATCATAATTAGCCCCCCTCACAGAGACCAATCCTGGCTTTCACTGCACTTGCCCAGCTCATAAAGATATATAAGCAGCATCAAGCCATTCTCAACCCACCCATTCAACAGCAATGTCATTTTCCCAGTTTGGGGAATACCCCTGACTTCAAAACCAGTTTGTGTTGCTGCAACCAGAGCACTTATCGGCGCTGAAAGTCAGGCATGGTCTGACGACATTGACACATGGCTGTGCCAAGAAAACCAGAGAGCAAACACTGGGTGGAGTTAACAACTGCACCACCAACAGCTGAGTTCTTCCTGTTCTTATACAGATGTTGCTGAGGGGTCTAAGTTATGGATGGAGCTGGTCATTTACTGTCTTTATCAGACCACTTAGAGGGCCAGCTGAGGAGAGATTCTCATACAGTGGCCTTGTATCTATGTACAGAGCATAGGTCTGTCCCTTTACCTTTACATGTAGTAAGCTTGGTTGTGTTATGCTGGTGTCACACTAAGCAACAGCGACAACGACGTCGCTGTTACGTCACCATTTTCGGTGACGTAACAGCGACCTTGTAAGTCGCTGTTATGATCGCTGCTTAGCTGTCAAACACAGCAGAAGCAGCGATCATAACGTCGCTGTGCTACATGTGCAGAGAGCAGGGAGCCGCACTTAGCGCTGGCTCCTTGCTCTCCTAAGTACAGTACACATCGGGTTAATTAACCCGATGTGTGCTGCAGCTACATGTCACAGTGCAGAGAGCAAGGAGCCGCGCGCACTGCTTAGCGCTGGCTCCTTGCTCTCCTTGCTACAGTATACATCGGGTTAATTACCCGATGCATACTGCAGCCACATGTCACAGTGCAGGAGCCAGCACTGGCAGCAAGAGCGGAGGCTGGTAACCAGTGTAAACATCGGGTAACTAGGGAAAGGTCTTCCCTTGGTTACCCGATGTTTACGCTGGTTACAGCTTACCGCAGCTGCCAGTGCCGGCTCCTGATCGCTTCATTTCGTCGCTCTCTCGCTGTCACACACAGCGATGTGTGTGTCACAGCGGGAGAGTGACGACCAAAAAATGAAGCTGGACATTCAGCAACGACCGGCGACCTCACAGCAGGGGCCAGGTCGTTGCTGGATGTCACACACAGCGACAGCGACGGGACGTCGCTGCAACGTCACAGAAAATGGTGACGTAGCAGCGACGTCATTGTCGTCGTCGTTATGTGTGACACCAGCTTTACTGTACCTTTGTACTACGGAATCCAGACTCCAAGGTACTTGAGAAATAGCTTAATTACACATTTCAGGCTAGGAATGAGCCCTTTTTAAAGTATAAACTAGAATGTACTATGCTGTGCAGTTTATATTTGAAAAAGGGCTCATTCCGAGCCTGAAATACGTGATGATATAATTCTCAACTATCATGGAATCTGGATTCCTCTTCTACTGCAGTAGCATGGTCATTATAATGCCTTTTCTCCATTTCATTGTGCGTATTATGCAGAAGACCTTATGTCTGCTGGACAACTGCAGCCACTGATTCATCTAAAACGCTTTTAATGCAGTTGTGACAATCACAGCTTTAATAGGTGAGCAACATTTCACCTCCACCCCTTACCTTTCATACCATACTACCCTACGGGCGCTTGTCTCTCTTTTTTTTCCTTTTACCTATGTACTAATCATGACTCTGTTTCTGTGGCTATGTAATATGCTTGATTTATTGTAGTCAGTTTTAAACAGTACATTTTCATTTATATTGTTTTTATATGCTTATATTCTGTATACTGATATCATCTACAATAACTATCAATCTATTTAATCTCAAGATAAATCTAAAATTCTTTTTAAAATTCTTCATTTATTATATCACCGCTCACCATTCCCATGCTGTGTGCCAAATTTGACCACTTGTACTGTAAAATATCTACAAATTATTTTTTTATAGTCAGGACGATTTTGGCTTTATTAAAATGTTCTCTCTATTATAGTCATGATAAGAAAAGCCATGAAGATGAATCAAATTTGAAATTTTATTTTTTAGAAAATGGACAAAAATAAGGATGGAGTTGTAACCTTGGATGAATTCATTGAGTCATGTCAAGAGGTAAGAAATCATTAACAAATGCTTTTGAAATATGAATTAAACATAGGCCTAACGGTGGCATCCTTATTTAATGGACTTCATTAAACTATCAGTTATATGGACACCCTTATAGCCTATGGATAACAGAAACCTCTCTTAGGCACCCTTTTAACATACCAATCTTCCTTAGTATATAATGACATCCATTAATCAACGATACATCATAAAAGTTATTAAATAGGTATGACATAAACCATAAATGGTTGTCAGTGACTGATGCCCCACAATGGCCTTTTGTTATAGTATCCACTTAAAATAGAGATTTTTCACAAGCTCCTGTGTATGAAATACAGGATGATTCATGCTAACCTTTAACCGGAATTTTCTTTGTAAATAGTGATGAGCGAATAGTAACTATTTGGGTTCGTATTATTTGTAACGAATCCCAAAGTACTATTCCGGTATTCATCACGAGTAATGAAATCTTCAATAAAAATGCTTGGGTTCCCCATTGACTTACATTAGGTTCGTTATTCGTGATGAATACTGAAATAGTACTTTGGGATTCGTTATGAATAATCCCAAATTTGGACTGTACATACTTTGGTTCATGAGAAGTTAGAGTAAAATGAACTTCAGCAACAATGACAAGAAAAATCCTCACCCCGAGTGGTCTTCCCAACTTGTGTGAGTGTGTAGGCGTGCTTGAATGCAAATGGTAGATATTTCCAACACCTGTTTTAACCCCGTCACTCTCCAGCCAGTTTTCACCTTTCTGACCAGGAGTTTTTTATCAATTCTGACCAGTATCACTTTATGGTGTAAACTCTGGAACCTTTCAACTGATCGTAGTGATGCTAAGACTGCTTTTTCATGACATATTGAACTTCATGATACTGGTAAATTTTGGATATTTTTTGCAATTATTAGTGAAAATGTTGCAATTTTCAAATTTTGCATTTTTATGCCCATAAACCAAACAGTTATGTCACACAAAATAGTTAACAACATTTCCCACATTTAACTTTATATCAGCACAATGTTTGAAACATATTTTTTCTTTTGTTAGGAAGTAAGAAGGGTTAAAAGTTTATCACCAATTTCTCATTTTTCCAACATAATTTACAAAACCATTTTTTAGGAACTATATCTCATTTGACGTTACTGTGAGAGGCCCAGTGACAGAAAATACTCAAAAATTTTAGTTTAGCCTCAAATTTGGCATTTTAACAGGGGTAACAAGAGAAAATGCATCATACAATTGTTGAGCAATTTATGCTGAGTACACTGAGTTTGGTGGAAATCTATTGCTTGGGCACATGGCAGGGCTCAGAAGGTAAGAAGAGCCATTTTTATTTTAGAGAGCAAAATTGTCTGGAATAGATAGCGGATGCCATGTCACGTTTGCAGAGACCTTGATTACTAAACAGTGGAAACTTCCCACATGTGACCTTATTTTGGAAATTAGATCCCTCAAGGAATTTATCCAGTGTTTGGTGAGCACCTTGAACCCTCAGGTTTAACTCCAAATCTTTCATTTTTACATGGTAACAGGACAAAATGTACCATACAATTTGTTGTGTAATTTTTTCTGAGTACCCCATATGTGGTGCAAAACTACTTTTAAAACTACATGACAGGGCTTGGAAGGGAAGGAGCAAGATTTGACTTTTTGATTGTAAAATTGTCTGGAATTGTTAGCGTTGCCATGTCACTTTTGGAGAGCCTCGGATATGCGTAAACAATTGAAATCCCCCAGAAGTGACCCCGTTTTGAAAAGTGAACCACTCAAGGAATTTATCTAGATTTTTGTTGAGAATCTTGAACCTTCAAGTGCTTCACAGAATTTTATAACGTTGAGCCTTGAAAATGAAAAAAATACATTTTTATTACAAAATTGTTGCTTTAACCCAACTTTTTCATTTTCAAAAGGGCTTATGGCAGGGCTCAGAAGGGAAGAAGCACTATTTGACTTTTTAAATGTAAAATTGTCTGGAATTGTTAGTGGCACCCCGTTACGTTTGGAGAGCCCCGATATTTCTAAACAATGGAAATTTCCCAAAAGTGACTGTATTTGGACAGACAGACCCTAAAGGAATTTAACTAGATGTTTAGTGAGCACCTTGAACCTCCATCTGTTTCTTGGAGTTTTATAATGTTGAGCATGAAAATGAAAAAATACATTTTCAACACAAAATTGTTGCTTTAACCCCAAATCTTTCATTTTCACAAGGGTAACAGGAGATAATGCACCATACAATTTGCTGTGCAATTTCTCCTGAGTTCGCCAATGCCCCATTCGTGGTTGAAAAACTACTTTTGAGGCACAGTACAAAGTGAAGAAGGGAAGGAGCACAATATTTTAATTCACATTTAGATAGAATGGTTTTCAGGTGCTGTGTCACATTGGCAAAGCCCCTAAGATGTCATAACAGGGGAAACATCCAAAAAGTGACCCCCATTTTGGAAACTAGAGCCCTCAAGGAAATTAGGTAAATGTTTGGTGAAAATGAAAACTTACATTTTTAGCTATTAAAATGTTGCTTTCACTCCAAATTTTTAATTTTCACTAGGGTAACAGGAGATAATGGACCACAAAATGTATGCAGTTTTTCCTGAGTGTGCCAATACCCGTATGTGGTCAAACACTACTTCTAAGGCTGAGTACAAAGTGAAGAAGGCTAGAAGCGCCATATTTTAGTTGGAATGGTTTGGAGGTGCCATGTCACATAGACAGAGCTCCTGAGTGCTAGAACAGCAGAAATCCCCAACAAGTGACCCCATATTACAAACTGCACCCCTCAATAGATTCATCTATGGGGTTCAGTAAGCATATTCATACTACAGTTGTGTCACAAAATGTTTTGCTCTTTGGTGGTAAAGCAAAGGTAGAATACAATTAAAATATAACATTTAATCAATTCATAGGTAAAATAGAAACAAACATTTATACATAAACACCTATACCCGCGGGGCTGTGCAAAAAGGCCCGCTGGTAGTGAACCTGTAGGATTGTGCAAATAAGTAATATTGCACTAAACCTCAGGGACAAGACAAACAAAAAACAAAGTGCACATGTGCTAGAAACCAAAAGTGCACTAGAGGGTATAGTGAACCCTAATAGCTCTTATGTACGCAGTAATATTGCAATATAATCACAAATGGCCCAGTGTATAAACAATCAATATAAAGCCACTGGAAATGCTATCAACTAGTGGGACATAATAAATGGAACGGTTTCACCATATTCCTTGATGTTCTCCATATATGTCCCAATCAAGCCATGGATGGTACCCAAGATAAAGGGGGTGGGACAGCAGGTGTCATGAAAGAAAGACCCCAGAGGAATTGTATGGATCCATAAGATTCAAGGCTGTTTTTTTCTAATAAATACAAAACAGTGAATTAGTATTAATAATTACCCCCTTCTAAATTGCCTGAACTAAATTAATTAAATCACAAGTCACACACTTAAACCAAATCACACTTAGAAACAAATCACACTCACAAGCTCTTTCACACTCACTATAGCAGTTAATTTGAATAAAGTTGCTTTTCTCTTAGCTGAAACTGCAACTCATGGCAATGTCTGCAAAGTGGCTGAACATTGACGTATCACCCTGCTGTATGTAATTTATGTACATGCAATTGTAATTACATCTGAAGTATGTGAATACCATCATATCTAGACCTTCTACCACTTTCTCAACTGGGTCTCAGTTTAACAACTAGTTTTGAGAAGCTACAGAATCTCACTCTAAAGTTGTAGCAAAATGCTATCCCTTGGGAGACACCTCAGACCATTGCCTGAGGTAAGATGTTCTGTCCCCACTTAAAGGCGATTGAAGGCGCGTAGTTGTGAGAGGTTGTGAGAATCTTACCTTCATTTTTCCTATAGGTGAGGCAGACAGGACCAGAGCGCTCCAGAGTTAAACATGCACATGCTGAGATGAAACAATGGTGGTTTATTTTCTCCAAAGGTTAGAACATGCAGAAGTACAGCGGTCCAAGTACTTGGCGTTGTAGTTCTCCTGTGGTGCTTGTCTCTGAAGCTACTAGGGTCAGAAGACTTTGCCTCTAGCAGCTCCAATAAGGGATGTTGTTCTCACAAACTCTGGTTTGGAATGAACATATCAGGATGTGATGCAAGAGGGTCACCAGACACTCCCATGGGCTGGACAAAAGAAACAGAGGAGCCGAAAGGTCTGACCAGTAGATGGCAGCAGAGACAAGCATGAAAAATATTAAATATCAGTTTTAACTAAGACAAATAGAAACAGCACACTCCCCGTCTGAAATTCACTTTGGGGATTTCACTATTGAGTCCATAATACAACCTGAAAGGAAAGGCATGTTAAATGCAAAAACAAGATCAATTGAGTCCAAACAAGACGGATGGCTCAAAGTTCAGGTCCGGTAGCGTTCATCCTGTAGGGACGCTCTCTATGGGCAAAAGCAGAACAAGTTAGTGGATTGGCCTTGCAAAGGTCTTCGTCTCACCTTTCCTGATGACCTTTAGCTCCACCTTCCGAACATTGCCGTCCTGACTAGGCAGTATCCTAGTAATAAGTCCCATAGGCCAGTCAGTCCTTTCTGTGGTCTGGTCTTTCATGAGGACTAGGTCTCCTTCTTTAAGGTTCGGCTTGGGATGTCACCACTTCTTTCTTCCTTGAAGAATGGTGAGGTATTCCTTCCTCCATCAGTTCCAGAAGTAGTCAGCCAAGTATTGAACCCGTTTCCAGTGTTTTTGATAAGCGTTCGCGTGGGTGAACTCTCCGCTGCGCATTACCGCGTTGTCAGTTTTTTGGGTAATAAGAATAGTAGGAGTCAATATGGTTGGTGTTTCTGGATCCATGGTCACCGGCACAAGGGGTCTTGAATTGATAATGGCTGAGACTTCAGCTAAAAGAGTGACTAGAGTCTCATGTGTGAGTCTTGAGGAATTGACGTCCATTAGCATGGAGTTCAAGATGTTGCGTGAAATCCCGATCATCCTCTCCCAGGAGCCTCCCATGTGAGAACTGTGAGGGGGATTGAAGATCCAGGTGCAACCTTTCTCTGCCAGCTGATCTTGGATAGGTTTGGTGTCAATGTTCAGTTCTCTACATGCACCGACGAAGTTGCTTCCACGGTCAGACCTGAGCTGTTTCACTGGTCCTCTGATGGCAAGGAACCTTCTCAAGGCATTGATTAGGCTGGAGGTATCCATGGACTCTAACACCTCAATATGAACGGCTCGAACACTTATGCAGGTGAATAACACAGCCCACCGCTTACTGTTTGCTTGGCCTCCGCGAGTTCTACGTGTGGACACCATCCATGGTCCGAAAACGTCTAGGCCCACGTAGGTGAAAGGTGGCTCTGTAGAAAGTCTGTCTGTAGGCAAGTCAGCCATTTGTTGGTACAGTTGTTTTCCTCTCGCTTTACAACAGTGCACACAATCGTGTAGTATTTGTGCTACATGTCTCTTCATCCCAATAATCCAGAGGCCGGCAGACCGTAAAGCACCTTCTGTAATTTGCCTGCCTTGGTGTTCAGTCTTTTCATGGTGGTGTCGGATCAGCAAGACTGTAACATGGTGTTTGTTGGGAATGATGAGAGGATTTTGTTCTGCAACTCCAAGATGAGCCTGATTAAAAGACCGCCAACTCTCAGTAAGCCGAAACTGTCGATGACTGGGTTTAAATTGGCGAGAGGACTTCTTAATGGAATCTGCTGTTTGTTGTATAAACACTTCCATTCTATGGCGAATTCACTCATGTTGGAGGTGGTGTATTATGAGGGACTCGCTATGGGAGATGTCCTCAGCAGAAAGGGGTTTGTGGCAGACATGCCAGCGATGACAGTCTTTGTTTTTAAGGTCCGTATGATAACATCTGGCGATGTGCACTAACCTAGCGACAGTCCTGACGAGCCTCATCCAGCTAGAGAAATGTTCAAAATGTTGGCAACCGAGGATGGACGTTTTTTCTGCACTGGTGGCCAGGACATTGACTTCAGCTCGGACATCTGGATCGTTGTCTGGATCTAGGATGCTGAAGGCTTTCTGGACACCTTCTTCTGACTGTCTCAGCATGAACTCTGGACCTGTGAGCGAAGAATTAGCAAAAGAACTTATAGACATAGGTCTAGTTGCGTGATCTGCAGGTTTCAGTTCAGTTGGTACAGGTTCTGCTAGGTTGTTGCAGACTTCCTTGTCCATAAAGGCGACGCTGTGTTCTCTCATTTCAGGCTTGCTGTTCATGGAACGCTGAAGAGAGTTACACCTAGTCTGAGCTTGATCGGTTGTTTGGGAGTTTTACCCTGGTAGATCGGAAGGGTAATGGAGAGACCCAGTGGTTGGTTTTGTCTTTTGAAAATTCACAGTCCATTATTCCGATGAATTCTCTGTCCTCTACTGAACAAGGCTACTTTATCGTCATCCTTGGTTGTGAGAAAGACTGATCTTCCCAAGTTGTCGATATGCAGAGAAGAAGCGATGTCAGGTAGCTGTATTGTGTCTGGAGACTTCTCTTTCACTCCATAGTGATGAGGACATGGCTTTAAGCAGGTTGTGCGCCCATCTCCATGCACATAAGTCTTGAAGGAGTCCATTTCTGATCGATCAACGCACGCATTTCCTATGACTACCCATCCCAAGTCCAGTCTCTGGGCGTATGGTGCATAGTCAGGCCCATTACACTGTTGTCACACCTTGTGTACCCTTAGATTGTCTCTGCCGAGCAGGAGTAGAATCTCTGCGTTATTGTCCAGAGGTGGGATAACACTAGCGAGGTGTCTTAGGTGTGGTTGATGAAATGCAGCTTCTGGGGTAGGAATTTCATTCCTGTGGCTGGGTATTTGGTCACATTCAACGAGCGTTGGTAGAGGTATTTCAGTCTTCCCATTGATAGGAGAAGCAATGAATCCCTGGGCTCTTCTGCCGCTAGTCTCTATGCGACCCGGGTAGGTGTTCAAGGTGTAGGGTTCTGATGATCCATTAATTCCGAAGGCTTCAAAGAATTTGGTTCCTGCCAGGGACCGGTTGCTTTGGTGGTCTATGATGGCATACACCTTCATTGCCTTTTCTGGATGTCCCTCGGGATAAACCTTGATGAGGCATATTCGGGCACAACATTTCTGCATTTGGCCCTCTCCACATACCTCTGAGCATGAGCAGGAGATGGCTGTGGTGGTGTCAGTCTGATTCTTGGACTCCCCGCCATGACTTGGAGTGGGAGCGGTGGTGACTGCAGCCGGTGTGTCTCTAGCTAGCTGGTTTGGGTGCATGGCTGAAACGTGTTTTTCGCTATGACACTCCTCACACTTGATGATGGATTTACAGTCCTTGGCCATGTGCTCAAGTGATGCGCAGCATTTGAAACAGATCCCAAGCTCTGTGAGGACTTTCTTGCGCTCCTGTAGGGTTTTGGATCTAAACCCTCTGCACTCGTTCAGTGAATGCGTTTTTTTATGGATGGGACATTCTTGATTGAAAGACTTATCTCGTGATGAGATGGTGTACTGTTTATCTGTGGGTGCTGCAGGTGATGGTAGCTCAGTCTTCCTGACACTCACAGTGTTCTTAATGTCTCTGCGTTTGTGTATGGCTCCTTCATACCTTGATGATGATGATGTTGCAGCTGCCGAAGTGTTGAACTCTAGGAAGTCGAGGCTGGGGTCGTTCCTCATCTGGGCCTGCTCGTCGATGAACTTGCAGAAGTGAATAAATGGGGGAAAGGTGACGTCATGCACTCTTTTGTACCTTGAGACTGACGTTGCCCATTTCTCCTGCATACTGTATGGCAGCTTCACCACGATTGGGTTCACTCCATGGGCTGTATCCAGGTAGCACAGCCCAGACAGACGAGGATCTCTTTTGGCGAGCTCCAGCTCCATGAGCAGATCACTTAGGTCTTGAAGCTTGTGGACTTCTTTAAGGTTGATCCTTGGGATGTCCTGCAGTCTCTTGAATAGGGCTTTCTCTATTGCTTCTGCGCTGCCAAAGGTGCGTTCCAGTCTTTGCCATGCAGCAGCGAGACCTGCTTCTGCTTGTCCCACATAGACGGTTCTGAGGCTCTTGATACGGTTTGTAGAGCCTGGGCCCAACCACTTGATCAGGAGGTCAAGCTCCTGTTCTGCAGTTAAGTTGAGATTGGCGATGGCTGCCTTAAAAGTTGCTTTCCAGGCCCTGTAGCTCTCTGCACGATCATCAAATTTCGTGAGACTAGTGTTGATTAGCTCTCTGCTCACCATGAACCTGGCAAATTCAAACATGTCTGATTTCTCACCACTTGTTGCCATGACGACTCGTGATGCCCCTGGGGCATATGGGCTGCCTGGCGTGAATGGATGAGATGTTCCCGGGTAGAATGACGTTGCTGCAGGGTTGAGCTGTGGTTTAGCCTCTGTAGATTCTGATGACCGCTGCTTGAGCTGTGGAAGTGGGTCAGGAAACACTTGGTTGCCATCTTGCCATGGTGACTGTGTTTGAGAGGGCACCTCTTGGTGACTGTTATTAATTTGCTCGGGTGCTTTAGGTGGTACTGGCACTGATAGAGGTAAATTGGAGGTTTCGGTGTTGTCGGCTTGGACGGTACTGCAAACCGGGGTTGCTACAGGTAACTGATTCAGTACATAGTCTCTTGTGCGATCAACTGGATTGTCTGCTTCCAGTGGTAGCGAGTGAGCTGGATCAGGACCTTGGATCAAAGCTTGCTCAAGTAGTCTCACTTTAGCAACTTCCTCTTCCATCTGTGACCGAAGAATCTTTATCCGAGCCTCCGCTTCTGCCCTTTTGGCTTTTGCTTTAGCGGCTTCTGCTTTTGCATGCTCTTCTGCTTTAGCGGCTTCTGCTTTTGCAAGGGCTTCTGCTTTAGCAGCTTCTGCTTTTGCAAGGGCTTCTGCCCTTTTGGCTTCTGCTTTAGCGGCTTCTGCTTTTGCATGGGCTTCTGCTTTAGCGGCTTCTGCTTTTGCAAGGGCTTCTGCTTTAGCAGCTTCTGCTTTTGCAAGGGCTTCTGCTTCTGCCCTTTTGGCTTCTGCTTTAGCGGCTTCTGCTTTTGCATGGGCTTCTGCTTTAGCGGCTTCTGCTTTTGCAAGGGCTTCTGCTTCTGCCCTTTTGGCTTCTTCCTCTACTTCTCTTTCTGTGAAGGAATGTCTCACCTTGGATTCCTCTGCTCTTATGCGGGCCTCTAGTATCCTGTCGCTCAGGGCTGAGCTTCTTGAGGATGATGACCCGGATGACCGAGAGGAACGTCTAGATGAGGTTGATCGGTGTGATCTAGTTTCTTGCTGGTGAGAGATACAGTGTTCTGCCTTGTCTATGGCATCTTGCACCTTGGCATCTCTTTCCTTGTCCACCTCTTCTGCCTTGCTCAGGTCTGAAAAAGCTTCATCAATTTTAGAGTCTTTTAGAAAGGTAATGTACCTTGTTGACAGTCTCTTGTATCTTTCATGAGCTGTGTTCAGCCGTTCCATAGCGGCTAGTAAGCATGCGGCATCACCTGATGAGGATTCAAGTCTTGACATGTAATAGGTGACTCGTTCCCACTGTTCTTCCAGGTGTTCACATAGCTCATCTTTCATAGTGTGATAGTTTTCAGAGGCCTTTATTGCGGGTTTGGAAGAGCGCTTCGGTCGGACAACTTGGTCTGCTGGAAGCGCGGGATCTGCCTCATGGGCTTCATAATGGACAGTATCAGATTGTATTTGCTCTGTTTCAGCAGTGGGGAACTGTCCGAGGTCTTTTTCGGCCATTTTGATTTAAGGTATACTGTCTCTTTAAGAAACTTCACTTTTGAATAGGGGCCCGAAAATTGTTGTGCAGCTCTGCAAGGACTCCCTGATGAAATTCCCAAGGTGTCTTTAGCAAAACTTGAGGTTCGCAGTCCAGCAATATGCAGTAATGAGGTATAATGTACTGCAAGTCTATAGAAGGGGTATACAGTTAGGTCCAGAAATATTTGGACAGTGACACAAGTTTTGTTATTTTAGCTGTTTACAAAAACATGTTCAGAAATACAATTATATATATAATATGGGCTGAAAGTGCACACTCCCAGCTGCAATATGAGAGTTTTCACATCCAAATCGGAGAAAGGGTTTAGGAATCATAGCTCTGTAATGCATAGCCTCCTCTTTTTCAAGGGACCAAAAGTAATTGGACAAGGAACTCTAAGGGCTGCAATTAACTCTGAAGGCGTCTCCCTCGTTAACCTGTAATCAATGAAGTAGTTAAAAGGTCTGGGGTTGATTACAGGTGTGTGGTTTTGCATTTGGAAGCTGTTGCTGTGACCAGACAACATGCGGTCTAAGGAACTCTCAATTGAGGTGAAGCAGAACATCCTGAGGCTGAAAAAAAAGAAAAAATACATCAGAGAGATAGCAGACATGCTTGGAGTAGCAAAATCAACAGTCAGGTAGATTCTGCGAAAAAAGGAATTGACTGGTGAGCTTGGGAACTCAAAAAGGCCTGGGCGTCCACGGATGACAAGTGGTGGATGATCGCCGCATACTTTCTTTGGTGAAGAAGAACCCGTTCACAACATCAACTGAAGTCCAGAACACTCTCAGTGAAGTAGGTGTATCTGTCTCTAAGTCAACAGTAAAGAGAAGACTCCATGAAAGTAAATACAAAGGGTTCACATCTAGATGCAAACCATTCATCAATTCCAAAAATAGACAGGCCAGAGTTAAATTTGCTGAAAAACACTTCATGAAGCTAGCTCAGTTCTGGAAAAGTATTCTATGGACAGATGAGACCAAGATCAACCTGTACCAGAATGATGGGAAGAAAAAAGTTTGGAGAAGAAAGGGAACGGCACATGATCCAAGGCACACCACATCCTCTGTAAAACATGGTGGAGGCAACGTGATGGCATGGGCATGCATGGCTTTCAATGGCACTGGGTCACTTGTGTTTATTGATGACATAACAGCAGACAAGAGTAGCCGGATGAATTCTGAAGTGTACAGGGATATACTTTCAGCCCAGATTCAGCCAAATGCCGCAAAGTTGATCGGACGGCGCTTCATAGTACAGATGGACAATGACCCCAAGCATACAGCCAAAGCTACCCAGGAGTTCATGAGTGCAAAAATGTGGAACATTCTCCAATGGCCAAGTCAATCACCAGATCTTAACCCAATTGAGCATGCATTTCACTTGCTTAAATCCAGACTTAAGACGGAAAGACCCACAAACAAGCAAGACCTGAAGGCTGCGGCTGTAAATGCCTGGCAAAGCATTAAGAAGGAGGAAACCCAGCGTTTGGTGATGTCCATGGGTTCCAGACTTAAGGCAGTGATTGCCTCCAAAGGATTCGCAACAAAATATTGAAAATAAAAATATTTTGTTTGGGTTTGGTTTATTTGTCCAATTACTTTTGACCTCCTAAAATGTGGAGTGTTTGTAAAGAAATGTGTACAATTCCTACAATTTCTATCAGACATTTTTGTTCAAACCTTCAAATTAAACATTACAATCTGCATTTGAATTCTGTTGTAGAGGTTTCAATTCAAATCCAATGTGGTGGCATGCAGAGCCCAACTCGCGAACATTGTGTCACTGTCCAAATATTTCTGGACCTAACTGTAGCAAGAGAGAAACAGCAGGTGCATAAACTGTCCCTTTACAATGCAAGCAGAGGTGACACAGGATGTGGCAGATGGGAGAGCTTCCCCTTAGGCTTGTCCAGGCATGCACTGTTGCAGGCAGACTAGTGCACAAGGCTTGTTGGTAGGCAGATTACAAGTGAAGTTACAGGGTTCTTAGGGATCTGTAGCCGGGGTATTGAGCTGTTAAGCAGTCTTCTGACTGATTGGGCTCTCAAGGAAGTTTTGACTTTGGGCTGTTAAGCAGTCTTCTGACTGATTGGGCTCTCCAGGAAGTTTTTGCTTTGGGCTGTTAAGCAGTCTTCTGACTGATTTGGGCTGTTAAGCAGTCTTCTGACTGTTCTCTCCCCACTTAAAGGCGATTGAAGACGCATAGTTGTGAGAGGTTATGAGAATCTTACCTTCGTTTTTCCTATAGGTGAGGCAGACAGGACCAAAGCGCTCCAGAGTTAAACATGCACATGATGAGATGAAACAATGGTTGTTTATTTTCTCCAAAGGTTAGGACATGCAGAAGTACAGCGGTCCAAGTACTTGGCATTGTAGTTCTCCTGTGATGCTTGTCTCTGAAGCTACTACAGAAGACTTTGCTTCTAGCAGCTCCAATAAGGGATGTTGTTCTCACAAACTCTGGTTTGGAATGAACATACCAGGATGTAATGCAGGAGGGTCATCAGACACTCCCATGGGCTGGACAAAAGAAACAGAGGAGCCGAAAGGTCTGACCAGTAGATGGCAGCAGAGACAAGCATGAAAAACATTAAATAACAGTTTTAACTAAGACAAATAGAAACAGCACATAAGATGCTGATCAAACCAGGGAACATTCCTTCAACTAGTACTCTATTATCTTTGTATGTATACATAGTTGCAAATAATAACTTGGTTAATTTATTTCAATTTTAGTTGTATGAGGAATACAGTCAATTTGTGGATGCTAATTGGCTGCAATACTGCTCACGTGACATAATGTTACACAAGCTCTGAGAGACTGCTAACATTGTTGGTACATGTCTTGGTCTCTATTTTTGGAGACTAGTGATGGATTTAGGGGTGGGATCCTTCATTTCCATCTTGGATTCTACATTTAAACGTGGTTTCATTTCTTTCAGTGCCTCATGAGTTAATGCCAGTTTTGTTGTCCAGCAGTTCCTAGCTGACTGTTTAAGCTGTAGCTGATTTGTAGCCACACCCCTTCAGGTTTAAATAGAGATGTTTTATACCAATCCTTGCTCAAGATACAAATCCATTGCACTCTGGCCGCCTTGGTGGAAGTTCCTGTGAAGGCTTTTTCCTGAAGTTGGACTTTATCTTTTTTGTTGTTGCTGTTTTCTCCTTTTTGTCTTACCTTTCCTTCTGTCATATTAGTGCAGTGGTGGGGCTAGCAACTCCCACCTGCCAACGCACTAGCCAGGGCCTCTAAAGTTTTTTTTTTTAGGGCCTCAGGTTCCTGTTCGGCTAGGAGAGTAGGGACATCTGTAGGTGAGTGCAGAAGGTGTCCCATTTACCGCTCTAACTATAGCTATGGCCCACCATTGTTGTGTTTCCCCTTACTTGTTGTATTGTTTGTTGTACTTTTGTCATGCTTCAGACACCAGTAGATCTGAATGTATGTTCCACGCTTGTCATATCTGGCAGCGTAAGAATACTATGCCAGTGCAGGAGCTGAGTATAAGGTTTCATATTTTACTCTGGGCACTACAGCATTTCAGCAGGGGTTGTTCAAGTAGTGTACTTGGCTGCATGGAGAGTTGAAACAAATACAAATAGTATGCCTACTTTAATATACGCAGGCTGAGCCTTTTAAAAATCCAATCAAGTCTGCAAACTGCAAACAAATTTGGCATTGTGGGCTGTTTTGTGTACTTGTCCACATCACGGATGGAAGGAGAAGCTGCCTATTTCTACATGTACTAGTCTGATCCACCTAACAATATGCTCTTAGGCTGCTTTCACACATCCGGTTTTAGCAGAGTCGGCCAATCCGGCTCTAAAACTTATGCAACAGATGCGGCGTCAAAACCGCATCTTTTGCATATGTTTTTTACATGCGGCCCGTCCGGTTTTTGCCGCTTGCGGCAGGCTACTGAGCATGCGCAGTGGAAAAAAACGCATGTGGCGGCCGGATGCGGTGTTTGCCACAGGACGCCACATGCGGCATCCATAGGCATGCATTGCAAATCGCTCAGCATCGGCCGGATGCGACGCGATGCGTTTTTTTTTTGCCGGTCAAAAAAACGTGCCAGGCAATGTTCCATCCAGCCGCCGCATCGGCTAAATCTGCCGCATGCGGCAAAAAACGGACGGAACGCAAGCCCATGCAGCACAATACGGCACTAATGTAAGTCTATGCAAAAAAACGCAACCGGCGGCAAAAAAAAAACGGTTGCGTTTTTTCTGCAAAGCGCCGGATTGTGCCGCACAGGAAAAAACGGATGTGTGAAAGCAGCCTTAGTTGCACACACAGACAGCACACAGATAAAAACCATTCTGGTCCTAATGTAGCCCGAAGGAACATTAATAAAATGTGGTGTTCTCCAGTCTAACATAATAACATGTTTTTGGAATGATTTTTGATGTAAAGTAATAGTTACTTATAGTAACGTAATCTTACTTTGTATGGTAACTTTGTTTTTCTTTTTTAGGATGACAATATTATGAGATCACTGCAATTATTTGAAAATGTTATGTAACATGAAGGATGATTCCTATGGAGAACAACAATGAAACATAGTTTCACCTTGTGAAATAATACAGCAAAACACAAAAAAGTATTGTCCTGACATTTGAAACATTTTTCAATATTGAAGAAAATGATTTTCTATGTATCCATAGAAGCAACAATTTCCACTTTTTCTCTTTCTTTACATTGGATTTACTATCTGAATGCATGTTTTTTTTTTTTGAATGCACATATCTGATTTATTTTTATTTTCTAAGTTATTTGTAGACATTTTATTGTTCCTTGTATATGCTCCTGCTTCTCTAACCTGATATTGTTAGAATATCTGTGACGTTACCTTCTTTAGACATTTACTGAGATTGGAAGCTATATTATTATTAATAAAATTTTATATATGTTTAAGGAACACACTATAGTGACATCCAATGGTCTCTTTTATTACTAATTTATCACATTGACTGGTTTCTAATGTTTAACACTTTGGGGTTTCTGGAAATTTTGCACTTCTAGCAGTCAGGACGATTTTCACACTTCTTATATAAATGACATTTCCTAATATCTATAAACTATCTGTATTGTCAAAAGTTCAATCAACGCTGTAAATCCATATCCCATTTTGTGCCATATTGTATGACTTTACTTTATATTAAACAAAAAATTATGCATAATAAATGTATGTTTGTGGTGGAAAACTATTAGATGAAAACATAACGAAGCATTTTTGCAAAAACGCAGCAGTTTCCCATTTCAGGCAGGCAAAATAAACAATTGTGTGTATTAGCTTTATGAAATCTCATTGCTTTTGCTGGGACTGATAAATCAGCTTTTAATTTGCATCAAACTCATTAAAAATTCATCAAAAAAATGCTGGGAAAATGCAAAGTCTAAACATAGCCTTAATAGATGGCACACCGCTCACCATATTTCCCTGTCACCTATGACTACAGTACATGACATAGTATAGCGCAGGGAAGTCAAAGTCAAATAAATACACAGAAGGCCAAAATTAAAAAATTAAATAAAGTCACAGTCCAACCTAGTTACAGTGCCCACATAGTCCTTCATACAGAATAATGTGCCCCACAATGCCTTCTATACAGAATAATGTGCCCCACATAGCCCTCCAAACAGAATAATGTGCCCCACATAGCCCTCCATACAAAATAATAAGCCCACATAGCCCTCCAAACAGAATAAAGGGCCCCACATACTCCTACATGCAGAATAATGGGTCCCACATACTCCTCAATACAGAATAATGTGCCTGACATAGTCCTTCATACAGAGTTATGGGCTCAACATAACCCTCCAAACAGAATTATGAGCCCAACATAGCCCTAAATGTAGAATAACCTGCCCAACATAGCCCTCCAATAGAAGAATGGGCCCCATATAGTCCTCCATACTGAATAATCTGCCTCACATAGCCTTTGATACAGAATAATGGGCCCCACATAGCCCTCCAAATAGAATAATGGGCCCCACATATCCTCATTACTGAATAATTGGCCGCACATAGTCCTCAATACAGAATAATGGGCCCCTCATAGCTCAGCAAACAGAAAAATATGCCACACATATTCCTCCCTACAGAAAAATGTGCCCAAAAAGGCCTCCAAACAGAACAATGGGCCCCACATAGCCCTCTATGCAGAATATTTGGCCCCACACAGCCCACCAAACAAAATAATGTCCCACATAGCCCTCCAAACAGAACAATTTTCCAAACACAGCCCCTCCATACAAAATAATGTGCCTCACATAGCCCTCCAAATAGAATGATGGGCCCCACGAATAGTCATCCATACAGAATAATGTAACCCATATAGCCCTCCACACAGAATAATGTAAACCACATAGCACTCCAAACAGAATAATATGCCCCACATAGTAATCCATACAGAACTATAGGCCCCACATAACACTCAAAACAGAATAATGGGCCCCACATATCCTTCCAAACAGAAAAATGGGCTCCACATAGACCTTCATACAGAATAATGTGCCCAACATAGCCCTCCAAAAAGAATGAGCCCCACATAGTCCTCCATACAGAACAAAGGGACCCACATAGCCTACCATGCAAAATATTGAGCCCAACAAAGCCGTCCAAATAGAATAATGGTCCCCATATATTCCTTCATACAGAAAAATTAAATAGGCCCCACATGGTCCTCCATACAAAATAATGGGTCCCACAAAGTCCTCTAAACAGAATAATGTTCCCCACTTAGCCCTCCAAAGAAAATAATGGGTCCCAAATAGTCATCCCTACAGAACTATAGGCCCCCACATAACACTCAAAACAGAATAATGGGCCCCACATATCCTTCAAAACAGAAAAATGGGCTGCACATAGACCTTCATACAGAATAATGTGCCCCACAAAGCCCACCAAACAGAATAATTTGCCCCACATAGCCCTCCATACAAAATGCTGAGCCCGACAAAGCCCTCCAAATAGGATAATGGTCCCCATATATTCCTTCATACAGAAAAATTAAATAGGCCCCACATGGTGCTCCATACAAAATAATGGGTCCCACAAAGTCCTCCCAAACAGAATAATGTTCTCCACTTAGCCCTCCAAAGAAAATAATGGGTCCCAATTAGTCATCCCTACAGAATATAGGACCCCACATAGCCTTCAATACAGAACAATGGGTCCCACATAGCCCTCTAAACAGAGTAATGTTCCCACATAGCCCTCTGAACAGAATAATGGGCCCCACATAGACCTCCATACAGAATATTGTGTCCCACAAAGCCCTCCAAACAGAATGGGCCCTACATAGCCCTCCATATAGAATAATGGGGCCTATATAGCCATCCAAACAGAATAATGTGCCCCATATAGCCCTCCATAAGGAACAATGGGCCCCAAATAGCCCTCCAAACAGAATTATTATTATTATTTATTATTATAGCACCATCAATTCCATGGCGCTTTACATGTGAAAAGGGTATACATAATAGGGCAAGTACAATAATCAAACAATATAAGGCACATACTGGTACAGGAGGATAGAGGTCCCTGCCCACGAGGGCTCACAGTCTACAAGGGATAGGTGAGGATACAGTAGGTCAGGGTAGAGCTGATTGTGCGGCGCTGCATCAGACTGAGGGTTACGGCAGGTTGTAGGCTTGCCGGAAGAGGTGGGTCTTCAGGTTCCTTTTGAAGCTTGTCAAGGTAGGCGAGAGTCTGATGTGTTGTGGCAGAGCATTCCAGAGTATGGGGGAGGCACGGGAGAAATCTTGGATGCGATGGTGGGAAGAGGAGATGAGAGGGGAGCAGAGAAGGAGATCTTGTGAGGATCGAAGGTTACGTGCAGGTAAGTACCGGAATATTAGGTCAGATGTAAGGAGGAGACATGTTGTGGATGGCTTTGTAGGTCATGGTTAGGGTTTTGAAGTGGAGTCGTTGGGCAATGGGAAGCCAGTGAAGGGATTGGCAGAGAGGAGAGGTCGGGGAGTAGCGGGGGGACAGGTGAACTAGTCGTGCAGCATAGTTTAGAATAGATTGTAGGGGTGCGAGACTGTTAGAAGGGAGGCCACAGAGCAGGAGGTTGCAATAATCAAGGCGGGAGATAATAAGGGCATGTACTAATGTTTTTGCAGCTTCTTGGGAAAGGAGTGTTCGGATACGTGAAATATTTTTAAGTTGGAGGTGGCAGGAGGTGACGAGGGCTTGGATGTGTGGCTTGAAAGAGAGATCAGAGTCTAGGAATACTCCCAGGCAGCGAGCACGAGGGACCGGGGAGAGTGGGCAGCCATTGACATTGATGGATATGTCAGGTGGGGGAGTTGAGTGATGGGGGGGAAAGACAATGAATTCTGTTTTGTCCATGTTCAATTATACAGAACCATATTCTGCAGTGCTTCATAGATGTGATCACTGTCCCCATTGGGGCTCACAATCTAAATTCCCTAGCACTCGGAGGAAAACGGAGCATCCAGAGGAAAGCCATGCAAACACAGGGAGAACATACAAAGTCCTTGATTATGTCCTTGATATAATGGGAGCAGAAGTTTAATGTGTGAGCCACACTTCATCTAGAGAGGGGGTACACATTGCACCACTGCTCCCATAGAAGTGGTGTCACACACTACACTACTGCTCCCATAATTGCACAGATTCTGAAAGCTGGTGCTGTTGGCTACGAGGTTAGATATGCGGTTTGTATCACATATGATGGAATTTGATACAGGGATCAATGTATCACATTTATTTCATGATCAGAACAAGTGTAATTTGTAATCCTCACTGTCCACTTTAGGAGTAGTAGAGCAAAAGTGTGACACCGCTCCATGCACTACTATGGGAGTAGTAGTGTAACATGCTCTGAACACTTCTGTGAGCGGTGGTGAGCAGTGATTGCCTGGTATACTACTAATCCAGGGCTGCCAGTCACCACCACCGATGCTACCCTCATCCCGGACCTCCTCTGTAGGATCAACGCATCCGGCATCTCCTCCTGTCATCGCACTGCACTGAACACTATGCGCTGTGACAGGGGGAATGTGGAGCACTGCAGCCAAAAATTTGAGCTGCTGCCCCCTGACTGCTGGCCTGCTGTTATGGTAACAAAAGAGGTGTCCCCTTTAAGAAAGATACGTGTACCTGTTTGTTACTGGATGATGTGGGTTGCCAGCCCCTGGTCACAACCCCTTTCGGTATATAAAGCCTGTGCGGCACAGCCTCTCCCTCTCTCTGTATGAACCCGGACCAGTCAGGGTAGCCGGTAAGAATGGACCCGCTTCAGGAAGCGGTGAGAGAGCGTATTGGCAGGGAAGGAAGCAGCTGGCTTTCAGCGCTTTTAGCTGTGAGCGGCTCCAACCTTGCCGAGGCTCAAACGTCAGACACTGCAGTGCGGCGTCCTAAGAGGAATACCCACCCTCCAGTACGTTTGAGTGCATTTTCTCAGGCAAAAAGAGAGGGAAAAAACATGCTCAGCGTCCTTTGAGTGTAGCCACGCCCACCTGCCCTCCTGAGGTAATTGCTATTGCTGAGGGCGCACAGGTGGGTCGCTCTCCCCATAGGGCATTTGCGCAAGGCGAGAAGGAGTATCCTGATCTTAGGAACCGGCCCACATTAGAAGGGGGCACTAGTTACTCAGTGGTGCAGGGATTTCGGGTTCCCATTCTGGGTCGCAGCAATATTAGGGAGGCTAGTATTTCTCAGCAGAGTAATTTAGTTTTGGTCTCTCCTAAATCTGGTTTCTTAGGACCGTTTATGGGTAATAATCAAAGTGCGAGCCAGGGGTCTTCGGAGTCTGCTGGTGATCCCTCAGTACAGAGAGACAGCCGGGGTACCATGACAGAGATGGGGAGAGAAAGTGGTTTTGGGCATGAGAGGGTTTTTGAATTACCTCAGAATAAAGCCAGTCAGCAAGTTGATGGGATCCCAGCTGCACTAACCCCCACTACATCCCATTCTGCTGTACTGATGCCTTTTGCCCCGATAGCACCCCCTATGCTGGTTCAAAGCAGTATTGCCCAGAGCAACTTAAGTACTCAGGGGGCGTCTTATACGGTGGGGGGAGGGGTAAGCTTACCATTACCCATGCGGGGCGATTTTCAACAGGGAATAGCATTGACAAGGGGTGTTGCTGAACAGCAAATGCAGCAAGCGGGTGCAGGGACCCCGGCCATGGTTACATCTCGTGGTGCGGGTACCCGCTATGATTACACCTCGTCCTCATCATTAAGTGATCGGTATGAATGCCGGCACTCAGGTCGGGGCGAACGTCGCCGCAGTAGCCATCGCAGCAGGAGATCAAGATCCAGGCGACGTAGTAAGCGGTCTAGGTCGTCGCGCTGGCGCTCTCCTTCTTCGTCAGAGGACTCCCCTGTGGTATCCAGGGATCGGAGATCGGTGAGAGAGAAATCCATCAGGTCGGTTACGCAGCAGCCAACGGCTAGTGATCATCTTTAGGACACAGTCTTGCTATCATCGCAACATGGTGAGTACCCATATGTGGGTGTGTGGAAAGGGACGGATTCTACCCATGGGCCTGGGAGTCTTGTATCTTCAGGTCACAATGTATTTGTTAACCGTAAAATGGTGACCAATGTTGAATCGGTACAAAAACTCCCTCCTCCCTTACGTCCAGATCTATACAAGGAGGGTCTGTTTTGCGGAGTTCCGCCGTTGCGCTCTCATCTGGACGAACAAGTGAAAGAGATTACTTGGGCTAACAAATACGTTGATATTTGGTCCCTGATAACCACGGACTAATTTGCAGTAGATAAGGAAAGGCGCTTCGGTGACAAGACCTATGAACGTAAACCAAAAGTAGCAAAAACGATAAATAATTGGCTGCAGGCTTTTGCAGTTTTAGGGTGTGTTATGGGTCAACGCCATCCTGAAAGATGCTCGGAACTGTTTATTTATATGGATATCATGTATAACTCTTATAAGTCGCATGGTGGGTCGGCTTGGTGGAAATATGACGAGGATTTTCATCGACTCCTGGATATTCAACCACATCTGCGTTGGGGTGTCAAAGCTACGGATTCATGGCTTAGATTGATGATGGTACAGAAGGTTGCACAGCCCTTTCATTGGACGGCTGCCGGACACGGGAATCATAACCCAGGTGCGGTGGCCGTCCGTTGACCTGGAACATGCTGGGCCTTCAATGAGTTTTATGCCCTGTGTAAATTCAAGCATGAATGCTCCTCATGCGGAGCTGCACAAGCAGCAGCTAAGTGCCCTAGATCGGGTCAAAAGCCAACAGCGACTAAACAAGGCGCCCATAATGAACAACGTGACACCGGTGAGCGTGGTCATGATGGAACAATGGTTAAACAAATACCCCAATAAGCAGGCTGCTGCACAGCTTAGGTTTGGTTTTTCTTTTGATTTCTTTATTCCTTTTATTTATTCTAAGTTCCCGTCTTCCACCCCTAACCTGAAGTCTGCTGCAGAGCATCCAGAAGTGATCCGGGAAAAGTTGAATAAGGAAGTTGCTCTTGGCTGTTTCCGAGGTCCGTTTAAAGTGAGACCCTTTCGGAATCTGAGAGTATCTCCGCTGGGTGTGGTCCCAAAAAAAGAACCAGGTCAATTTCGGTTAATTCATCATTTGTCATACCCGAAGGGATCCTCAGTGAATGATGGTATACCGGAGGAATACTCTTTGGTGAAATATGTGTCTTTTGACAAAGCGGTGGATTTAGTCAGGGCAGCAGGGCATGGGGCTCTCTTAGCAAAATCTGATATCGAATCAGCTTTTCGTTTACTCCCGGTACATCCTGACTGTCATCACCTTCTTGGAGCTACATTTGAGGGCCAGTTTTATTTTGATACTTGTTTACCTATGCGTTGTGCGATTTCGTGTTAATATTTTGAAATATTTAGCACGTTTTTGGAATGGGTGGTACGGAATAAGACGGGGTTTTCTTCAATCACTCATTATCTTGATGATTTTTTATTTGTCGGCCCGGGGGACTCATCGTTGTGCTTAGAAGTGTTGGACAATTTAAACAACTTATGAGTTTATTCGGAGTCCCTTTGTCTCAGGAGAAGACTATAGGCCCCGTTACTGAACTGGCGTTTCTTGGTATTGTGATAGATTCCAAGGCAATGGAATTTAGGCTACCTTCGGAAAAAATTTCAACATTGCTCGAGCTCATTACGGGCTTCCTTTCAGTTGGTAAGGTAACCCTGGTTCAAATGCAGTCTTTATTGGGATCCTTGAATTTTGCATGTAAAGTCATGCCTATGGCAGAATTTTTTCTAGACGGCTTTCCTTGGCTACTTGTGGCGTAAGACAGCCTCACCATAGAATCAGATTAACGGCCTCTTTGAAGGAAGACCTTGAGGTATGGCAAGCCTTTTTGGTAAACTACAATGGTCGTACTTGTTTCCAAGAAGATGCTAAGTCTAATGATGAGGTGGAGCTTTTTTCAGATGCGGCGGGGGCATTTGGATTTGGGGTTATTTTTGGCTCCCAATGGTGTGCGGAGTCATGGCCTCTCAATTGGGAGCAGCGTGATTGGACCAAGAACTTAACATTGCTTGAGCTATTTCCCATACTGGTTGCTACTGAACTTTGGGGTGATTCTCTTAAAAACCGTCATATAGTCTTCTGGTGTGATAATGCCAGCGTTGTGCACGCTATAAATCACTTATCGGCCTCTTCTCCCCGAGTCATTAAGTTAATTAGGTTTATGGTTCTAAAATGTTTAAGTTTAAATTCATGGTTTCGAGCAAAATTTGTACCTGGATATAGTAATAATATGGCTGATGCGCTGTCACGTTTCCAATTTCAGAGATTCCGAGAGCTCCATCCACCAGCTCAGGAGCAAGGCAGGGTCTGCCCTGCATAGCTTTGGAGTGTCCCCGAGAACTAACATCTATGGTCCAGGCTTCTGTGGCTCCATCTACCTGGCGTTCATATGGTAAAACATGGAGGGAATGGAGTAATTCTGGGGGTGTGACAACGGGTATGCCCTCAAGTCAGCTGTTACTGGATCATACGCTTCAATTCCTAACATATCTTTACAACAGGCAAGCATCTGGGGCTGTGGCCCGGAATTATTTGTCTGGCCTGGCTTTTCATTTTAAATTACGGAATTGTCCGGATGTAACTAAAGCCTTTTTGGTGTCTCAGGTAATAAAAGGGTGGAGGAGGAAAGACAAGCCGACAGTTTTTAGGAGACCTATTTCATTTATTTTGCTTGAAGAACTGATTAAGGGTGCTGCCACGGCTTGTTATTCGGTATATGAGTCCACCTTGTTTTCAACAGCATTTGCTCTCGCATTTTTTGGCATGCTACGTGTTTCCGAAATGATTCTGAAGACGCTGCGTACGGTTGGGGTCTAAGGAGTGATGACGTGATAGTATGCGGTGACGGGCTCCGTCTTAGGTTGCGAAGGTCAAAAACGGATCAACTTGGAAGAGGTACATGGTTTCCATTGTTTTCCATGCCAAGCCCAGTATGTCCTAAGGTACTTGTCATGGAATTTTTGGCAATTAGGTTTAACGGGGTCCAATTTTTTGTTCATGAGGATGGTTCCCCCCTCTTGGCGGGTCAATTTTTGGTTATAATGCTTCAAATTTTAAATTCACTGGGTTTACTGTCTTTGGAGTTTGGTACACATTCATTTAGAATTGGGGCTGCCACTGAGGCATCGCGTGCTGGAATGCAAGACACTGAGATTTAGCGGGTAGGTGGGTGGCAGTCAAAATGCTTTATGAGGTACATAAGACCTGACTTGGTTTTAAACCCCTTTGGTCTCCAGTGATGAAAGTGATGAATAAAAAAAAACAAAAAAATAGGCACAGTGGAAAAAGGTGTATGTATCTTAGTTGGTATGACGTTAAGATGCTGTTTCAGATCTAATACATTTTTCTTTGCATGTGTAAATCGTCCCAGCATATGGATACTGGGATATTCTTTCGTTTATTGGGCTGAAAGGAGAGCCGAATCTTCCCCTGGTGGTCGATGCTTGGGTTTCTTCGATACGGATGTTAACTGGAGAGGTTACAGGGGCCTTTCCTGGCCACAGGTCTTGCCAGAGGTCGTAAAGATTTCAAGAATCACTACGGTCCCGGTGATATTTGTCATCCACGCGGGTGGCAACGATCTAATTTCTTTTCCGCTAGCCGAACTCCTGACCCTGATCCGGTCGGACATGGATAAATTTCCATGTTTTTTCCAGTGGTTAAAATCGTTTGGTCAGAAGTCATTCCTCGGATTAAATGGTATGGTGCTAGGGAGTTTGGAGCTATGGAACGGTCTAGGCGCACTCTTAATCAGAGAATATCGCACTTTGTCCGTTTTAAAAATGGGATAGTAGTTCGTCATCACTGGTTAGAGGGGGACAACGCGGTTTTTCTGCATCCGGATGGGGTTCATCTCAATGAGTATGGTCTGGATATATTTTTAGCAGGTTTAAGAGAGGGGATAGCTCAGGCGCTTTTGGCTTTGGGGGGGTCGCAGTTCACTAATTTTCGCTGCTCCTTGGTGGAAGGGGTTTTGGTAAAGGTGTGGAGATACCCGCACTGGACGGCCGGTGGCGGAAAATGTCACAAAAACCTGAGTTTTGAGTGTGGCCTTTGTTGAGGCCTGTTTTAAGTTCTAAGCTGTGACCATATAAAATACCCATTGGAAAAGATGAGAGTTAATTTTCCTAGCCTCTCCTTTGAAAAAAGTGGTATTCAATAAAAAAGATGTTGGTTATAAAATTTATTTGGTTGCGTTTTCTTTGTTAAAGGGGAATGACGTTTTAGGGTCCTGGCAGTCAGTCAAGCTCAGGTACAAATCTCCTCCCACAGCTGGGACCTAGAACGACTTGGAGGCGCACCCAGGTCACTGCTGTTGGCAGCCATAATGCAGGAGATGTGGTTGGAAACAGACCGCAGTCTCCTATGTAATGGGGATGGTATATTTGAGTCATCCAGATTAGAAGAAGACCAGCATCCACAGATCTGACAGAATCCTTACATTACGTCACTCTATAAAAGGGAAGCAGCTTTTCCCAAGGCTTTTTGTAGGGCCCGGAAGCTCTCATTAGTTTGAGGAACACACTATCTCCTGAGGATACCGTTCGCACAGACCGACAGGGATCCCTGACCAGGGAACCGTGCAGACGCGCAGTGACAAGTCACAAATCACGTCCGACCTCCAGTCCCTGCGCCCCACCACCGCTAGGCCCAAAACCCCAGTGGAGGCGCTTCCAGGTCTCAGAAGCTCCCGGCCCCACCGGTAAGCCTGCTCTCCCCCTCAGACCTGGGGAACTCCATTTCCAAGGTCTCCTCTCCTGAACAGGAAACCAAAAACTGGAGATGGGGAAAAGTACCACCCCTTTTATTTTCAAGTGGGTTTCCTGTTCAGGATGGGCGGAACCTCTCTCTCACAGTGGTGCTGTCATGGCGAAGGGTAAAGTTAAAACATAGACCCCGTCCGGTCTACGCGTTTTGAACAAAAAAAAACGTTCTTAAGCATGACCCCAGTAACCAGCCCTGTATAACAGTATTCACTAATGAATATTAAAACAAACCAAAAAACACAACTCAATTTCCCTATGCTAATTAGGGCTGTGACTAGTCGCAGGGGCGATGTTTCCCCAGACTAGTTGGCCCTCGTTCCATGTTATCACACCCATGCCACGAGTTGGCTCATTTTGGCCATGTCCGTGCGGGCTCAGAAGCAGGGTGGATGCTTCCCAGCTCAATAGGTGCGCTGCGCAAGACCGGTACTCCAGAAGATGTCAACGTGAACAGTCTTCTGAACTTCCCGGTCATGCGCAGCACACCTAATGAAGCGTCCACCCTACTTCTGAGGTGCGTTGATGGGGCCAAAATGAGCTGCGAGCATGTGTAAGATTTCCATTGACTGGCGGTGACATCGGCTTGTGAAAATCATGTTACCACCCCCACAGGGTAGTGATAATGCTGAGAGGGCCGACTAGTCTGGGGAAACAAAGCCCATGCAACTAGTCACAGGCCTAACCAGCGGGGATTGTTTTTTCAACCTTCAAATCAGTGAATAGCATTATACAGGGGTTTATAGGCAGGGAATTTGGTCATACAGTTATCAATGCTGCAGGGTTGGAGAACATGGGTGACCTGATGGGTTCCCTTTAGGTAAGATCAGGCTTAAAAGACTGACAACCAATAGGACATGGTGTTTGGAAGTCGGCATAAGCCCCATGGTGGTTGCAGTACCAGTCCGCATACTCAGCACCTGCTCCATTTAGGTGTTTGTGCAGTGAGAAAATCTGTGGAATCAACATGGATGGGGTTGAGATTAGAGTTGAGCGCGGTTCGAGGTTCTCCATTTCGCGACTCGAGTGATTTTGGGGGCTGTTCTAGATCGAACTAGAACTCGAGCTTTTTGCTAAAGCTCGATAGTTCTAGATACGTTCGAGAACGGTTCTAGCAGCAAAAAGACAAGCTAATTACTAGCTGGCTTTCCGCTGTAATAGTGTAAGTCACTCTGTGACTCACACTATTATGAAATTTCAGCGTATAGTGTGCGGAAAGAGCGCATTCAGATCACTGCTGTTTGGATAATGGTGATCGCCATTTTTTTTTTTTTTTTATCCTTGTCTTCCTTCCCTAAGCGCGCACGTGTAGTACTAGTGGGGTGGGCCAGCATGTCAGCCAATCCCAGACACACACACACAGCTAAGTGGACTTTTAGCCAGAGAAGCAACGGCATGTGTGATAGGATGTCCATGTCACATGTCCCTGCATTATAAAAAAGGACATTTTCCTCCAGCACGCCATTATCTGCCTTCTGCGTCTTGGTGTCAGTCACCGCTGGCATAGCTCCTGTCTCCGATACTGCTGTGTACGCTCTATACACAGCGCTATACAGAATAGGGATAGAAGTTTCTTTCAGCCCTTGTAAGGGCTAATACCGGCAGGGTCAGAGCCATAGGTGACAGTCAGGTCCGTGAAAACAGATTTTAACAGCTACACAAGATGACAGCGTCTGTGTAGCTAAGGTCAGGGATTTCCTCGCTGCATTTCCCCATAGGAGGGATAGAAAGGGAGGCTTCCTTTCCTCTACCCAGACCCACAACCCTGTCACTGTACCCTCCTGCCCTTTGCACACTCAAACTCATTGTTACTAAGCCATTATACTAGCAAACACCGAGGAAACTTAGTGGCATCCTAAAAGTGGCTGTTGGACTTCCATTAGTGTCCCACTGGTGCAAATCTATGTGCAGCACCTCTGCATTGCACACTGAAACTCATTTTTACTAAGCCATTATACTAGCAAACACTGAGGAAACTTAGTGGCATCCTAAAAGTGGCTGTTGGACTTCATTATTGTCCCACTGGTGCAAAGCTATTTGCAGCACTACTGCATTGCACACTCAAACTCATTGTTACTAAGCCATTATACTAGCAAACACTGAGGAAACTTAGTGGCATTCTAAAAGTGGCTGTTGGACTTCATTATTGTCCCACTAGTGCAAATCTATGTGCAGCACCTCTGCATTGCACACTCAAACTCATTGTTACTAAGCCATTATACTAGCAAACACTGAGGAAACTTAGTGACATCCTAAAAGTGGCTGTTGGACTTCATTATTGTCCCACTGGTGCAAAGCTATTTGCAGCACCACTGCATTGCACACTCAAACTCATTGTTACTAAGTCATTATACTAGCAAACACTGAGGAAACTTAGTGGCATCCTAAAAGTGGCTGTTGGACTTCCATTAGTGTCCTACTAGTGCAAATCTAATTGCAGCACCACTGCATTGCACACTGAAACTCATTTTTACTAAGCCATTATACTAGCAAACACTGAGGAAACTTAGTGGCATCCTAAAAGTGGCTGTTGGACTTCCATTAGTGTCCCACTGGTACAAAGCTATTTGCAGCACCACTGCATTGCACACTCAAACTCATTGTTACTAAACCATTATACTAGCAAACTATGCTGCCAGTTTAAGGGCTGCAGTTGCATTGTCAGAGATAATTATTGTTGTTTATTCTGCTGTTAATAAAGCTAGACCACCGCTGAAATCTACACCACCTCTCAATTTTTACTACCATATTTTAAGTGCACAATCTTGTCGCAATCAAAATGAGTGGCAAAATGACAGATGCTGGTGGAAAGGGGAAGAGGCGTGTTGGAAAAGGAAAAAAAGGGTTTGTCCGTGGGGAAGGTGGCAAAGCTCCATTAACATCTGCTGAAGATGGACCATCTTCCAGGAAAAGTAAGATGTCTACTACTTACCGTGGACAATCCGATGTGCTCCCTTTTTTACGGACACGAACAACTGGAACAAAGGTAGATGATGGCCAAAAAAGGAAAATGCTTGAATGGATCTCAAGTGGTCCAACAAGTGCCCTCTCCACCACCTCAACTACCGCATCCAAAAAACACCAGTCCTCTGAGAGCCCAATCAAACTTGCTTTCTCCCAGCTCTGAAGTCTCCATCAGCCCTGCACAGTATGGTGGAACTGAGATGGCTGAGTCTGCAGAGCTGTTCAGTCACACTATAGCCTGGGAATCAAAAGTCTGCTCCCAAGCTACAGTGAGTACAGACCAGGAAATGGTCTGCAGTGATGCCCAGAACCTTTGTGACTCTGATTCAGGCCGTGAGGACAAAGTTTCTGAGCATAATGTTGACCCTTTTTCACAAACTGTAACGCCTGTTGTTATAGACAATAAGGAACATACCGATGACGATGAGACGCAGATACCAGATTGGGATGACAACTTAAATATTCGGTCAGGGCAAGAAGAGGCTCGGTCTGAGGGTGGGGGGAGTGCAAACACAACAATTGATGAGGAAGTTCTAGATCCCACCTACTGTCAACCCACAGTCAGGCACTCGAGGAGGTCAACAGAGGCGGTGGAGGAGGATGCAACCGACGACGAAGGCACCTTGCGCCTTCCTGGACATAGTCGGAGCACTGGTAGCACGTCTACAACTGCATCCTCAGCCACCACTCTGCCTCTGAGCACTAGTCGGGGTGGATCAGCAGGTCGCATGCCCTCTAAGCCTTGCCTAGCCTGGTCCTTTTTTGACATAGCAAAAGATCGCCCAAATGATGTGATCTGTAAAATTTGTCGTGATTCTGTTAGTAGAGGTCAAAACCTCAGCAGTTTGACAACTTCTTCCATGAGTCGTCACATGAATAAATATCATATGTCCCAGTGGGAAGCTCACCGTGCTGCAATGCGGCCTAGCGGAGAAAACCATCCACCGCCTGCCCCTTCCAGTGCATCCGCACGCTCTTCATCTTCTAGGACTGTGGGGACAGCTGTCACACCTGGTTTTCCACGCACAACTTCCACCACTGTAACCGCAACAGGCAGTTTGCTTGGTAGGTCATCAGTTGGTTTGGAAGGGGAAACAAGTGCGTGTGTATAGCTCTCTCAGACATCGATAGCACCAAAGTTGGATGAAGGCAACATCATGTCTACGCCTGCACTTTCCTCACAAACCTGCATTTTTCCAGGGACACCCTACTCAACACCGTCTACACACAGCAGCCAGATCTCTGTCCCTCAGATGTGGACAAATAAAAGGCCATTTCCTGCGACCCATGACAAAGCTAAGAGGTTGACTTTATCCCTCTGTAAGCTCTTGGCTACCGAAATGCTGCCTTTCCGCCTGGTGGACACACAGGATTTTAGAGACCTTATGTCTGTCGCTGTGCCCCAGTACCAGATGCCCAATCGCCACTACTTCTCTAAGAAAGGTGTGCCCGCGCTACACCAGCATGTCGCACACAACATCACCGCTTCCTTGAGAAACTCTGTGTGTGAACGGGTGCATTTCACCACCGATACTTGGACCAGTAAGCATGGACAGGGACGTTACATGTCGCTGACTGGGCACTGGGTAACTATGGTGATAGATGGTGAAGGGTCTGCTGCACAAGTTTTGCCGTCCCCACGACTTGTGTGTCAATCCTCTGTCTGTCCAAGTTCCGCCACTGCTTCTGCCTCCTCCACCTCATCTGGGTCCTCCACCTCCGCCCCAAGCCTGCCTGGTCAGGCCACCAGCGTTCTCACTGCGCAGAAGGAATCACGCACCCCTCATTACTATGCTGGCAGCAGAGCGCAACGGCATAAGGCGGTCTTTAGCTTGAAATGTCTTGGAAATAACAGTCACACAGCGGCTGAGTTGTGGGCAGCTCTCGAGACTGAGTTTAATAAATGGTTGTCTCCACTCAACCTGCAGCCTCGTAAGGCCGTGTGCGACAATGCTGCAAACCTGGGTGCGGCCGTTCGCCTGGGCAAGGTGACACACGTGCCTTGTATGGCTCACGTGTTGAACCTTGTTGTCCAGCAATTTTTAACACACTATCCCGGCCTAGATGGCCTTCTGACCAGGGCACGAAAACTTTCTGCTCACTTCCGCCGTTCAACCGCCGCAGCTGAGTGACTTGCATCGGTTCATCGCCTGAAATGCGATGTGGCGATACGCTGGAATTCAACTCTCCACATGTTACAGCGACTGTGGCTGCACCGCCGAGCCCTGGTGCAATACGTCATGACGTATAGTCTGAGCCAACGAGATGCAGAGGTGGGGAAGATCACCCTGATGGAGTGGTCTCAAATCAAGGACCTATGCACCCTTCTGCACAGTTTCGACATGGCGACGAATATGTTTAGCGCTGACAATGCCATTATCAGCATGACAATTCCAGTCATTTACATGCTGGATCACACGCTAAACACTATTTGGAGTCAGGGGGTGGGACAACATGAAGGGGAGGAACTACAGGAGGATTCATATGCGCAAAACACAACAACATCACCAAGGTCCAGACATTTATCATCACCAACGCGGCAGGCATGGGACCATGGGAGACAGGGATCCAGGGCCGGCGTCACCACGCGGCATACCCGGGCAAGTGCCGGGGCCCTGGACTGACGGGGGGGCCCACTCACGCTATCTAGGACACCTGCGCAGTACGTCGCGCCGTTCATTTTCCCTGTCGGCCTTCGTACTGCCTGCTATTTGCGTTCCACTGTGGAACGCAAGACGGGTGGGGGAGGGGCACATCTCTCCTCCCTCCTCCCCTACTTGATTACTAGTCCACTGTTCATCCCAATGCGTAACGCATGCTGGGACCGCCTCCTCTCACCTCTTTGATGCGAACGTATTGGAGCCGTGCGACCCATTCCTGCTGCTGTCAGAACGCCCCCGAACGTCGTTTCCTCTTACGACAGCAGTGGGCGGGCCTTCAAAGAATGATCGTCATCAGCAGCAGCACACAGATGCACTTCCTGCTACCACAGTGGAACGCACACCGGCACCGCCTCGTTCAGGACCTTGTTGTCACTGGCGACCGGCCGACTCACGGCAGTACAGTACGGAAGCAGGTCCAAACCGTCCGGGTTCATTGGAGTACAAGAAGCCCAGGTTAGAAGAGCCACTCCTGGAGGCCAGAAGTGCATTGCCACTGTTTGTTTTCTTTTTTTTGCATTTATATTGTACCTATGTGTGTTTGCCAGCTTTTTTTTTTTTTTTTAAATAAACCTGCCTGACATTTCATATGTATTGTCTTGACTCTTTTTTTTTTTTCCCTTGAAAAACTCTGTATATTATATATGTATAATAATGTGAGGGGCAGATAGGTTGTGCAGTGGTATAGTGGGGTGAGGGGGATGGGTGAGGGTACAGTAGGTGAGGGCAGAGCTGGTCGTGCAGCGGTATAGTGGGGTGAGGGGGATGGGTGAGGGTACAGTAGGTGAGGGCAGAGCTGGTCGTGCAGCGGTATAGTGGGGTGAGGGGGATGGGTGAGGGTACAGTAGGTGAGGGCAGAGCTGGTCGTGCAGCGGTATAGTGGGGTGAGGGGGATGGGTGAGGGTACAGTAGGTGAGGGCAGAGCTGGTCGTGCAGCGGTATAGTGGGGTGAGGGGGATGGGTGAGGGTACAGTAGGTGAGGGCAGAGCTGGTCGTGCAGCGGTATAGTGGGGTGAGGGTACAGTAGGTGAGGGCAGAGCTGGTCGTGCAGCGGTATAGTGGGGTGAGGGGGATGGGTAAGGATATAATAGGTGAGGGCAGAGCTGGTCGTGCAGCGGTAAAGTGGGGTGAGGGGGATGGGTGAGGGTACAGTAGGTGAGGGCAGAGCTGGTCGTGCAGCGGTATAGTGGGGTGAGGATACAGTAGGTGAGGGCAGAGCTGGTCGTGCAGCGGTATAGTGGGGTGAGGGGGATGGGTGAGGGTACAGTAGGTGAGGGCAGAGCTGGTCGTGCAGCGGTATAGTGGGGTGAGGGGGATGGGTGAGGATACAGTAGGTGAGGGCAGAGCTTGTCGTGCAGCGGTATAGTGGGGTGAGGGGGATGGGTGAGGGTACAGTAGGTGAGGGCAGAGCTGGTCGTGCAGCGGTATAGTGGGGTGAGGGGGATGGGTAAGGATATAGTAGGTGAGGGCAGAGCTGGTCGTGCAGTGGTAAAGTGGGGTGAGGGGGATGGGTGAGGGTACAGTAGGTGAGGGCAGAGCTGGTCGTGCAGCGGTATAGTGGGGTGAGGGGGATTGGTGATAGGGTACTGTAGATGAGGGCAGAGCTGGTCATTCACAGTTTCTACTGGTAAGTTACATTTATCAATGTCTGCTTGCCTCTAATACTTTAGGTACTGATACTCTAGATCACCTGATTTTGCCATCTGCTAAATCACAGCACCTACATGTTGCCTACTCCAAGACCAACACAGTGCAGAAACACCACAATCAGGATTTGTTGCCCAGAACTCACTGGTGGACTGGTGAGTGACCAATCATTACTGCATATTACTGCAATGTTTGTTCTCAACCCCTACTACTTATACAGTGGAACCCTGGTTAACGAGAACAATCCGTTCTGGGACTGTGCTTGTTAACCAAGTTACTCGTTCAGCAAAGCAAGATTTCCCATAGGAAATCACTGCAATGCAGACAATTCCTTCCACAACTTGTTAAATGTCCCATCCTGGTCCCCTATTGTGTCATTCAGCACACACACACGCACACACACATATTTTGCTCATCTTACCTTCCATCACCGGCCTCATGGTTCTTGTAGTTCGCCGCTACAGGATGTGTATCGGGTAACCATCACAACCGATGTTTCCTCCGCTGTCAGCTGCTACTCAAAGGCAGCGCGCTGGCCAATCAGGCAAGTAGCTCCTGCCTTTGATGCCAGCGCTCTGGCAGCGGAAGCCCCGGCATCGGTCACAATGGTTACCCGATACACATCCTGTAGCGGCGAACTACAAGAACCATGAGGCCGGCGAGGGAACGGAAGGTAAGGTGAGCATATGTGTGTGTGCATGCGTGTTTGTGCGTGCATGTTTGTGTGGACTGCCAGAGCTGGTTAGAGCGTGGTTGATGTACGGAACCGGAAGTGTGTGCAGAGTATTTGCTCATTCAGAAAAGCTTGCTCGTAAACTGAGTTACAAATTTACAGCAAGCTTTGCTCGTTAGGAGAAATACTTGCTAACTGGGTTACTCGTTAAGCGAGGTTCCACTCTACTCCTGTTTACACGGGAGATGTGCAGTCAGTCCCCACGTCTTTTTATAGTTGTATCACCGCAACAATCATCCAAGAGGCCTTTAATATGGTGCAGTTATCAGGCAGAAAAGAGGCCAGGTTACTGCTCATGATATATAATTGTTGTATAAATCATAATGTTGACATCAACAGAAATGGTGTTGCTTTCACAGCTTTTTTTTAGGATAAAATGGCTAGTAGGGATCAAGCCCAAGAACTTTCAGGTGAACAGGCACCTCCATCCAAGAATCACAAGTCTGGAAGTCAGAAAAGAAAAGAGAAGCAGTTATTCGAAGAGAAAGTGAAGAAACTTACTACCATTGATTGCTTCTTTAGGAAATCCATACAAACGGACAGTGGAGAGTCTACCAGTTGCAATACATCAGGTATTCAACCAGATACGAGTGTCTCTGTGGAAGCATTTTCCAATACTGACGAAGTTAATCCAGAAATTGAAGATTCTTCACATCAGCAACTCGTTCTTGGTCTTTCTGAACCTCATCCAGAGCTAACTGATGATCCTGCTGAATGGCCTGATACAATTTCTGATGCGCTGAGATGCCAGGCAATTAAAAGGGGTCCCAAACAAGTGAGATTGGATAATTTCCCGCTCACAGACTTTTCTGATGGTTCAAAGAGACGCTTCGCTAGTACTCATTACCACAGGTTGATGGGTACTGGAATAAAGGTTTTACGAGACTGGCTTATTTACTCCGCACTTGGAGATTGCATATATTGTTTCTGTTGCCGGTTGTTTGACAATGAAGCAAAATCCGTGTTCTCAAGTCCTGGTGGTTTTAGAGACTGGAAACATGTCAGTGGTAAGGGATCTTTACACTCCCATGAAGTATCCAGCCATCATTTTACTAATTATGCAAAATGGAAAGAGCTTGAAGCAAGATTAACATCGGAAAGAGTCATTGACAAAGATTTGCGTAGGCAAATCCATTTGGAAGAACAACGTTGGCGTGAAGTTTTGTTGCGAATACTGAAGGTGATTCGTTGGTTGGCAAAAAACAATCTCCCATTCAGAGGATCATCAGATACTGTATTCACAGAACACAATGGGATTTTTCTCCAGTTACTCGAACTGATCTCTGAATTTGATTTGGTTCTGAAAGAACACTTGCAGCGTGCTAAAGAAGGCACAAATGTGCATTATTTGAGCAAAGATATGCAAAACAACTTTTTAAAGTTGATTGGAGATGCAGTAATTAACATAATAATGGAGAAAGTAAAGCGAGCAAAATTTTTCAGCATAATTGTAGACTGCACACCAGACATCTCTAAGCAAGAACAGTTGTCCCTTGTGCTGCGATATGTTGACATTGATGAAATTAGCAAAACAGTGGAGGTCAAAGAAAGTTTCTTGGAATTTCTGCATGTCACAGACACAACTGGAAGAGGCCTAGCAACAGTTGTGTTAGAAAGATTGACGGAACAGCATCAGTTGTGTGTCTCGGATATTCGTGGCCAGTGCTATGATAATGGAGCTAATATGAGGGGACAATACAAAGGAGTGCAGGCCATTGTTTTGGAGAAAAACCCTCTTGCATTTTTTGTTCCATGTTCTCCACATAATTGGAATCTTGTAGTGGTACATGCTGCAGAGAGTTCCAGCCACTCAAAACAGTTTTACGATCTTCTGAGTCGCATTTATTCATTCTTTTCTGGAGCAACTAAGAGGTGGGAAGTGGCCTCTGAGCATTTGTCCCAATTAACACTAAAGGCTCTATCTCAGACACGATGGTGTGCTCGGCTTGAATCTGTGAAAGCCGTTTTGTTTCAGTTTCCTCAGCTTGTTGAAGCTTTAGAAGTCTTTGTACATGGCACTAAATATTCCAGTGACACATACAGCGAAGCAAAGAATCTATTGGATTCACTATGCACGTACCCTTTTGTTGTATCATTATGTGTTTGGTATGACATTTTGCTGCAGGTTAACCGAATCAGCCTGGCTGTACAGACGAAGACTTTGGACCTTTCCAACGTAATTCCACTGGTTGAGGCCACAACTACTGCCTTTACAGATTATTTGACACTGGGGTTCAAACAAGCAGAAAGTAGAGCTGCAGATATATGCAAGAAGCTTGATATACCCACCGAGTACCCAGCAAAGAAAATTCGGAAAAAAACTCGGCAATGTAATGATAAAGATTGCCAAGAGCCAGCATGCCAGCAAGCAAGTGGAATATTATATTTAAGTCCAAGAGCAGAGTTTGAAGAAACATTCTTCAAGCCTTTACTTCAAACTGTGCTTGAGGAAATCGAAACAAGATTCATTTTCTTAAAACACTTCACTGACAAGTTTGGATTTCTTAATGACATCAAGAAAGCAGCAACTGACTTGCCGACATTACAACAACAGTGTTACAACTTTGCTGATCCAGCAATTGATGGAGAGATTATGTTGGAGGAACTGAAGACACTTGGTAGGATGCTGCCTGATCATCTCAATCCACAGGAAGTATTGAAATATTTGTTTTCTAACTCACTGAACCTGGCATTCCCAAATCTGGTGTTGGCAGTGAAGCTACTGCTAACCGTGCCCGTTTCAGTTGCGTCAGCTGAAAGAAGCTTCAGCAAACTGAAGCTTATTAAAAACTTCCTTAGGTCCCAGATGTCTCAAGACAGGTTAAATGCATTGGCCATTCTCTCAATTGAGTCACAAGAAGCAGAATGTGTTGATTTTAATCAAGTTATACATTGTTTTGCTGCTGAAAAAACCAGGAGAAAAGTTTTTTAGCGATTTTCAAATCAAATCTACGGTTTGTCGCGCCATTGCACTAATGTTTTTATGTTCTTATTTTTATGGCTCTTAGGCTGCATTTTTGCACATTGCACTTATTGGGGTCAATCGTCAGTATTACAAACCCAACCTGAAGGGAATTCAAAACACAAATACTGATGTGATGCTGCAACCCATTTTGTATTTCCTTCAGTTTTTGCACTTTTACAAATGTTCTACATTCATGTTTTCCAAAGTTTACTTTAAAAAGTTTATTAAAAAATGTTCATATTCAATGTGTGCAGTTTTTTTCTTTGCAGGGAGTTCAGCTAAGAATAAAATTGTGACTGGGAACTAAGGGAGGGGGAAGGTAACAAGTATTGGCACATAAGGGGTTGACTTACATAAATCCCTTCTGATATTGTAGAATTTATTGTATATATCACTCACGTAATGTAAGAAGTAAAACTTTTTTCATTGTACTATACCTATTTTTCTCCATCATATCTGTGCATCGTGAATCAAGGTATGTATTAAAGGGGCCCACTGAGACCTTTTCGCCCAGGGCCCACAAAAACCTGGAGCCGGCCCTGCAGGGATCAACAAGGGCGCATGGTAGCAGGCGAAATGTTGAGGAAGGTGCAGGAGAACATGAAGAAATGGAGGACGAACTGTCCATGGACATGGAAGACTCAGCAGATGAGGGAGACCTTGGTCAAATTTCAGTTGAAAAAGGTTGGGGGGAGATGTCAGAGGAAGAAAGAACGGTTAGCACCTCTATGCCACAAACACAGCGTGGACTTGGTCCACATGGCTGCGCAAGACACATGAGTGCCTTCTTGCTGCACTACCTCCAACATGACTCTCGTATTGTCAAAATTAGAAGTGATGATGACTACTGGCTTGCCACACTATTAGATCCCCGGTACAAGTCCAAATTTTGTGACATAATTCCTTCCATAGAAAGGGACGCATGTATGCAGGAGTATCAGCAGAAGCTGTTACTCGATCTTTGCTCGGCCTTTCCACCAAACAACCGTGCAGGTGCAGGGAGTGAATCTCCCAGTTGTAACTTGACAAACATGGGACGGTCTCGTCATCTTCAACAGTCTACCCGTACCAGTAGGACCGTAACTGGTGCTGGTAACAGCAATTTTATTGAATCTTTTCATAATTTTTTTTAGACCCTCCTTTGCAAGGCCACCAGAGACAACAAGTCTGACACATAGTCAACGGCTGGAGAGGATAATACAGGAGTATCTCCAAATGAACATCGATGCCATGACTTTGCAAATGGAGCCTTGCTCATTTTGGGCTTCAAATCTTGAAAAATGGCCAGAGCTCTCCACTTACGCCTTGGAGATTTTGTCGTGTCCAGCTGCCAGCGTTGTCTCTGAACGTGTCTTCAGTGCTGCTGGGTGTGTGCTGACAGATAAGTGCACGCGTCTGTCCAGTGACAATGTGGACAGACTAATGTTCATCAAAATGAACAAGTCATGGATCCACAAGGAATTTACTACCCCTGTGTCATCCTGGGGAGAGTAAATGCTTGTGAATTTGGAATGTGCAGCCACTGAAGGGGTGGCCTAATTTTTGGAAAAAAGGGAGACTCCGCTTGGAGTAACCCTTGCTTGCTGTGTTTTTTAAAAGGAGCCAAGATGAACAGAGCTGGGATCAGGAAAGACTTAGCTACCTACCCCGGTGTCCTCCTGGGGACGGTTAAGTATGGCGCATTTTTGAATGTGCTTGATGCAAATCTAGCTGTGAAGTGTACAACTGGGGCACAAGTGCTGCCATTGAATGGGTGGGTCTGTGTGGGGCCCAATTTTTTGAAAAAAAGGGAGACTCCGCTTGGAGTAACCCTTGCTTGCTGTGTTTTTTAAAAGGAGCCAAGATGAACAAGTCATGGTTCAGCAAAGACTTTGCTACCTAACCCAGGGTCATCCTGGGAACGGTTAAGTATGGCGTATTTTTGATTGTGCTTGATGCAAATTTAGCTGTGAAGTGTACAACTGGGGCACAAGTGCTGCCACTGAAGGGGTGGGGGTCTGTGTAGCCCAATTTTTGGAAAAAAGGGAGAACTCCGCTTGGAGTCACCTTGCGGTGTTTTACATGATTTTAGAAGGGCGTGCCATGACTATATCTGTGTCTCCTCCTCTTTTTCCTTGTCCTGCTCTTTTGTTTTCGCATCAGTATATGTCCTTGTCACTTTCCCATGTGTTTGTGTTGTGTTGTGAGTTGTTTGTCACCTTTTGGACACCTTTGAGGGTGTTTTCTAGGTGTTTTTATGTGTTTGTGATTGCCTGCCATTGTTTCCGAACGGCGGTGTATTCTGCTGCTCCTGTCACCTCCATGCAGCAGAGCTGGAAGCGACGCTGGAGTCCGTGGATTACGCCGGACATGGATGGTTTGTCGGGGATAATAAATTGGTAATGAGGGAATTTGTTTGTGTTTTTTTTTTCTAATAAAGGATTTTTCGGGTGTGTGTGTTTTTTTACTGTCACTTACAGATTAATCATGGAAGGAATCTCGGGGAGACGCCTGACATGATTAATCTAGGACTTATTGGCAGCTATGGGCTGCCAATAACTCCTTATTACCCCGATTTGCCAACGCACCAGGGTAAATCGGGAAGAGCCGGGTACAGCCCCAGAACTGTCGCATATAATGTATGCGGCAATTCTGGGCGGCTGCTGACTGATATTGTTAGGGTGGGGGGCTCCCCATAACGTGGAGCTCCCCATCCTGAGAATACCAGCCTTCAGCCGTATGGCTTTATCTGGCTGGTATTAAAATGGGGGGGGACCGCACGCCGGTTTTTTAAATTATTTATTTATTTATTTCACTGCACAGTATAGACACGCCCACCGGCTGCTGTGATTGGGTGCAGTGAGACAGCTGTCACTCAGCGTGGTGGGCGTGTGTGACTGCAACCAATCACAGGCGCCGGTGGGCGGGGAAAGCAGGGAATACGAGATTGATTAATGGGCGGCCGGCTTTTTCAAAATAGTAAAAGCCGCCGGAGTTATTATAACAGCCGTTCAGCGCCGCGCCGGAGATCGGGGAACGGTAAGTATGAGAGGGGGGGGAACTGACCGACAGACAGCTAGAGGGACAGATAAGACAGAGAGACCGACCGACAGACATAGAGACCGACCGACGGACTGAGGGAGAGAACGAAACAGAAAAAGAAAAAAGACCAACATCACATGAAAAAAGCACAAAACGTACAGGGAGCAAACAGAGATGCGTCCGTGTCACTCGGACGTGCGCACAGACCCATTGACTTTCATTGGGTCCGTGCTGCGTGTTGCGTGCAGAAAACGGACATGCTGGCGTGAGACACGGACCAAAAAACGCATCACGGAGACGGACTCACGGACATAACCAAAAACGCAATTGTAACCGCTGAGATATAGTAACATTGGTGCACGTTTGGCCGTGTCTCCAGTATACACGGAATTGGACCAAACACGCACGTGTTTCACGGATGTGTGTTTCAGGCCTAAATATGTGGCCTTTAAATTTTTTGTCAAAAGAAAAAGGACAGTCGTGCACTACAGCTTAAGCACGCCCCATATTTAATGTTAATGGAGGCATAGGTTAAATCCTCATGAAAGACAACAGTGGTGCACACTCTAAAGGCATATAGTCCATAACAAAAATGTAATCAGAGTAGAAGAAAACAGAGTGGCACTCACCAACAGCCATTTTGAGAAAGGACCTGTGGAAATGCCGGCAAGCGTGAAACGGCTGCTGTCCTTGCTGAACCTGCATCTGATTGCAGACGCATTTTACCTGACATAAAATGTAGTTTTTTTGCACAGTGAGTGCCACTCTGTTTTCTTCTTCTCTGAATGAATTCCATTTATTGTTTTGGCCTGTAGGTAGGTGGCAGCGTATTAATGCATGCACTCCAAAATCTGGGGTAGAGACAGGAAGTGGATGTGATTGCTGATGGTGTTTGTACAAAGACAGTATCAGGGTGGAAGAGTTCCGCACCTGTGTCGCGGGCGGGGAGGGGGGCCGGTGCGCTCACCACGCTCGGGTCCGGCACTGCTGCTGCTGCTGCTCGGGGGCTCGAGCGGTGGGCCGGATCCGGGGACTCGAGCGGCCCTCCTCGCCCGTGAGTGAAAGGGGAATAGTTTTTGGGATTTGGGAAGTCGGTTTGTGATGCCACCCACGGTTGTGGTGAGATTGGGACACCACCGCTGCTCTGGACGGGGATCCCGGGAGCGATGACAGGGAGCAGCCGAGATGTTTCTCTCACCTTCGTGGGTAGGGGGATTTGGTGGTCCCGGGGCCCGGTGATGGTGGCTGGGAGGTGGATGGTGGGGCTTGGCGAGGTGCAGGGTCGCGGGGGCAGCGCGATGCCAGACGGCACGGTGGTACTTACTCAGCCAGTAATGCACACGGAGTCTCTGGTAAAACAAACGGCTGGATGGACGAGTCCCACAGACGGCTGCGGTGTTTTTCCCCTGACCCCAGGTTGGTAGTGTAAGTCCTTTCCTGCACCTTCTTATACGCTCCTCCTGTGCTCCGGTTTCCAGCTGGCTCCCCGGTTCGGTACCAGTGTGCCACCGCCCAACCCCGGCTACCTACGGTTCCACCAAGACTGTCTTCCTGGCTCCTGCAGATGGCCACTACCGTCTGCCTGACTGGCTATACGAGGGCCCTAGGCTCCAACCTAGGCCCCTGTCTGCTTCTGCCACTCTGCACACCTCCTCTCCCTTCCTCTGCCTGGACTTGTCTGCACTAGTTTCCTGCCTCAGACCAGCTAGACTCTTCGGTGGGCGTGCCTATCTGCCTGACTCCGCCCACCTGGTGTGTCTGTCTGAACCCGAGGAAAGGAATCAGGTCTCACTGGGGATGACTGCTGTGAACTTCTGGGGGTGGGGGTGTGTGTGTGTTATTACCCGTGGCCCCTGGCTAGTCCAGGGCGCCACATTCCCCCTTGGTTAAATGCAGACCATCCACGGGCTGCCCGGTCATCACCGGTTTTATTTTCACAACTGAAAAAGAAAATAAACAAGCATGTTCAGAAATCTTCCCTTACGGGAGGCATATCACTTCAACCGTTGCAACAACAATAAAACATTTTTAATAATAACAATGGAACAGGTCCTTCAGTCACCCACCCAAACAACCTGGCCCTGATGCTGCCCCTAAGACGTGGGCAGCATCCCTTGACCCCAGTCCAGGAACGGGCCCAGATTTGTTAACGGGACGGGTACTTCGTTGCCGTTGCGGCCGGACGGACTGCCGGAGCCGTCGTCATCTCCGTTGCGGCTGGGCGGACTGCCGGGGCCGTCGTCATCACCGGTGCAGCCGGGATGGAAGCCGGGACCTTTGGCAGGGCGGTGACAAAGGTAAGGCCTGGGGACCCCAGGTCTGGGCCCTCCCTCACAGACGCTGCGAGCTCCGCTACCGGTGACAGGGGTAACGGGTCGGTTGGAGCGTTGGCCGCGGGCATGGGCACTGAGGTTTCAGCGGTGCCGGACGGACGGGACATCTCGTGCAGCGGTGCTCCAGGAACCAAATACTTGCAGAGTCCTGGCGTCCCTGCTTCCACAGCTGCGGTTCACATGCGGCCGGACGCCATCCGTGCCCCCTTGGTTTCTTTCCGGCACCTCCTCTTCAGGGGTGGAGCTTCGGCTTTCGCGCCTCCACTGCTCGGGAAGACGCTCGAGCGGGAAACTTTTCACGCCCAAGATGGCGGCTTCTGAAAATTTTTGGCCGGATACCTCCGGCGGGACACAAGGAGCACTTCTACCAGGCGGTAGAACGGTAAGATCCTGTTCGTGATGCCAAGTTGTCGCGGGCGGGGAGGGGGGCCGCTGCGCTCACCACGCTCGGGTCCGGCACTGCCGTGTGTTCATTTTACTATCGGTCTTTTTCACAGATGGATAAAGAAAAAAAAATATGGAGTTTCTCCTATTCTTTGCAATGTTAAGTATGTCCAGCACATGCATGTCACATTGATGCCATATGTGTGCTGTACAAGTTTTTCACACACCCATTGACCTGCATTGGCGCTGGTTACTGTATCTACGCTGTTGGAAAAAAAAACAGACATGTCTCCTTGTGTTTTGCATGGACACACAATCCAGGAAAAATTACGGACATGTGAATAACACCATAAATTATAATGGGTACATGTTGTATCCGTGAAAAAGATGGAGAAAACATGTATATGCAACACAGACGTGTGAATGAGGTCTAAAGCCCGCTTTACTCGCTGCAATGTATCTTGCGATGTGTCGGCGGGGTCACGTTGTAAGTGACGCACATCCGGCATCGTAAGGTACATTGCAGTGTGTGACAGGTACGTGCGATTGCGATTGACGGTAAAACGTTCATCGCACGCACATCGTTCATTTCTCTAGAATTGAACGTGAGGTTGTTCAATGTTCCCGAGGCAGCACACATCGCAGTGTGTGACACCCCGGGAACATTGAACAGATCTTACCTGCGTCCTGCGGCTCCAGCCAGTTAAGCGGAAGGAAAGAGGTGGGCGGGATGTTTACGTCCCGCTCATCTCTGCCCCTCCACTTCTATTGGCCGGCTGCCGCGTGACGTCGATGTGATGCCGCACGTCCCTCCCACTCCAGGAAGTGGACGTCGCCGCCCACATCGAGGTCGTATGGATGGGTAAGTACGTGTGACGGTGGTTAATCGTTTGTGCGGCACGTTCAACAAATTGAACGTGCCACACATACGATGGGGGCTTTTCAAATCGCATACGATATCGTATGCGAAATTGCAATGTGTAAAGCAGGCTTAAGGCAGCAGAATGGTTGCATTTTTCCAGCTCATATGTCTGAGATTATTGAAATTCTGGAAATACACAGTTCTGAGACAACTTTCCACATATAAATGTAAACTGCCAGGAGCTTAACCAGCAGAATGATGTTTTAAGCAAAAAACGAATGATAGATACAATCTATAATTGCAGATTCTTTTATTATTTCGGGCTGCTAGGCTTATACCTAGAAGACATACACCTTGAATGACTATAAATCCTGAGGAAATAAAAAGTAATAATATTCACACGTAATTAAATCACAGCTTAATTTAAAGGGCACCAGCCACCAGGATTTTGCTATATTAGGTAAAGGCAGTGCCATACTGGCACTAACATGACTGTAACGTCCTGGGGGTGGATTCACGGGACCGTGCACCGGACTCCCCCAGTGAGGCAACCCGGAGCTAACCCCTATACAGGGACTGTCCGATCACCCCACCAGAGGGCCTAGATGCACGGGAGCCGGAACACGAGGGTTACGGGATAAGAGTCCTTCAAGGATTCGAACAGGAATGTCTCTGAGTCCAACGGGTACCGTAGGCAGGACGGATGAAAGGGACTGGATACAGGTATCGGGAAGGAACAGCAGACGGGGTCCGGGTCCAACGAGACATGCAGGCTTATGTTTCCCAGGTGAAGTCAGGGATCGGTGACGGGTTCAGGTTGATGGTAGATGGCGGGATCCTCAGCAGACAGTCACCGGGGGACTTCCTGGGGAATCAGACGTCAGGACCAGGTTAGGGTGGCAGGCGGGCTCTGCAGAAGAGACAGGGTTAAACGAAGGCAAGGCACAAAGGGACCTGAACACCTAGCTCTGGGAACATGTTGATCAGGCACCGCCCACATGGAAAGGAAGTCCTAATATACCCTGTACCTGTAATTGACCATATCCTGTTTCCGGGATGCTGGCCCTTTAAGAAGAGGTGAGTGACCACGTGCACGCCCTAATGCGCATGCACGAGGCTCGTGTGTCAGAGACCAGAGAAGGAAGCGGTGCAGGAGATACAGGGGAACCAGACAGAGCGTCCTGTGTCACAGGGAGACGCTGGGGCTGGGGGGCAGGAGGCACGGAGGACGCAGAGGAGGGAGAGTGAGAGGGGCAGCCGCAGGCAGAAGAACCAGGGACCGGGGCGGTGAGTGACAGACAGCGCCGGGACCCAGGGAGAGTGACAATGCTGAATCCAGGCATACCTGTTGTAGAAAGATCGGATGCTTGGTTGATGAAATATCTTTAATCAAAGTCACAGGAATACACTGCACCATTGAATGACAGGTGTGGCAGGGGCGGGCCTTTGTGGGTAAGGTCCTCTAAGTATATTCCTCCTCTTTATCTTGGCTGAGCAACAAAAGTGAGGGGAGGGGACACCATACGTGGGTATTTTTAAATTATTTATTTAAATAGTTTAAAAAAAAAAAAAAGAGCCGCATGCGGTTCCTCTTATTTTGATACACAGCCAAGATAAGCGCATGGCTGAGGGCTGAAGCCTTTAGCCATATGCTATGCATATGGGCGTTTCTGACTGCAACCAATCACAGATACCAAATCGGCCGGTGGGCGGAAAAAGCAGGGAAAGCAGTTCATATGTGAATAGCAGCACAGGAAGTGAAGGAGAGGACGTGATAGCAGTGTACAGTCGTGCGGGAGCAGTGTGACAGCCACACCGGTGATTGGTGAGTATGAAGTGCTTGCTCCTACCCCTTTGCGCTGGATTCCAAATGTATTTTTGGAAACGTGGTGTTTGTGGGAAAACTGAACGCCAACTTTTAAGTTTAATGGTCATATTTGCCGAGCCTGAGTGAACAAGCTCAGGCTCGTACCGAACCTGAGTTTGGCGAGCCTTTATCGAACAGGTTCGCTCATCTCTACCTGCAGATTTTCTGCCTCTGTGAGAAAAATCTGCACATAAAACGCAGAATACTTGCAAAAGATATTAACATGTTGTGGTTTTAAAACACATATCGCAGGTCACTTTACCCTGAGTAATAAAGAAACAGTGGCCATGAAATTTCTATAAATCCCATCCACTTTCCAGAAAATTGGAAGATGCTTTTTGACAAAGTGAAAATTTGTAGCTTCAAAAACTCAACAAAACTCATTGTGGCTACACAGCCATAAAAACGATTGAAAGACTATTTTTATTCATTTGTATTTTAAAAACTATTTCCTGTACATTTCCTTAGTCTTTTGAGCTTTATTTCTTCCTGTTCAGGTTTTGAAAAAAATGACTACTGGTTGAATTTTTTTTTTTTAAAATAAAAATACTTAAGTAAAAAAAAAATTTCAAAACGCGTCAAAAACTACAACCCAAACTGCCTAAGCTCTTGTTCACACATCCGTGAAAACCACGTAAGTTTTACATGGATGTAATCTAGGTAATGTACTAAGCCACCCTCTATTCCCTTGTGATTATAATAAACTGGTGTTTGGGCATCTGGGACTTCAGACAAGCCTTGTACACTGGCAAATACTGGGTGTTTGTCTTCTTGCCACCGAATGCATCGCTATTAATTGGACTAAAGCGGGCTATAAACGCTACAACAAATTGAACGATGTGTCGGCGGGGTCACGTCGTAAGTGACGCACATCCGGCATCGTTAGTGTTGTTGTAGCATGTGACAGCTACGTAGCAATTGCGATTGAACGTAAAACCGTTCATCGCATGCACGTCGTACAAAACCTAAAAATTGAACGTTGGTTTGTTCAATGTTCCTGAGGCAGCACACATCGCAGTGTGTGACACCCCAGGAACGATGAACAGATCTTACCTGTGTCCCACGGCTCCTGCTGGCAATGCGGAAGGAAGGAGGTGGGCGGGATGTTTACGTCCCGCTCATCTCCGTCCCTCCGCTTCTATTGGCCGGCTGCCATGTGACGTCGCTGTGACGCCGAACGTCTCTCCCACTCCAGGAAGTGGATGTTCGCCACCCACATTGAGGTTGTATGGAAGGGTAAGTACGTGTGACAGCAATTAATCGTTTGTGCGACACGGTCAACAAATTGAACGTGTCGCACATACAATGGGGGCGGGTCACATCGCATACGATAGCGTATGCAGAATTGAAAGGTGTAAAGCAGGCTTAAGGTTGGCAGATCTAGAGATCCCTTATATTTTAACCCAAATTAGCTGTCCCAGAAAAGGGGTTTCCATGACAAGTGATACCACATATGTTTTTTTTTTAACGTATATACTCACTACTTTCTTATAATAAAATCCCAATTAAAAAATGTGTTGTTTGTGTTGCCATATTCTAAGAATCACAACATTTTTATTTTTTTCCATAAAGAGGGTATATGAGGGCTTGTTTTTTAGTGGGAGAAACTGGATTTTTAGTTGGTATTCGTTATGGGCTTTCCTTTTACATTTTTTTGAGGCTAAGTACCCAAAAATCAGTAATTCAGTTTTTTTTTCCATACAGTTGTCACCCTTCCAGTTGTCACCGGGAAGTTAAGTGACAAGCTAGTTTTATAGTTCCGTCATTGCAGACATAACAATGTGTAATTTTTCTAAACATTTTTGATTTACTTTCTAAGTGTGATACAAAAATACCTAATGTTATTTCAGACCAGGATTGAATTGTACATGTCCTCTGTTTCTAGATGTGAACCAGGATGATATGTGGCCGTTAGTAATCAGGTTGACATCTTACAAGGACATCTAAAGTATGTCTTTTACAAGGAAAAGTTTAAAGACTTACAGTTTTTTCTTCTGTTTTTTTTCATCTATTTTTCATAGATGAATCTGTATGAGGCTTTGAATTAAGCCGGACAAATTGTATTTTCCTTTAACGCTGTTTTGAGGTGCACATTAATTAGTGAAAAATTAATATTTTTTTGTAATGCAAATGTAGAAAAATTAAATTTTATTTTTTTGCTTCAATTTTTTACTGTCCAATAAATTCCCCATGTTATTATTGTTGTGTAGATGTATATGCTGTATTCATTAATTTTGCATATATATTATATGAAATAAAATGTATTGTATATGTAAAGAGGGATTTGTTTTTCCAGATATGTTGTCATTAGGATTTTGCACTTTTTATACATGTACAAGTGCATCTCAATAAACTAGAAAATCATCAAAAAGTTAATTTATTTCACTAATTCAATACAAAAAGGGAAACGCATATATTATATTACACATATATAGTCATTACACACAGAAGGATCTATTTCAAGTGCTTATTTCTGTAAATGTTGATGATTATGGCTTACAGCCAATAAAAACCCAAAAGTAATTATCTCAGCAAATTACAATAACTAATAAATAATTATAAAAAGTGTAATAAATATTAAATAGTAAGAGTGTTACAAAAATATATATTATTCAAGTGAACAAATTATATATTAAATATAATTTAAAGGTGCCTCAATGCTACATATATTAGAAAAAATCAAAACAAAGGAGAAATGCGAGTAAATGTGCAATTACAATAGTTTTATTAATGAAGATCACACATAAATTACAGCACAATATCACACGTTAAAATACTACAAAAAAATCAAGGGGAGTGCAAGATGCGGAAACAAATGGATAGTAATTATTATAAGATTTCTTGTCTACCTCTAATAATCGTAGGAAAGGTAAATGAACCTCAAATTTGAGAAAAATGGGGAGGCAAGAAACCCATAGAAATTGATCAAACTCTATCACATAATTCAATAAAGTGCTAGTGCACACAAGTGGGCAGGAACCCCAAAAGGCGACAAGAGGTAGAAAAGTGTACTACCTATGATTGCCTATAGTATAAAGATTGTAACGGGGAAGCCAAGGCACAATCTCATTTTATAAAAAATAAAGATGTATGAGAATGTGTAGTTACCCTATACACCTCAAAACATCCAATAGATAGTAGTTATTAGACAATATTTGGCAGTGAGATGTATATGCGCTCCGCCATTACAGTGACTTACCCCGCCCCCATCGGAAGTCACGTGACATGATCACGTGACTTTCGGTGGTTGCCATGGTAGCACAGGGTCATGTGATGACGCCTGTAACTAACATAAGTCACTTCCTCTCAATGCCGACCGAATACAGCCGGCATTGAAAGTAAAGCACCATATCTGCAGTTCTCAGCACTGTAGCTGTGATCTTGAGATATGGCAGAGCAATCGGATTGCTGATCGCTATAGCCCCCTAGGGGGACTAGTAAAATAAAAAAATAAAAAAAAGTAAAAAAAAAATAAAAAACCTAAAAGTTCAAAACATCCCCCTTTCACTCCATTGAAAATTAAAGGGTTAAAAAAATAAAAAATTTACACATATTTGGTATCGCCGCGTTCAGAAATGCCCGATCTATCAAAATATAAAATCAATTAATCTGATTGGAATTTTTTTGCTGCTACAAAGTTTACCAAACTGCAAAATTAAGTTTTTTGGTTGCCACAAATTTTGCGCAAAATGCAATAACAGGCAATTAAAATGTAGCATCTGTGCAAAAATAGTACAGTTAAAAACGTCAGCTCGAGAAGCAAATAATAAGCTGTCACTGAGCCATAGATCCAGAAAAATGAGAACGCCAGAGGTTTTGGAAAATGGCGCAAAACGTGCACCACTTTTTTTGGACAAGCTTGTGAATTTTTTTAACCCCTTAAATACAAGTAAACCTTTCATGTTTGGTGTCTACAAACTCGCACTGACCTCAGGCATCACACCAATACATCAGTTTTACCATATAGTGAACACGGTGAATAAAATATCCCAAAAACTATTGTGCGATCACACTTTTTTTTTCAATTTTTCCGCACTTGGAATTTTTTTGCCGTTTTCCAGTACACCATATGGTAAAACGTATGGCTTCATTTAAAAGTACAACTCGTCCCGCAAAAAACAAGCCCTTATATGCAAGATTGACGGAAAAATAAAAAAGTTACGGCTCTCGGAAGAAAGAGAAGGAAAAACGCAAAATGCCTGGGGGCAAGTAATTTTTCTTATGAAAACTTAAATGTCTAGAAAAAGGTCAAAACACGTAGGTCTATGTGTTTGACTGAAGGAGAGTTCTTTAGCTAGGTGAGTGTATTCTGTTTCTGAATACTTGGTAGGCTGGAAACACACTTATGCATGTAAAATCGGTCCGAGTTGCATGAAAAAAACTCGGTCGATTTTAGTTCACGTTAGGTCAGTGTGCAATGCAAGTGCGATGCTTTTTTAAATTATTTAATGACTAGCAGAGCGTTTGTAATGTGTGTTTGATGCGTTTGGGATCCCTTTTTTCTATGTCATCTGCCATTCAGCAGAGCTGAATAGTCGCTGACAGCAGACACAGATAGAGCCGCACGATCAGAATGAAGTCGGATGAACTTCATTTGACTTCATTGTCATACTGCGGCTCTGTCTGTGTGTCGCGTCCTGATTAGCGGTCACCCGTGAAGGACTCACCGGTGACCGCTAATCCCCTGAGTGATTGAATTGAGCAGCGCGATTAGCGCTGCCATCACTCAGGCTACCCGCGGCCAGCTGGATCCTCCACCCAAGACTGCAACTCACCTGTGACTTCATCGCTGTCACTCGGGCGACTTGCTGTCACTGTTGGAGGATCCAGCAGTGGACGCAAGTCACCTGAGTGACATCATCGCTGATCGCGCTAATCACCTCAGTTGCTGCGTGGAGCTGACAGGAGCGGCGGTGTTCTTCAGTTCTCCAGTCACCTTCATGTAGCATAGCTGGAAGCGACGCGGGACCTCCGTGGATTACGCCGGAGCTGGAGGGGTTTTTGGGGCTTAATAAAGTGGTGAACGAGGGTATATGTTCGTGTTTATTATTGCAAATAAAGGATTTTTTCACTGTGTGTGTTTATTAACTTTAAATTACCGGTTAATCATTGCGGGTGTCTCATAGACGCCTGCAATGATTAATCTAGGACTTAGTGGCAGCTATGGGCTGCTGCCATTAACTCCTTATTACCCCATTTGCCAATGTACCAGGGCAAAATGGGAAGAGCCGGGTACGTACAGTCCCAGAACTGTCGCATCTAATGGATGCGGCAATTCTGGAAGGCTGCTGGCTGTTAAGGGGGCTTTACACGGTAGCGATATCGCTAGCAATTTCTAGCGATAGCGAGCGTGTAAGTACCCGCCCCCATCGCGCATGCGATTGTTTGTGATCGCTGCCGTAGCGAACATTATCGCTACGCAGCGTCACACATACTTACCTGGTCGGCAGCGTCGCTGTAACTGCCGAACAATCCCTCCTTCAAGGGGGAGGGATGTTCGGCATCACAGCGACGTCACCGCAACGTCACTAAGCGGCCGGCCAATGAAAGCGGAGGGGCGGAGCTGAGCATGATGTAAGCATCCCGCCCACCTATTCCTTCTGCATTGTGGCCGGCGGCAGGTAAGGAGATGGTCCTCGCTCATGCGGTGTCACACACAGCGATGTGTGCTGCCGCATGAGCGATGAACCACAACGCTAAACAACCCTTACCGATTTTTGAGTTTGGGACGACCTCTCCATGGTGAACGATTTTCACCATTTTTGAGGTCGCCTAAGGTCGCTGGTAAGTATTACACGCTGCGATATTGTTAATGATGCCGGATGTGCGTCACTAACAATGTGACCCCGACGATAAAACATTAACGATATCGTAGCGTGTAAAGCCCCCTTTATTGTTAGGCTGGGGGGCTCCCCATAACGTGGGGCTCCCCATCCTGAGAATACCAGCCTTCAGCCGTGTGGCTTTACCCTGGCTGGTATTAAAATTGGGGGGGACCGCACACCGGTTTTTTAAATTATTTATTTATTTTACTGCATGATAGAGACCCGCCCACCGGCAGCTGTGATTGGTTGCAGTGAGACAGCTGTCACTCATCTTGGGGGCGTGTCTGACTGCAACCAATCATAGGCGCCGGTGGGCGGGTAAAGCAGGGAATACGAGATTGAATAATGAGCGGCCAGCTTTTTCAAAAGATGAGAAGCCGTCGGAGCAGTGTGAACGCCGTGCAGCGCTGTGCTGATGATCGGGGATCGGTGAGTATGAGAGACGGGGGGAAAGGAATAGACCGACATGGATAGAGAGAGAGAGACCGTCAGAGAGAGAGAGACCGACCGACATAGAGAGAATAGAGACCGAGAGGGAGAGAACGACTGACAGAGATAGAGATTGACCAACATTATGAGACCTCACTCATTTCCAGTGCTTTGTGACACATGTGATAAATGTATTTAGAAAAACGGATGTCACTAGGATGGTGTGAGTGCCGGTCCGTGTGACATCCTTTTTTTTCACGCTCCTATAGAGTTGCATTGGAGAGACTCGCACGAGAAACTCTTCAAATAGCAGCTTGCTATCGCAAAAAAAATGGCAGATGAGAGCTGATTCATTGAATAACATGTGTCTGAGTGCAATGCGAGATTTTCTCGCATTGCACTACTGCGAGAAACTCACAAGTGAGAAGCCGGCCGTAATCAGAGAGATTGGCAGGTGGTAATCAGAGAGATTGAACACATTTCTGGCCTTGATTATTGATGTATGTGGGGCAGATTGATTTTTCCTTTCCTTCCAGCTCTAGTTCCTCTTGAGTTTTTTCTTTTTCTTGGGTTGAGGTAAAAACAGTGGAATGCAAATGTTTGGGCACCCCTTGTCATCTCTTAAAGGCATAAGCTAAAGATGACACATTTCATCTATTACATTTTTAAATTAACAAAAATGGGCTAATGCTAAACTTTGGGCACCCTGCACAGTTAGTACCTAGTAGCACCAGCTCTGGGAAATATCATAGCTTGTAAATGCTTTTTGTAACCAACCAGGAGCCGTTTAATTTTTTTTTTTTAAGGAATTTAATCCATTCTTCCTTGGAAAAGTCTTCCAGTTCTGTGAGATTCCTGGGTCATCTTGCATGCACTGTTCTTTTGAGGTCTAGCCATAGATTTTCAATGATGTTCAAATCAGGGAACTGCGAGCACCATTGTAAAACCTTCAGCTTGCGAGGCAGGCTATTGTGGATTTTGCTGTGCTTTTAGGATCATTATTCATTTGTAGAAGCCACCCTTTTTTCAAATTCAGCTTTTTTACAGGTGTTCTATTTAATTTGTTTAAATTTCATTTACCACATTCTTCCCTCTACCCGTGAAATGTTCTGCATGCTATTGGCTGCAACAAAAAAGCGTGACTGATACCCCCTTATGCTTAATTGATGGCTTAAAGTTCTTTTCCTGAAACTCTGTGTCTTTTTTCTCACATCTTTCATCATTGTGGCCAAAGAGTTCTATTTTAACCTTATCGGTCCACAGGATGTTTTTCCAAAGTGTTTGTTTAGATGCTCTTTTGCATACTTCTTTGCATACACTTCCATGAAGACCATATTTGTGCAGGTGTCCCTCAACAGGAGAACAATGTACCACAACTCCAGAGTTTGCCAAATTTTTTTGAAGGTCTTTTGCAGTTAAGAAGGGGTTCTTCTTTGTCTCTCTAGCAATCCTAATAGCAGCTGTCACAGAAATCTTGCTTAGTCTTCCAGACCTTATCCTGACCTCCACTGTTCCTCTTCACTGCCATTTCTTAATTACATTTTGAACTGAGGAAAAGATAACTTGAAAATGCTTTGCTATCTTACCATAGCTTTCACCTGCTTGGTAGGTCTATCTCCACCATTTTCATTTTCAGAGTGCTAGGCAGCTGCTTCAAGGAATCCATTGCTGTTGTTTTTTTGCAGATAGAGAAGTCTGGGTTTTTATAAAGCTGTGAAATTTTTATCACCTGACCTTTCCTAATGATGATAGCAAACAAACCATAACCCTAACAGGCTAATTAAGGTCTGAAACCTTGGTAAACGTTATGTGCGGACACAAATCTGCAAGGGTGTCCAAACTTTTCTATCAGCCAAAATACAAAAGAAATGTGTCATTTTTAACTTTATGCCTTTTAGAGATAATTTCATCTTCAACTTGCTTAATCATTCACGATAACAGTAATTTTGACCAGGGGTGCCCAAACTTTTGCATGTCACTATATCAATCCCTTTTTAGGCGATGTGGACTGGGGTAAAAAAGATACAGAAGCCCCTGCTGTAGTATTGTCGATAGTAATGATTTTATTGTTATCAAAGTTTAAGATTACATCATTTTTGGAGACGATTGATTCTGATTTATTGTGAAAGATTCATTATGGAGAAGCTTCCAAAGACATGACGTCATCATATGGGCTGTTCCACATTTTTAACCCCTTCACGACTGTGGGACGTACCATTGCACCCTATTTTTATGTGAGTTAACGACCAGGGATGCATCCTAAAAATCATTTGATTGCTGTGGCCATAGCAACAGTTTCAAAGATGTCCCCTGCAGTTTCTTACAGCAGGGGACCTTTGCTTAACCCCACTGTTAGAAATCTGAACTGCCAATCACAGCAATCACAGTGTTTTAGGCAGAAAAAATATAGATACACATACCATCCAAGCAGCAGCATCCACCAACACTGCACCCTAACCAGTCGGTGACAGCTCACCAAGTCAGTCAGAGGAGTGGTGTCAAGAACTACACATAGGCACTGACTCTACACCTTCACATCACAAGTAGGGGGTCTAAAGGGTAGCAAGAATACGAGCAAGTCTTCAGTAAACACCCGCTAGACTTTGGGAGAATAAAAGGGGTCCGACACTAGATTCCCACAGGTGCACACCCACCCATTAAAGAGAGGTATAGGCCAATACCACCTGCACATTACCAGTGTGCCAAGGACATGTTAAGGAACATGAAGGAGGCTGGGGTTATCTGTGACAGTTGTAGCCCCTGGGCAGGTCCTGGTAAAGAAAAAGGACGGCACCATGAGAATGTGTGTGCACTACCGAAAAGTTAACCAGATCACCCACAAAGATGATTACCCACTCCGCCGTTTCGAAGAATCATTAGCCACATTGAGAACTGCAAATTACTTTTCTACCCTTGATCTCACTAGTGGCTACTGGCAAGTGTCCGTTGCTGAGGAAGACCGTGAGAAGATCTCCTTCGCCACCCCAATGGGTCTGTGCGAGTTCAACAGCATGCCCTTCCGGTTGTGCAATGCACCAGGAACCTTCCAGAGACTGATGGAGTGCTGCTTAGGACATTGCAATCTCGAGATGGTACTGCTGTCGCGGGCAGGGAGGGCGCTGCGCTCACCCACTGCTCGGGTCCGGCTGCTACTGCAGCTCGCTCGGTCGGTGGCTCGAGCGGTGGGCCAGATCCCGGGGACTCGAGCGGCGCTCCTCGCCCGTGAGTGAAAGAGGTGGTTTGGTTTAGGGATATAGTCCGTGACGCCACCCACGGTTTGTGGTGAGGTTGGGACACCACCGCTGCTCTGTACGGGGATCCCGGGAGCGTTGACAGGGAGCAGCTGAGATGTTTTCTCCCCTCCGTGGGTAGGGGGGTTTGGTGGTCCCGGGGCCCGGTGGTGGAGGTCGGAAGGTTGGTTGCGGGGCTTGGCCAGGTGCAGGGTCGCGGGGCAGCGCAGTGCCAGATGGCACGGTGGTACTTACTAAGCCAGTAACGCACACGGAGTCTCTGGTAAAACAAACGGCTGGATGGACGAGTCCCACAGACGGCTGCGGTGTTTTTCCTGACCCCAGGTTGGTAGTGTAAGTCCTTTCCTGCACCTTCTTGTACGCTCCTCCTGTGCTCCGGTTTCCAGCTGGCTCCACGGTTTGGTACCGGTGGGCCACCGCCCAACCCCGGCTACCTACAGTTCCACCAAGACTGTCTTCCTGGCTCCCGCAGACGGCCACAACCGTCTGCCTGACTGCTACACGAGGGCCCTAGGCTCCAACCTAGGCCCCCGTCTGCTTCTGCCACTCTGCACACCTCCTCTCCCTTCCTCTGCCTGGACTTGTCTCTGTTGTTTCCTGCCTCAGACCACCTAGACTCCTCGGTGGGCGTGTCCATCTGCCTGACTCCGCCCACCTGGTGTGTCTGTCTGAACCCGAGGGAGGAAATCAGGTCTCACTGGAGATGACTGCTGTGACCTGCTGGGGGTGGGGGTGTGTGTGTGCTGTTACCGGTGGCCCCTGGCTAGTCCAGGGCGCCACATTCCCCCTTGGTTAAATGCAGACCGTCCGCGGGCTGCCCGTCCATCACCGGTTTTATTTTCACAACTGAAAAAGAAAATAAACAAGCATGTTCAGAAATCTTCCCTTACGGGAGGCATATCACTTCAACCGTTGCAACAACAATAAAACACTTTTAATAATAACAACGGAACGGGTCCTTCAGTCACCCACCTAAACAACCTGGCCCTGATGCTGCCCCTAAGAAGTGGGCAGCACCCCTTGACCCCAGTCCAGGAACGGGCCCAGATTTGTTAACAGAATGGGTACTTCGTTGCCGTTGCGGCCGTGCGGACTGCCGGAGCCGTCGTCATCAGTGGTGCGGCCGGGATGGAAGCCGTGGCCGGTGGCAGGGCGGTGACAAAGGTAAGGCCTGGGGACCCCAGGTCTGGGCCCTCCCTCACAGACGCTGCGAGCTCCGCTACCGGTGACAGGGGTAACGGGTCGGCCGGGGAGTTGGCCGCAGGCATGAGCACTGAGGTTTCAGTGGTGCCGGACAGACGGGACATCTCGTGCAGCGGTGCTCCAGGAACCAAATACTTGCAGACTCCTGGCGTCCCTGCTTCCACAGCCGCGGTTCACATGCGGCCGGACGCCATCCGTGCCCCCTTGGTTTCTTTCCGGCACCTCCTCTTCAGGGGCGGAGCTTCGGCTTTCGCACCTTTACTGCTCGGGAAGATGCTCGAGCGGGAAAATCTTCGCGCCCAAGATGGCGAATTCTGAAATGTTTCGGCCGGACACCGCGTGCGGGACACAAGGTGCACTTCTACCAGCCGGCAGAACGTTAAGATCCTGTTCGTGACGCCAAGTTGTCGCAGGCGGGGAGGGCGCTGTGCTCACCCACTGCTCGGGTCCGGCTGCTGCTGCTCGCTCGGCGGTCTGTGGCTCGAGCGGTGGGCCGGATCCCGGGGACTCGAGCAGCTTTGGTTTAGGGATATTGTCCGTGACGCCACCCACGGTTTGTGGTGAGGTTGGGACACCACCGCTGCTCTGTACGGGGATCCCAGGAGCGTTGACAGGGAGCAGCTGAGATGTTTTCTCCCCTCCGTGGGTAGGGGGGGTTTGGTGGTCCCGAGGCCCGGTGGTGGAGGTCGGAAGGTGGGTTGCGGGGCTTGGCCAGGTGCAGGGTCGCGGGGCAGCGCAGTGCCACACGGCAGGGTGGTACTTACTCAGCCAGTAACGCACACTGAGCCTCTGGTAAAACAAACGGCTGGATGGACGAGTCCCGCAGACGGCTGCGGTGTTTTTCCTGACCCCAGGTTGGTAGTGTAAGTCCTTTCCTGCACCTTCTTGTATGCTCCTCCTGTGCTCCGGTTTCCAGCTGGCTTCCCGGTTCGGTACCGGTGGGCCACCGCCCAACCCTGGCTACCTACGGTTCCACCAAGACTGTCTTCCCGGCTCCCGCAGACGGCCACTACCGTCTGCCTGACTGCTACACGAGGTCCCTAGGCTCCAACCTAGGCCCTCGTCTGCTTCTGCCACTCTGCACACCTCCTCTCCCTTCCTCTGCCTGGACTTGTCTCTGTTGTTTCCTGCTCAGACCAGCTAGACTCCTCGATGGGCATGTCCATCTGCCTGACTCCGCCCACCTGGTGTGTCTGTCTGAACCCGAGGGAGGAAATCAGGTCTCACTGGAGATGACTGCTGTGACCTGCTGGGGGTGGGGGTGTGTGTGTGTTGTTACCTGTGGCCCCTGGCTAGTCCAGGGCGCCACACTGCTATACCTAGATGATGTCATTGTTTATTCAAAAATGTATGAAGATCACCTGGAACATTTTGCAGAAGTCTTTGAGGCCCTCTCCAAGTACAGGATGAAGTTAAAACCATCCAAATGCCACTTGCTGAAGCCTAAAGTCCACTATCTTGGGCATGTGGTTAGTGTAGAAGGTGTGGCTCCGGAGAAGATAACAGCCATCCAGAACTGGCCAAAGCCCACTACCATCAAGGAGGTATGACAGTTCCTCGGCCTGATGGGCTATTATCGCCGATTCATCAAGGGCTATACCAAGATGGCAGCTCCTATGCAAGATCTCCTTGTCGGACAAACCAAGCGTGGCAAGACTTCTGGTCCCCCATTCACATGGGGTGAGGAGCAAGAAAGTTCCTTACAGCATATGAAGTCAGCCCTAACCGGAGAAGAGATCCTGGCATACCCTAACTACGGTCTCATGTTTATACTATATACGGATGCCAGCAACGTAGGATTGGGAGCTGTCCTATCCCAAATGCAGAATGGCAAGGAGAAGGTGATAGCTTACGCAAGTAGGAAGCTCCGCTCAACAGAAAGGAACCCTGAGAATTACAGTTCTTTCAAGTTGGAGTTCCTAGCACTCGTCTGGGCTGTGACAGAGAGATTTAATCATTACCTGGCTTCTGCAAAGTTCACTGCATATATGGACAACAACCCTTTAACCCACCTGGACACCGCGAAGCTTGGAGCCCTAGAACAATGCTGGGTAACCCGATTGGCGAATTATGACTTTACCATAAAGCACAGAGTCGGTCGTAAAAACACCAATGCTGATGCGCTGTCTAGAATGCCACATCTGCCTGATGCTGGAGTAGATAAGGACGAGTTGGAAGAGATTGAACTGCCCGTGTTCCATTAACCTGACCGTTTGGAAAACACCAAACATTACAGCAGTCAGCAGGAGGCAGCATTCAACCCATTACCTCATCATGGTTGGCAAGAAGCGCAAGATAGAGATCCTGCCGTCAGAATGATTAAGACGCTGATTTCCCAGGCTGATTCCAGGTTGGAGCCTACTGCCCCGGCAGAAGCACAGGGGCTGTGGAAAGAAAGGAGCTGGTTGTATCTGCAGCGAAGCAAGTTGTGATCAACCCTAAGACACATCAGAGGATCTGCCAGATAGTCATACCTCAAGCATACGTGCCAGTGGTCCTGGAAGCCTATCATGATGGAGCTGGACGCTTCGGCTGGAAGAAGCTGGAAATGCTACTAAGGGAGCGCTTCTACTGGGCTGGGATGAGAGCATCCATTGAAACATGGTGTAGGGATTGTGGTCCTTGTGTGCTAAGAAGAAAGGATGGTACCAGCCAGAGAGCCCTGTTACAGCAGATCATCACCCGCCAGCCATTGGAACTCGTCACTCTAGATCATGTCAAACTCACACCAAGCAGGAGCGGATACACATACGCACTCATGATGGTAGACCACTACTCAAGATTCATGGTTGTGGTACCCGTCAAGGATCTAAGAGCCCGTACTGCAGCGAGGGTCTTTAAAGCACACTTCTGCAGACCTCAACGCTACCCGGAGAGGGCCCTCACAGATCAAGGCCCTACCTTTGAAGCAGATATCTTCTGTATGGATGCAGGAAGATACGTACTACACCCTACCATGCCCAGACCAATGGGATGTGTGAGAAGATGAGCATTTAGTCATTAACCTGCTTAAGACTCTACCCCTTGAAGAACGGAACCAGTGGCCTGAGAGATTGCCCAATCTGGTGGATATGTATAACAACATCCCCGTTAGTTCAACTAAAGGCCACGTTACACGGGAAGATATATCGGGCGATCGCATGAGCGATCGCACACGCCCCCGGCATTTGTGCGTCATGGGCAATTTGTTGCCCATGGGGCACAAAGTTGTTAACCCCGTCACACGTACTTACCTGCCGAACGACGTCGCTGTGGGTGGCGAACATCCACTTCCTGAAAGGGGAGGGACGTTCGGCGTCACAGAGACGTCACACAGCGGCCGCCCAATAGAAGCGGAGGGGAGGAGATGAGCGGGACATAACATCCCGCCCACTTCCTTCCTTCTACATTGCCGGCGGGACGCATGTAAGCTGTGTTTATCATTCCCAGGGTGTCACACGGAGCGATGTGTGCTGCCTCGGGAACGATGAACAACCGGCGCTCAGAAGGAGGTATGACTTTTTGAAAATGAACGACGTGTCAACGAGCAACAATAAGGTGAGTATTTTTGCTCGTTCACAGTCGTTCGGAGCTGATACACGCTTTGACATCTCTAACGCTGCCGGATGTGCGTCACAAACTCCGTGACCCCAGCGATATATCGTTAGATATATCGTAGTATGTAACGGGGCCTTTAGTGTACGCCTGCTTACCTCATGAGGGAGAGGCCTGGAAGATTACCTGTGGACTTGGATATGGATGTTGAAGTTCCTGAAACCATCTCCCCACCAATGACTGTGACTCCAAACGTCAGATGCAGTACAAAGAAATTCAGGAGTATGTGGAAAGGAACCTGAACCAAAGTAGAGAAAAGCAAGAGCAGCACTTCAACAAACAGGAAAATGGTGCCTCCTTTGCACCGGGAGAAGTGGTGCTGAAGAGAAAAAGGAAGCTGCATAAATTGGACGACCAGTGGGAGATGATCCCCGATGTCATTCAACCCTCTGACTTTGATAATCAGAAGACCTGTCTTATTAGCAGAGACCAAGGAAGAACTACGGCTACAATCTCCAGGGAGCACTTGAAAAAGGTGCCCGGGACCCCTGAAGATCTTGGAAGAAGTTCCCACTCCAGCCCTGGGTGTCGAGAAATGGAAGGAAGTGATCCACACTGTCCTAGGTGACTTCCCAGCAGATTGGCCTATGCAAAATGGCGCAGTGATTGTTCCCATTCTAACATTCCCACAACCCATGGAAGAGCCAGAACTAGAGAGGCGTACTGACATTGCACCAATACACACATCTAGGGTCGCACCTGTACCCATACCATGGCCCCTTAGGTCTCTACCTACGGTACCCATCACAAGGAGTGAGGAACTCATAGATAATACACCGTGTGCAGAATTATTAGGCAAGTGGTATTTTCCACTACATTTGAGGTATTTGTGCACTCAGGAGAATTGCACAATAAATGTATACACCCATCAATAAAATGAGTTAAAAAAAAAAATATTTATTAAAAAATATCAGCTTGTGATCCCCTCTATTTTTCAAAACCAGCTAAGGTATAGCTGAGGGTTGCAGCCTGCAGCTGCTGCTGTACCCATGCTGGATCTATTATTATTGTTATTATTATTATTATTATAATCTATCATTTATCTATAATTTTTTTATCTTTTCACATCTTTTACACATAAAAAATGTACCTTATTTTTCGGACCATAAGACGCACTTCTTTCCCCCCAAATGTTGGGGGAAGGTGGGGGTGCATCTTATGGTCTGAATGTGGCTGCGGGGAATGGGGATGCTGCGGTGGAGCGGGTCATCGGGGGCACGAGCAGGCTGTAGCAGCCTGCCGTGACCACATGGACCCGCTCATTTAATATGCACGCCCATCCCCTGCCCATCATCCCTCAGCGCTGAAGCAGGCACTGACAGGTGGGCGGGATGATGGGCGGGGGATAAACAGCCGTCCCGCATGATCACCCCTGGCAACTACGGCCTGTAGTGATCATGTGCGGCTGTATTCACTGCTCCCCGCGCATCATCATCATCAGCGCCGGGAGCAGTGAATCAGTGTACAGTACTCACTGTTCCCCTCGTCCTCCCGTCTGTGTCAGCGGCAGCGCCGCTGAGTGGAGCCGTCCCCGTTACCCTGCTGCATCGCGATCATCTCCTGTCTCTGTGCAGACGGCTGGGTGACTAGCGGCAGGCACAGTCACAGGAGATGATCACGATGCAGCAGGGTAACGGGGACGGCTCCACTCAGCGGTGCTGCTGCTGACACAGACGGGAGGACAAGCGATGCTGCAGGGAGTGAGGTAAGGTGAGGTGAGTATGAACATTTATTTTTTTTATGTGCCACAGGATGCGGCCATACACCAGGATAGGGGTATATTATTAGCAGGATGGGGTCATATGAGCAGGATCGGGTCATATGAGCAGGATCGGGTCATATGAGCAGGATGAGAGACAATATGAAAAACTTTCAGCTCACCCATTCCATGTGCTCAGATTTCCCTCTGCTGCTCGGGCTGCAGGTGCTGTTACCTGAGTATAATGAAGAGGAAAAAGTTCTGCCCAGCGCAAGGAGGAGAAATACGTCAGTAAATTTCCAGGTGCTTTATTTTACTTGGTTTCCAATAAAACGATCATATAAACATATGAACAGTTAAGACATAGTCCTCCGTGGATATTGACACAACAGCGACGCGTTTCGGCTACTGGAGTGTAGCCTTTGTCAAGTAGCTTTACTTTGTGAACTGAGTCCTCTTTATACCCATACATGAAAAAGTCCTCCAAACAAACAGGTGCAGGTTCTTGCTGAATTCCTCAGGGTTAACCCATGATGGATCCACAGACTCAAGGTGTGTCACAGTACATTGCAAATACATGGGTTCAAATGGAATATAAAAGAGACATTCACATTGTATAACAGTTCTCTCATATCAACAGACACTGCTTGAATGTTACATTATAATATTCATATGGTAAAAGTTACATAAAAAATATACAAATGTATAACAATCAGAGAGATGTGAACTATTACCAAAGAGAGTGTGTCACAATATAAATGCATTGTCATAATTGCTCTGTTCCATGGAAATGACAGAATGGCATATGTATTTGATATTCCATACCCAACAATCAATGCACAAATACAATTAAATCCAGAAAAAACTATGAAAGAAAAAAAAAAAAAATTTATGAAAAAATGCCTATGTTGTTTTCCTTTGAGTCCCACCAATCTGCAACTCCGCTGAATTCAACTATTAATTGTATTGACAAATCTCCGCTATAGGGGGGGGGGGCAAAAAAACCAAAAACCTTAAGTATACGTATGTTTTACTATTTATTTATTGTATATCATCTATAATTGTTATTCTTTTATTTTTTAAATTTTATTTTTGTATATATTAACCTTTATTTAATCAATTGTATATGTATTTCACCCTATGGAGACATGGCAATCAATTATATTGCAATATCAGATCTTTGCGTATATTCAGACCATTTGGCTGCCTAGTTCCCAATTTAAAGATCCAAAAAGACTCACGATTTAAGATTTTACGTCTATAACATCCCCCTCTGATGGGTTTGTGAACCTTTTCTATGCCACAAAAGCTGAAACTACTGTTGTCACCTCCGTGTACTTCAGAAAAATGTTTTGATACCATTGAAGTACCAATTTTATTCGTTCCCAAGGCATCGGATAAGTGTCGCCTTATGCGTTTCTTAAGGGGACCAATAGTGCACCCTACATACTGAATTTGACATAGGGTGCATGTTATTAAATAGATTACCCCGGTGGTGTTACAGTTAATGAATCCATTAATGTCATAGGTATGGCCATTGACTATAGAGGTAAATGTTTTCGTCCTACCAGCATAAGAGCAAGAAATACATATATTGTGATGACATTTGAAGAAACCCTTCAGGTCCAACCATGTGGAGCTCTTCTGAAGGGGAGATTTTAAAAAACTTGGGGATACCATATTACCAATTATGGGAGCTTTTTTTGGAATGTATCTAATATCACACTTGGTTAATACTTCCCTGGTTGTCAGATCACTGTTCAAAATGGGGATGTATTTTCTCACAATTGTTACAATATCATTAAAATCTTCACTGTAAGTAGTGACAAAGTTTATGACATTATTGTCATTACTACATGAGGGTTTTACCCTATCTATTAGCAGTGACTCACGTTTGATCTGAGAGACCTCCTCATATGTCCTAGCTAACAAATCTTTTGGGTAACCCCTATCTCTTAGATCATTGCACTTGTTCTTTAATAATTCATCCAAATACCTGCTATCTGAACAATTACGTTTAGTCCGAATTAGCTCCCCCTTAGGGATGTTAGTAGTCACATGCCTAGGATGACATGAACCATATCTCAAAATGGTGTTCTCACTTATGTCCTTGTGATAAGGAGTAATTAGCACATCTGGCGTACCTCCGCCGGCCTGCAGGGTGATGTCCAGGAAGTTTATTCGGCTTTGATGATAATTTGATGTAAAACGCAAATTAAAATCATTGCGGTTGATATACTCAATAAACGGACCGATTTCCTCCTGGGTACCACCCCACACCAACAGGAGGTCATCAATGTACCTTCCGTACCATATTATTTGCCGTTGCCATTGGTTACCATCGTTCATCAAAAAAATCTCTTCCCAGAAACCCATAACGAGGTTAGCAAGGGAGGGTGAATATTTCCCTCCCATGCTAACGCCCTTGTTTCTGGATGTAAAAAGTTCCATTAAAGAGAAAATAGTTTTTATTCAAAAGATATTTAGTAACATCAAGTATAAAGGACTGCATGTGATTGTCATAGTCGCTATATTTGCATAGAAAATGTTTGAGCAGGATGGGGTCATATGAGCAGGATGGAGTCATATGAGCAGGATGGAGTCATATGAGCAGGATGGGGTCATATGAGCAGGATGGGGGCATATCAGTAGGATGGGGGCATAGCAGGATGGGGGCATATCTGCAGGATGAGGTCATATGAGCAGGATCGGAGTATATGAGCAGGATGGGGGTATATTATGACTTGGATGGGGGTATATTATGAGCAGGATGGGGGTATATTTTGAGCAGGATGGGGTATATGAGCAGGATGGGGGTATAATATGAGCAGGATGGGGGTATATGAGCAGGATGGGGGTATATAGCAGGATGGGGCCATATGCCATGATGGGTTATATAGCAGGATGCGGCTATATGTCAGTATATATCAGGATGCGGCCATATGGCAGGATGACGGTATATAGCAGGATGAGGGACATATACTGTATATACAAGGTAGGAGGATCATTAACCCCTTCACGACCGCGGGCAGTAAAATTACGTCCTATTTTAACGTGACTTAACGACCAGGGACGTAATTTTACTGCCTAAACTTCATTTGATTGCCGTGGCCATAGCAACGGCTTTCAAATGATGTCCCCTGCTGTTTCTTACAGCAGGGGACCTTTGCTTGACCCCAGGGGGGGCGGCATCGCCACCCCCTATCGACGATCGATGTGATTGGCTGTTCAAATCTGAACCGCCAACCACATCGATCGCACTAATTTCGGCAAAAATAATGCCCGAATTAGTGCGATCCTGTGAGATCCAGCTATGAGATGCCGCAGCTGCTGCAGCATATCATAGGTGGACCTCAAACATGTCTCCCCCAGCCCCTGCAGCACTGATTGGAGCGATCGTGCTATGACGCGCAATCGCTCCAATCAGTGTGCAGTGGGGCGGTGTGATTTGCCGGTGGCCGCCCTCCCCAGGCCTGTGCTGGCCTGCGAGCCCTCCCCCAACATGGCTGCAGCGTGCAGTGGCTGGTACTTGTGGTACCACGCCACCGCCGCTGCTGCCGCCGCCGCCGCCCTAGCTGTCACCGCTGCTGCACGTGAGTACTGTGCTCACTTTGCAGCCAGCCCGTGCGCGCTCCCGTGGTGCCCCTGCGCGCTCCCGTGGTGCCCCTGCGCGCTGCCATGGTAGCCCCTGCCGTGCCCCCCCCCGCGATCTGCTCCCCCCAACCCCCCCCCCCCCCGACATCCCGATCTGCTCCCCCCGCGATCTGACTGCCTCCCCCATTATCTCTGTTCTGCAGCTCCCTCTCCGGTCTCCCCCTCTGCTCTACCCCCTCCCCCTCTGCTTCCCCCCCCTCTCTGCTCTCACTCCCCCCCCCTCTCCCCCTCTGCTCTCCCCCGACGTCCTCTTACCTGTCTTCACCGGCCTGATCACATCTGCGTCCATCGCTGGGTCCTTCCTGGGCATTCTGCTGATCTGCCTGCTGCTCCTGTAAAGCTGTCCATCTCTCTGCCATCTATTCCTCTGCAGCTCTTCTGGTCAGTGTTCCTCCTGCTAGTCCTCTGGGTACTGTGAGTATAACTTTTTTTTTTTTTTTCCGTATCCCCTGTCCATTTTTACACCTCATCCGTCCGTGCGTCCCGCCAAGCGCTGATCAGGGATGCAGATAACGGATCGGCATCCCTGCTCAATTTTTGGCGTGACTTTTTTCCGTATCCCCTGTCCATTTTTACACCTCATCCGTCTGTGCGTCCCGCCAAGCGCTGATCAGGGATGCAGATAACGGATCGGCATCCCTGCTCAATTTTTGGCGTGACTTTTTTTTTTTTTTCCGTATCCCCGACGCTTTTTGTATCGCATCCGTCCGTGCGTCCTGCCAAGCGCTGATCAGGGATGCAGATAACGGATCGGCATCCCTGCTCAATTTTTGGCGTGACTTTTTTTTCCGTATCCCCGACGCTTTTTGTATCGCATCCGTCTGTGCGTCCCGCCAAGCGCTGATCAGGGATGCAGATAACGGATCGGCATCCCTGCTCAATTTTTGGCGTGACTTTTTTTTTTCCGTATCCCCGACGCTTTTTGTATCACATCCGTCCGTGCGTCCCGCCAAGCGCTGAACAGGGATGCAGATAACGGATCGGCATCCCTGCTCAATTTTTGGCGTGACTTTTTTTTTTCCGTATCCCCGACGCTTTTTGTATCGCATCCGTCCGTGCGTCCCGCCAAGCGCTGAACAGGGATGCAGATAACGGATCGGCTTCCCTGCTCAATTTTTGGCGTGACTTTTTTTTCCGTATCCCCGACGCTTTTTGTATCGCATCCGTCTGTGCGTCCCGCCAAGCGCTGATCAGGGATGCAGATAACGGATCGGCATCCCTGCTCAATTTTTGGCGTGACTTTTTTTTTTCTGTATCCCCGACGCTTTTTGTATCACATCCGTCCGTGCGTCCCGCCAAGCGCTGATCAGGGATGCACATAACGGATCGGCATCCATGGTCAATTTTTGGCGTGACTTTTTTTTTTCCGTATCCCCGACGCTTTTTGTATCGCATCCGTCCGTGCGTCCCGCCAAGCGCTGAACAGGGATGCAGATAACGGATCGGCATCCCTGCTCAATTTTTGGCGTGACTTTTTTTTCCGTATCCCCGACGCTTTTTGTATCGCATCCGTCTGTGCGTCCCGCCAAGCGCTGATCAGGGATGCAGATAACGGATCGGCATCCCTGCTCAATTTTTGTCGTGACTTTTTTTTTTCTGTATCCCCGACGCTTTTTGTATCACATCCGTCCGTGCGTCCCGCCAAGCGCTGATCAGGGATGCACATAACGGATCGGCATCCATGGTCAATTTTTGGCGTGACTTTTTTCCATATTTGCGACGCTTTTTGTATCGCATCCGTCCGTGCGTCCCACCAAGCGCTGATCAGGGATGCACATAACGGATCTGCATCCATGGTCAATTTTTGGCGTGACTTTTTTTTTTACGTATCCCCGACGCTTTTTTTTATCGCATCCGACCGTGTGTCCTGCAGCGGCCGATCAGTGCACTGCGTCTGTGCGTTTGAAAAGTCAAATGGCGCTCCTTCTCTTCTGAGCCCCGCCATGCGCTCAAACAATTTATTTCCACCACATATGAGGTATCTGCGTACTCAGGAGAAAATGCACAATACATTTTATGGTGCATTTTTTCCTGTTACCCTTGTGAAAAAAAAAGCTACCTAGTTGAAGCAACCGTTTTGTGGTAAAAAAAAAAATTTTTCTTTTCACGGCTCAACGCTATAAACTTCTGTGAAGCCCCCAGGTGTTCAAAGTGCACATCAAACATCTAGAAAAATTATTTGAGGGCTCTAGTTTCCAAAATGGTGTCACTTGTGGGGGAGCTCCACTGTTTAGGCACCATAGGGGGTCTCCAAACGTGACATGGCGTCCGCTAATGATTCAAACCAATTTTGCTGTCAAATGGCGCTCCTTCTCTTCTGAGCCCCGCCATGCGCCCAAACAATTACTTTCCACCACATATGAGGTATCTGCGTACTCAGGAGAAAATGCACAATACATTTTATGGTGCATTTTTTCCTGTTACCCTTGTGAAAAAAAAAGCTACCTAGTTGAAGCAACCGTTTTGTGGTAAAAAAAAAATTTTTCTTTTCACGGCTCAACGCTATAAACTTCTGTGAAGCCCCCAGGTGTTCAAAGTGCACATCAAACATCTAGAAAAATTATTTGAGGGCTCTAGTTTCCAAAATGGTGTCACTTGTGGGGGAGCTCCACTGTTTAGGCACCATAGGGGGTCTCCAAACGTGACATGGCGTCCGCTAATGATTCCAACCAATTTTGCTGTCAAATGGCGCTCCTTCTCTTCTGAGCCCCGCCATGCGCCCAAACAATTACTTTCCACCACATATGAGGTATCTGCGTACTCAGGAGAAAATGCACAATACATTTTATGGTGCATTTTTTCCTGATAGCCTTGTGAAAAAAAAAGCTACCTAGTTGAAGCAACCGTTTTGTGGTAAAAAAAATTTTTTTTCTTTTCACGGCTCAACGCTATAAACTTCTGTGAAGCCCCCAAGTGTTCAAAGTGCTCACCAAACATCTAGAAAAATTATTTGAGGGCTCTAGTTTCCAAAATGGGGTGACTTGTGGGGGAGCTCCATTGTTTAGGCACCTCAGGGGGTCTTCATACCCCACATGGCGTCCGCTAATGAGTGCAGCTAATTTTGCATTCAAAAATTCAAATGGCGCTCCTTGCCTTCCGAGCACTGCCGTGTGTCCAAAGATTTGATTTCCACCACATATGAGGTATCTGCGTATTCAGGAGAAAATGCACAATACATTTTATGGTGCATTTTTTCCTGTTACCCTTGTGAAAAAAAAAGCTACCTAGTTGAAGCAACCGTTTTGTTGTAAAAAAAAATTTTTTTCTTTTCACGGCTCAACGCTATAAACTTCTGTGAAGCCCCCAGGTGTTCAAAGTGCTCACCAAACATCTAGAACAATTATTTGAGGGCTCTAGTTTCCAAAATGGGGTCACTTGTGGGGGAGCTCCATTGTTTAGGCACCTCAGGGGGTCTTCAAACCCGACATGGCGTCCGCTAACAGGTGCAGCTAATTTTGCACTCAAAAATTCAAATGGCGCTCCTTGCCTTCCGAGCACTGCTGTGTGTCCAAACATTTGATTTCCACCACATATGAGGTATCTGCGTACTCAGGAGAAAATGCACAATACATTTTATGGTGCATTTTTTCCTGTTACCCTTGTGAAAAAAAAAGCTACCTAGTTGAAGCAACCGTTTTGTGGTAAAAAAAATTTTTTTTCTTTTCACGGCTCAACGCTATAAACTTATGTGAAGCCCCCAGGGGTTCAAAGTGCTCACCAAACATCTAGAAAAATTATTTGAGGGCTCTAGTTTCCAAAATGGGGTCACTTGTGGGGGAGCTCCATTGGTTAGGCACCTCAGGGGGTCTTCAAACCCGACATGGCGTCTGCTAATGAGTGCAGCTAATTTTGCGTTCAAAAATTCAAATGGCGCTCCTTCCCTTCCGAGCTCTGCCGTGCGCCCAAACAATTGATTTTTACCACATATGGGGTATCAGCGTACTCAGGAGAACATGCACAATAAATTGTATGGTGCACTTTCTCTTTTCTCCCTTGTAAAAATGAAAATTTTATGGCTAAAGTAACATTTTTGTGTTAAAAAGTAAAATTTTCATTTTTTCCTTCCACATTGCTTTGGTTCCTGTGAAGCACCTAAAGGGTTAATAAACTTATTGGATGTGGTTTTGAGCAGTGTGAGGGGTGTAGTTTTTAGAATGGGGTCACTTTTGGGTATTTTCTGTCACCTAGGCCTCTCAAAGTCACCTCAAATGTAATGTGGTCCCTAAAAAAATTATTTTGTAAATTTTGTTGGAAAAATGAGAATTTGCTGATGACCTTTGACCCCTTCTAACTTCCTAACGGAAAAAAAATTTGTTTCGAAAATTGCGCTGATGTAAAGTACACAAGTGGGAAATGTTATTTAGTAACTATTTTGTGTGACATATCTCACAGATTTATGGGCATAAATTTTCAAAGTTTGAAAATTGCGAAATTTTCAAAATTTTCGCCAAATTTCCTAAATTTTCACAAATAAACGCAAAAAATATCGGCCTAAATTTACCACTGACATGAAGCACAATATGTCACGAAAAAACAATCTCAGAATCGCCAGGATCCGTTGAAGCGTTCCAGAGTTATAACCTGTCAAAGTGACACTGGTCAGAATTGCAAAAAATGGCCCGGTCATTAGGGTGTTTTAGTGGCCGGGGGTGAAGGGGTTAAATACCGAGATAAGTCATATAAAGTAGATATTGATTCAAAACCATATAGTCTTCACTACTTATTATAAAATCAATTTTATTAAATCAATCACAAACATACATAAATACTAAAATTAAAAAATAGAGAGGAAGTAAAGAGACAATCTCCCTATCCTATAATTATAGGAGGATCATTACCAGGGTGCAGCACCTTAATAGAGAATTTGGGGACATTACCTCCATAACAGTGTCAGCAGTAGATCCTCACCCCATAACAGTGTGTCATGACCACATTTTTTGCTTAAAATTTTATTTTCCTATTTTCCTCCTCTAAAACCAGGGTGCGTCTTATGTTCCGAAAAATACGGTATTTCATATTTATTTATTTACATGTTTTTTTCCAGTACTGGTGACATTCATGTAATCTGTGCGATGTCCATATTTGACCCCAGCTGCCAGCAAAAAACGGACTCGTCTCCATATGGAGTGTCGCGGGCGGGGAGGACGCCACCGCTGCTGGTCGCTCGCTAATGCTCGGGTCCGGCGCTGCTGCGGCTGCTCGGTGGCTCGAGCGGTGGGCCGGATCCGGGGACTCGAGCGGCGCTCCTTGCCCGTAAGTGAAAGGGGTGGTTGGTTTGGGGGATTTAGTCTGTGACGCCACCCACGGGTCGTGGTGAAGATGGGCACCACCGCTGCTGGTGACGGGGATCCCGGGAGCGATGGTATGGAGCAGCTGGGATGTTGTTTTCCCCCTCCGTGGGTAGGGGTCCGTGGACCTGGGGTCCGGTGGTGAGGCGGGGAGGCAGGGTTGGTGAGGTGCAGGGTTGCAGGGACTGCGCGGCGCGGTGCCGGATGGCACGGGTGTACTCACTCAGTAAGAGATGCACAAAGTCCTCGGTAAACCAAACGGCTGGATGGACGGGTTCTCCTTTAGTCTTTTCAGCACCTCACGAACATTTTTACTTTGTCTGGGCAATTGGGAGAAACACCAAGCTGTCTTCCAGGTACACTACCATGCATGAGTAGAGCAGATCTCGGAATGTATCGTTGACGTATTCCTGGAAGACTGCTGGAGCATTGTTGAGCTGAAATGGCATTACCTGATACTCATAGTGGCTGACATGAGTATTGAAGGCCGTCTTCCATTTGTTACCTGCCCGCATCCCGACAAGGTTGTACGCACCACAGAGGTCAAGTTTGAAGAAAATCCTGAAACCTTGGAACTGGTCGAATAATTTTGGTATAAGCAGTGTAATTCCTCTTGCCATATTCTCCTTAATGTACTCAGACATGGCTTGGGTCTCAGTCTAAGACAAAAGGGTAGATATGACCGTGAGGAGGCGTTAAACTGGGAAGGAGGTAGTAGACGGTCTGTGGAAACACGTCTCTGCTTCTCTATTGTTGAAGATTACCGGGTAGGCCCAGTAGGCGGACAGCAGCTTTGGAAGATTAGAGGGTTTCACAGGCTGCCAACAAATTGCATAGAAACAAGGTCAGGAGTAACCCCACCTGCGTACCTCCCCGGATCTCAAGTAGAAAGCCGTTTCACGCTTTTGAAGCCATGGCTGGCCAAGTAACAATGGATGAGACATTACCGTCCATACGTGGAGGGCAATTTTCCATATGCAGCATTCCAACATGAAGATGACGAACTGGATGGCCTTGGACAAGGGCTTTCTATACACAGACAGCACAGTAATGGGAGTTTGAAGTTGACAAATGAGAATCCAATGCCGATCCATTATGGCCTGCTGTATGAAATTCCCATAGAAACCAGAGTTAAGTAGGGCCATCTTGGAGAACTGGGTGTCACCACTAGTTTTGGACATAGTAATGTAAAGAAAACACACATACATCTTGCTCAATTATTTAGCATATACTTTACAACAGATCAAGTGTGTATAATGAAGGGACACCGGATAGATCGCAATGGGGACCAATCCAAAACAGAAAAAGAAAAAAGCGATCAGACATCCTAATGCAAAGTAATCCTTTATTCGTAAATAGTAGGTGTAAGGCTGGGAATAAATGTACATACAAAAAGGGTGCACAGACCCCAGATGGAATATTCAGAAAAGGAGGGTATTAAAACAGTACCAAGATGAATTAATAGTACATAGATCCATATCCAAATAATGGAGTGATGAAAACACTGATGAGTGGCGAAAAAATATTTAACCCTCCATAGTACCATAGGAACCACCAAATAGCGTGTAATGGTTAGTAATACAATATTAGTATAGCCAATAAACGTACCCACGTGCAAGTGCACACACTACACGATATTGGATTGGGGAATGGCGCCCATCCGGCTGACGTTCGTTTTGGCAACTATCTTCGTGAGGGGTAACGTCATGTGCAGGAAGGGGAGGTTAAAAAAGTCCAAGGGTGAATCAGCAGACAGATTGAAGTAATTGACACATGAGCGTCCATGGTAATAGAACTGCCCATCGGCCGCCGCGTCATGAACCACGTCAGATCCGGGAACCAATCATGTGATATACACATGATCAAGGGGGAAGTGGAGCATAGTGATACAGTGAGCAGATGAGGGGAGGCTGCTCCAAAGACACGCATGCGTACCTGCAATTGTCAATAAGATAGAAAAAGAACAGTTTCCAGAAATCCGAAGTGCCACCACCATCTAGCGGTGGAAAAGTAGATTACATCAGTTATAGAATAATAATAACCAATATCAATCCCCACATATATTATAATAGGTTGAATATATATATATATATATATATGAGTCCAACAATGTAGACCAGCTCACTCCTGTGAATCACCTGGATCCTCAGCTCACCAGGAAAATAGCGCAGATAGGACTACGCGTTTCAGCGGTAAAATCCGCCTTCTTCACGGTCCAGAATCTGATCTCCTGAAACGCGTAGTCCTACCTGCGCTATTTTCCTGCGATAATGCTGTTCTGAATTGCTTGGACCATTATATTTTAATGAATTTATGAATAAAAAGAAGGAAATTTTTTTTTAACAGCATCCTGGATTGCTCACGTTATTGCTGGACTCTGCCTTGTTGTTGTTCATATATATATATATATATATATATATATATATATATATATACAGTACAGACCAAAGGTTTGGACACAACGTCTCAACTCTAGAACAATTGTTAAGAGGAGACTTTGTGCAGCAGGCCTTCATGGTAAAATAGCTGCTAGGAAACCACTGCTAAGGACAGGCAACAAGCAGAAGAGACTTGTTTGGGCTAAAGAACACAAGGAATGGACATTAGACCAGTGGAAATCTGTGCTTTGGTCTGATGAGTCCAAATTTGAGATCTTTGGATCCAACCACTGTTTCTTTGTAGAAAAGGGGAACGGATGGACACTACATGGCTGGTTCCCACCGTGAAGCATGGAGAGGAGGTGTGATGGTGTGGAGGTGCTTTGCTGGTGACACTGTTGGGGATTTATTCAAAATTGAAGGCATACTGAACCAGCATGCCTACCACAGCATCTTGCAGCGGCATGCTATTCCATCCGGTTTGAGTTTAGTTGGACCATCATTTATTTTTCAACAGGACAATGACACAAAACACACCTTCAGGCTGTGTAAGGGCTATTTGACTAAGAAGGAAAGTGATGGGGTGTTACGCCAGATGACCTGGTATCCGCAGTCACCAGACCTGAACCCAATCGAGATGGTTTGGGGTGAGCTGGACCGCAGAGTGAAGGCAAAAGGGCCAACAAGTGTTAAGCATCTCTGGCAACTCCTTCAAGACTGTTCGAAAACCATTTCTGGTGACTACCTCTTGAAGCTCATCAAGAGAATGCCAAGAGTGTGCAAAGTAGTAATGAAAGCAAAAGGTGGCTATTTTGAAGAACCTAGAATATAAGACATATTTTCAGTTGTTTCACACTTTTTTAAGTATTTCACTCCACATGTTTTAATTCATAGTTTTGATGCCTTCAATGTGAATCTACAATTTTCAGAGTCCTGAACATAAAGAAAACTCTTTGAATGAGAAGGTGTGTCCAAACTTTTGGTCTGTACTGTATATATATATATAAATATATATATATATATACAGCGTGTCCACCCATATCCTGTCCACCGCTATTAACTTGAGAACGGCGGCAGCTATAGGCTTAGAAGTGGTGTATAGGTATAGTAAAGTAGCCATGCGCTATGCAATGGAACCACCTATAGCGCCACCTGGTAGAAAACAACGGAGTTAGCATTTTTATTTCGAAAATGGAACGAGATAGAGAGAAAAAGTGAATTACAAAGTTGTAGGGCATCAACAATTCAATACGAATCGACACCTTGCATACAGAAATGCTATGATTAGAACGTGTAAAACTCACAAGGCTGCGGATGTGAAGCAATACCTCATGGAGACCTTCCTACAAGTCATTGGGTATGGTGGCTGTGTGGAGTGGCCTCCACGCTCACCTAACCTAACCTGACCCCATTGGACTTCTTTCTGTGAGGTCACATCAAACAGCAGGTGTATGCGACCCCTCCACCAACATTGCAGGACATACAATGACAGTATGCTGTCCAGATGTGCATTGCAACTGAAGGTGGCCACTTTGAGCATCAAAGTTAAATGAGCGCCATATGCGTGACCAGCATTCAATGTTTTGGGGGGGAGTCATGGGTTTCATATCATAGCATTTCTGTATGCAAGGTGTCAATTCATATTGAATTGATGATGCCCGATAACTTTGTAATTCACTTTTTTTCTCTATTTCGTTCCGTTTTCGAGATAAAAATGCTAAATCCGTTGTTTTCCACGAGTTGGTGCTATAGGTGGTTTCATTGCGTAGCGCATGGCTTTCTTTACTATACCTAGACACCACTTCTATGCCTATAGCTGCCGCTGTTCTCAAGTTAATGTCGGTGGACAGGATATGGGTGGACACACTGTGTGTATATACTGTATATATCCATAAGATCATACCCGAGATGGACAAGTTGGAAAACACACATTACAGATATTATACATAATGTCAGAGAGACTAACAAAATAAACAATACATGAAAAAAAGAAAAAAAATTCTATCTGGGGTCTGTGCACCCTCTTTGTATGTACTTTTATTCCCATCCTTACACCTACTATTTATGAATAAAGGATTACTATTGCATAAGGATGTCTGATCGCTTTTTTCTTTTTCTGTTTTGGGTTGGACACACTGTGTGCAGACTTATTAGGCAAATGAGTATTTTGATCACATGATAATTTTTATACATGTTGTCCTACTCCAAGCTGTATAGGCTTGAGAGCCAATTACTAACTAAGTAAATAAGGTGATGTGCATCTCTGTAATAAGGAGGGGTGTGGTGTATTGACATCAACACCCTATATAAGGAGTGCATAATTATTAGGCAACTTCCTGTCCTTTGGCAAAATTGGTCAAAAGAGAGATTTGACGGGCTCTGAAAAGTCCAAAAATGTGTGGTATCTTGCAGAGAGAGGCAGCAGTCTTGAAATTGCCAAATTTTTGGAGCGTGATCACCGAACAATCAAGCATTTCATGGCAAATAGCCAACAGGGTCACAAGAAGCGTGTTGGGCAAAAAAGGCGCAAAATAACTGCCCATGAATTGAGGAAAATTGTTACGGTTGCTGCGAGCACTGGAGACTATGTCCAGATTTCTTGCTACTGCACATGTGCGAGCGCTGGAGACTAAGTCCAGATTTCTTGCTACTGCACATGTGCGAGCGCTGGAGACTAAGTCCTATCTTGGAGCCATTGCACATGTGCGGGTGACATCATCGCTGACACGAGGTCACATGTCTCTGACACCTTCTATGCCAATTGGTCGCTGGTCATGTGCTTGTGACGCCTTGCTCGGTGATAGGCCAGCATGACATCACTCCTGTCGTTCTGCCAGCGGATTGGCTCTGGTGTCCTCCATCTTGGATGAGGCACAGAGTCTATATAAGACCCTGACACACGCCGCATGGCGCTCAGTCCTCTTGGTTCATGCATAAGAGTAGACGCTCTGTGCGCGTTCCTCTAGGCATTCCTCTGTCTATGCTAGGTGAGCGCTACCGGCAGGGTAGCGTTCTTATACCTTACAGCTTCGGCTGCTGTCCGTATCCTTACCTCTTAGGGGAGCGGACATAGGCAGGTGCCTGAGGCACATGGTCTGGCTGGGCCTTGTGATTCGACTCGTAGGTGGACGTTGCCGCTAGGGTAACGTTCCTTATACTGCGTCTGGCAGTTGTTCGTATCCTCGCACACTAGGGGAGCGAACAGAGGTAGGAGCTTTGTGCGGCTTACGCTGCTGTTCGTCTCTTTTGCACCACTAGAAGAGCGGACCTAGGCAGGTGCCATATCTAGTGGTTCGTGTCCTCGCACACTAGTGAGGCGAACGCAGGTAGGAGCTTTGTGCGGCTTACGCTGCTGTTCGTCTCTTTTGCACCACTAGAAGAGCGGACCTAGGTAGGTGCCATTTCGCACACATTGCCTTTGTCTCTGTGATTATTAACAGAGATCATTCCACACACCCTCCAAGTAAGGGAGGAATTGCTTTACTTACTTATTATATCCTTCTGTGAGTTAACAGAGGTATTGCACTCTGCCATAGTCTGCAGCAAAGTCTTTGCACGGTGGACCCTGACTATCTGATACTCCTTTAGGTTATTATCAGACAGCCCCCCATAACAAAAATCAAGCATGAAGCTGCCAAGATGCCATTTGCCACCAATTTGGCCATATTTCAGAGCTGCAACGTTACTGGAGTATCAAAAAGCACAAGGTGTGCCATACTCAGGAACATTGCCAAGGTAAGGAAGGCTGAAAAACGACGACCACGTTTGAACAAGAAACATAAGATAAAGCGTCAAGACTGGGCCAAGAAATATCTTAAGAAAAATTTTTCAAAGGTTTTATGGACTGATGAAATGAGAGTGACTCTTGATGGGCCAGATGATGGGCCAGAGGCTGATCAGTAAAAGGCAGAGAGCTCCACTCTAACTCAGACGCCTGCATGGTGGAGGTGGGGTACTGGTATGGGCTGGTATCATCAAAGATGAACTTGTTTGACCTTTTCGGGTTGAGGATGGAGTGAAGCTCAACTCCCAGACCTACTGCCAGTTTCTGGAAGACAACTTCTTCAAGCAGTGGTACAGGAAGAAGTCGGTATCGTTAAAAAAAAACAACATGAGTTTCATGCAGGACAATGGTCCATCACATGCATCCAACTACTCCACAGCGTGGCTGGCCAGTAAAGGTCTAAAAGATGAAAAAATAATGACATGGCCCCCTTGTTCACCTGATCTGAACCCCATAGAGAACATGTGGTCCCTCATAAAATGTAAGATCCACAGGAAGGGAAAACAGTACACCTCTCGGAACAGTGTCTGGAAGGCTGTGGTGGCTGCTGCATGCAATGTTGATCGTAAACAGATCAAGCAACTGACAGAATCTATGGATGGTAGGCTGTTGAGTGTCATTAAAAAGAAAGGTGGCTATATTGGTCACTAATTTTTTGGGGTTTTGTTTTTGCATGTCAGAAATGTTTTTTCTAAATTTTGTGCAGTTGTATTGGTTTACCTTGTGAAATTAAACAAGTGAGATGGGAATATAGTTGGTTTTTATTAAGTTGCTTAATAAGTCTGCACTGTAATAGTTACCTGCACAGATATCCTCCTAAGATAGCCAAATCTAAAAAAAAAAAACAACTGCCAAAAAAATTAAGCTTTGATATTCATGAGTCTTTTGTGTTGATTGAGAACATAGATGTTGATCAATAATAAAAAAATCCGCCAAAATACAACTTGCCTAATAATTCTGCACCCAGTGTATAGTGGTGAAGAGGACTTGCTCTCAACTAGGGTAGCCTCTCCTACCCACACTAGGCTGGGCAGTTTCTCGGCTTCTTAGGAAAGAAGTGTATCAGCTGCATAGGACTTCCGCAGTAGTAGCACAACTCCCTACTGCGACAGACGTCATGGTGGGACTTCGGCAGATGCACTTGATCCACCTCCATGGGCTCAGAACACACAGGTAGCTGCAAGATGGGCCTCTGGAATAAAGCAGCCAAGCGCAATGACCTCTTCTCCCCGTTTATTTCTCTGGATCGTTCTTGGAACCAAAAGATCAATGCGAATAGCCAGCAATACTAGGTCATCCTCTATCCTTACAGACAATCCTTTCAAGAATATAGACACTTGTGCTTCATTAATCCAGCCAGTTCAGAGGCAGGGTGCAGAACCAGATGGCATATTGGACTACGCAGAGGCTCCCTTGGAGGAGTCTGAGCAGTGAGGATGAGGCCGTCAAACATCTTGCCGAAAGTTTCCAAGAAGGCCGGCAGGTTCCTGATGATTGGATCATTTGTCTCCCACAGTGCGTGGATTCAAGTCAGAGCTTTGCCACTAAGGTGCAGGTTCATAAAGGTCATTTTGGTCCAATCCAAGGAGAACAGATGTGACAGCCGCATTGGTTTATGAAGCTTATGCATAATTGGGGATCACTGTTAAACCATGGAAGAGACAACAGATGAAGACCGGAAACTAGAGATAGATTTGTTGCTGCAATAGTAACCACAGCAAGTACTACATTCAACAGAGTGATGGCTTGAAAGCAGGTGTCCAGTGACCAAAGATGAGTTAGCATCCGATCCTGTTGTTCACATTGCCGTACCACCTCTTGCTGCAGACCAGTGAAATAGAACGGCACTCGGGTCAGCGGGATCCATGGCTTGGGCAAACTGTAATGCTCTCCAGGCTAACATGGGATTCGTGTATCCACTGAGCCGAAGGTACCAATCACTAGCGTGGAGGAAAGAACTAGAACTAATAAAGAGTCTTCACTAAAGCAATGAAGGTGCCAATAGACACACATGCTGGTAGGTAGCCAACAGAAGGCAGTACCAGAGAATCAATGGTATCTCAGCAAGCTGGCACAACAGATATGGACACAGTCAGTCTCTGATAGCAGAAGCAGCAGCAGTGGGTGTTGTGGATTTGGCCTGGATGGATGAAAATGCAGCGGCCGGTATGGGTAGTAGCAGCAACGGTTATGACCGACTTAGATAGTTGTAGCAGCAGCAGCTGATATTGTAGGAAAGGAATGAGAGGATACTTGCAGCATCAGCAGCGGATATCGTGGAAGCGGCAGGCGTGGATGGTTGCAGCAGTGGATGTAAAAGATGAAACAAAAAGCCAGCACTAAATGTGCACTTCAGCACTAAAAATTCCAAACTGTACTTATTACAAAAAAATTTTGAGATTTTTGGCAACAAATTGCAATTTCTTGAGCTACCCTGCCACGTCACGGCAAATCTCATTTGGGGTAGTCCTACACTAAAATATATGAATAGTAGAACTGCTCTTAGCAGCACTCACCTGGTCTATTTCAATCCCGTACCCATGACTGAGTCATGGCTGTGGGCGGGACAGGTCCAAGCAAATGCTGCATGAAGTAAAAGATGGTAAAGTGGCGAGTGGGAATGGACCCACTGGACGGCCCCGGGCTTACCCTTTAGTGGGAGGGGCTTAACTAAGTGCCCATTGTGAGGCAGACGCCAGGTGCCACTCTCAGGGCAATGACCGGGACTGTGGCAGCTGACCCCCAGGGCAAGGACAGACACAGGTGTAAACAGGCAGAGTCTCTAGTGTAGACAGGGACCACTGGGACTGCTGAGGCAGATAAATCAGCCAGGACGGACAGGTTCAGTCAGGAACTACTGGAACAGCTGAGACATATAGCACAGCCTGAACGGACAGGCAAAGTCAATAGTATAGAAAGGGAGTACTGGCATGGCTGAAGCAGATATCACAGCCAGGATGGCAAGGTAAAGTCACTGGTATAGACAAGAACTATCGGCATGGCTGAGGCCAATGGCATGGCCAAGGCGGACAGGTTCAAGGTACTGAAAGGGCAGGGGTACAGGAGTGGACACTGGCTAGGGAGCAAACAGTGGACAAGGGGACCTCACAACTAGCTGACTAGGGAACAAACCACTAATCACGTTGCTCAGGCACCACTCCTATTGGGAGAGTGCCTTCAGTACCCAGTGCCTCTCAACAATAGGCTGAGGCACTTCCAGGAACTGACGTGCTGGCCCTTTAAGAGAAGGGCAGCAGTGTGCGGTCATGGCATTGGAGTACTGCAGGAGGACCTGTGCAGCTTGCACTGGCCCCAGGAAAGGGAAACAGTACCCACGTGGAGGACCATGGAGAACCAGGCAGGGTGGTGCGGGCCGGCCGCTGTGGTGAGTGAGTCAGCATCCCTGCGGGGGAGGGGGGGGAGCGTGCAGTTCAGGGACACTGGTGCTACAGTACCTCCCTTTTTACTCCCTCTCTTCCTTAGGCTTGAAGAAAGTCTTCTCTCCTCAAAGTCAACAGTAGCTGACAGACAGAGCAGGCCTGGTTTGCAAGAAGGAACACAGAAGATCAGAATGGAAAGGCACCAACCAGGCAGTTCTCATGCCATCTCAGACCCCAGCGGAGCACCTCACCGGATTTCCAGAACATACTTAAGAGCACAGAGCCAAGGCAAACCTACAAGAACTAGACAAAACAAGTTTGGAAGCACAATGAAGGAGATCTTCTCTGAATTGGTGGAGTGTTCTTGAACATGGTGGGGTGGAATACAGCAATTATATTCTAATGGGATTACCCTTAATCTGTACATGTAATTTATTCATGCTGTGTTCCTCCCCATTCCCTGTCCTGGAGACTCATTTAATTGCATATGGCGTTTTTTTTAGCTATCTCAGGAGTGGGATGAATTGCTAGTTTACATACAGTGCTGGCCAAAAGTATTGGCACCCCTGCAATTCTGTCAGATAATACTCAGTTTCTTCCTGAAAATGATTGCAATCACAAATTCTTTGGTATTATCTTCATTTAATTTGCTTGCAATGAAAAAACACAAAAGAGAATGAAACAAAAATCAAATCATTGATCATTTCACACAAAACTCCAAAAATGGGCCAGATAAAAGTATTGGCACCCTAAAGGGCCTGTTACACGGGACGATATATCGTGCGTTCACATTTGCGATTGCACCCACCCCCATCATTTGTGCGTTACGGGCAATTTGTTGTCTGTGTCGCACAAAGTCGTAAACCCCCGTCACACTTACCTTCCAAACGACCTCGCTGTGGGCGGCGAACATCCTCTTCCTAAATGGGGAGGGACGTTCGGCGTCACAGCGATGTCACACAGCGGCCGGCCAATAGTAGTGGAGGGGTGGATATGAGCAGAACATAACATCCCGCCCACCTCCTTCCGCATGGCCAGCGGGACGCAGGTAAGCTGCAGTTCATCGTTCCCGGGGTGTCACAAGGAGTGATGTGTGCTGCCTCGGGAACAATGAACAACTGGTGCGCAGAAGGACGTTCGAATTTTTGAAAATGAGCGACGTGTCAACGAGCAACGATAAGGTGAGTATTTTTGCTCGATCACAGACGCTTGTAGCTGTCACACGCTACGATATGTCAAACGATGCCGGATGTGCGTCACTTACGATGTGACCCTGACGACATATCGTTAGATATATCGTAGCATGTAACGGGGCCTCTCGCCTAAAACTTGGTTGCACAACCTTTAGGGGCACTTTGCACGTTGCGACATCGCTACTGCGATATCGTCGGGGTCAAATCAAAAGTGACGCACATCCGGTGCCGGTAACGACGTTGCAACGTGTACAGCCTAGAAGCACTGATAAACGATCGCAAAAGCGTCGAAAATCGGTGATTTGTGTAGTGTCGGTCATTTCCATAATTTCGCTGCAGCGACAGGTATGATGTTGTTCCTCATTCCTGTGGCAGCACACATCGCTGTGTATGAAGCCGCAGGAGTGAGGAATATCTCCTTACCTGCATCCCGCCTGCAATGAGGAAGGAGGTGGGCGGGATGTTTACATCCCGCTCATCTCCGCCCCTCCGCTTCTATTGGCCGCCTGCTGTGTGATCGCTGTGATGCCGCACGACCCGCCACCTTAGGAAGGAGGCGGGTCGCCAGCCAGAGCGACGTCGCAGGGCAGGTAAGTGCGTGTGAAGCTGTTGTAGCGATAATGTTTGCTACGGCAGCTATAACAAGATATTGCATCTGTGACGGGGGCGGGGACTATCGCGCTCGGCATTGCTACAATCGGCTAGTGATGTAGCAGCGTGCAAAGTACCCCTTAGCCAAAATAACTGTGAACAACCGCTTCCGGTAACCATCAATGAGTTTCTTACAATGCTCTGCTGGAACTTTAGACCATTCTTCTTTGGCAAACTGCTCCAGGTCCCTGAGATTTGAAGGGTGCCTTCTCCAAACTGCCATTTTCAGATCTCTCCACAGGCGTTCTATGGGATTCAGGTCTGGACTCATTGCTGGCCACTTTAGTAGTCTCCAGTGCTTTCTCTCACATTATTTTCTAGTGCTTTTTGAAGTGTGTTTTGGGTCATTGTCCTGCTGGAAGACCCATGACCTCTGAGGGAGACCCAGCTTTCTCACACTGGGCCCAACATTATGCTGCAAAATTTGTTGGTAGTCTTCAGACTTCATAATGCCATGCACACAGTCAACCAGTCCAGTGCCAGAGGCAGCAAAGCAACCCCAAAACATCAGGGAACCTCCGCCATGTTTGACTGTAGGGACCGTGTTCTTTTCTTTGAATGCCTCCTTTTTTTCCCTGTAAACTCTATGTTGATGGTTTTTCCCAAAAAGCTCTACTTTTGTCTCATCTGACCAGAGAACATTCTTCCAAAACGTTTTAGGCTTTCTCAGGTAAGTTTTGGCAAACTCCAGCCTGGCTTTTTTATGTCTAGGGGTAAAAAGTGGGGTCTTCCTGGGTATCCTACCATACAGTCCCTTTTCATTCAGACACTGATGGATAGTACGGGTTGACACTGTTGTACCCTTGGACTGCAGGGCAGCTTGAACTTGTTTGGATGTTAGTCGAGGTTTTTTATCCACCATCCGCACAATCTTGTCAAATTTTCTTTTCCTTCCACATCTAGGGAGGTTAGCCACAGTGCCATGGGCTTTAAACTTCTTGATGACACTGCGCACCGTAGACACAGCTCTTTGAAGATGGACTTGTAGCCTTGAGATTGCTCATGCTTCCTCACAATTTGGATTCTCAAGTCCTCAGACAGTTCTTTGGTCTTCTTTCTTTTTTTTCTCCATACTCAATGTGGTACACACAAGGACACAGGACAGAGGTTGAGTCAACTTTAATCCATGTCAACTGGCTGCAAGTGTGATTTAGTTTTTGCCAACACCTGTTAGGTGCAACAGGTAAGTTACAGGTGCTGTTAATTACACAAATTAGAGAAGCATCACATGATTTTTCAAACAGTGCCAATACTTTTGTCCACCCCCTTATTTATGTTTGGTGTGGAATTATATCCAATTTGGCTTTATGACAATTTTTTTTTTTTTCATTGAAGACAAATTAAATGAAGATACTAATACCAAAGAATTTGTGATTGCAATCATTTTCAAGAAAAAAAAATGAGTATTATCTGACAGAATTGCAGGGGTGCCAATACTTTGGCCAGCACTGTATTTATTGAGCTGTCCTTGTATCACTTTGGAAAGTCCTGGAACACAAACATTTTCACATTTATACAGCTTGATATAAATATTTCTTTTTCTATTTATTTTTGTATATTTATTTGGTGCACATTGATACATATTTTTTTTTAATACCATATTATATTTGCACCTAATCTATAAGTGTGTTCTAGGGTTTTTTTAGGGGGCTACTTTCTCTGCTTTTGATTTTATGTGGCTTGATTTCATCATCTTTTATACAATTTGCAATCCATTACTCCTTTTAGCTCACATTGGGTTTTAGGTCTTCTTTTGTACTATACGATATTTAATAGATGTACACTATTTTCCTATGAATTGATGTAATTAATTGCATTTGCATTTTGATATGAATATTTATATCATACTATTTAAGGCATATTTATATTATTTTTTTATTAAGTGTATTTTCTATATGAATTAATATATTTATATGTTTATATGTTTATATATGTATTTTTGACAATTGATTGTATTTGAAATATGCATATTTATATTGATTCTTCAGGAGACCAACCCAACAAAAATTTCTTGTGATGTTATTGTATATGTGACGCCCTGGACCCCAGGGGTCACAGGTCACTACACAACACCAGACACCCTCTTCCCTGGACAGGGAACACCAGTCAAACATTAAACCCTTGTTGCCACCCTCCAGGGTTGATGTCCACACCAGGTGGGGCGGAGCCAGGCAGTTGGCCCCGCCCACCGAGGAGTTCACAGCCTGGAGGTGGGAAAAATACAGTAGTCAGTCCAGTTGTGGTCAGTAGTGACTGAGGAGTGAAAACTGTTAGTGTCTGGGTCGGAACCCAGGCACATCCAGCAAGGTCGGCAGACGGTGGTGGCCGTCTACAGGAGTTGGCGAAGGTCAGCAGAACCGTAGGACCGGGGTCGGGCGATGACCCGCCAGTACCGAACCGGGGAGCAGATTGGAGCCAAGCACCAGGCAGGGTGCTCAGACCCCGACTAGGCTTAAAGCCAACCTCTAGTCAAATTTTCTGATTGCGGTCTGGACCTTAGGGGTTCATTCCCACCCAAGTCCCGATTGAAGGCAACAGCCCAACCGTTCCGGATAAGTGCCACCGCCAAGGGCCAGAGATCCAAAGGGCCAGCGTCTACGGGCAAATGGGCTCCTCCGGCACATATACGTTGGGGAGCGGACTCCCGGTGCCCAGGCATTGGAGTCAAAACACAAAACACAGGTGCAGGGAACGACAGTCACCCGTCCAGTGGGAACACCGCAGCCGGCTGCGGGCCCTGTCCATCCAGCCATTTGGGTTACCAGAGACTCTGTCCGTTTGTGTCTGAGTGAGTGTGTTACGGTTGCTGCGAGCACTGGAGACTATGTCCAGATTTCTTGCTACTGCACATGTGCGAGCGCTGGAGACTTAGTCCAGATTTCTTGCTACTGCACATGTGCGAGCGCTGGAGACTAAGTCCAGATTTCTTGCTACTGCACATATGCGAGCGCCGGAGACTAAGTCCTATCTTGGAGCCATTGCACATGTGCGGGTGACATCATCGCTGACACGAGGTCACATGTCTCTGTCACCTTCTATGCCGGTTGGTCGCTGGTCGTGCTTGTGATGCCTTGCTCGGTGATAGGCCAGCATGATGTCACTTCTGTCATTCTGGCAGCGGATTGGCTCTGGTGTCCTCCATCTTGGATGAGGCACAGAGTCTATATAAGACCCTGACACATGCCGCATGGCGCTCAGTCCTCTTGGTTCATGCATAAGAGTAGACGCTCTGTGCGCGTTCCTCTAGGCATTCCTCTGTCTATGCTAGGTGAGCGCTACCGGCAGGGTAGCGTTCTTATACCTTACAGCTTCGGCTGCTGTCCGTATCCTTACCTCTTAGGGGAGCGGACATAGGCAGGTGCCTGAGGCACATGGTCTGGCTGGGCCTTGTGGTTCGACTCGTAGGTGGACGTTGCCGCTAGGGTAACGTTCCTTATACTGCGACTAGCAGTTGTTCGTATCCTCGCACACTAGTGGAGCGAACGCAGGTAGGAGCTTTGTGCGGCTTACGCTGCTGTTCGTCTCTTTTGCACCACTAGAAGAGCGGACCTAGGTAGGTGCCATTTCGCACACATTGCCTTTGTCTCTGTGATTATTAACAGAGATCATTCCACACACCCTCCAAGTAAGGGAGGAATTGCTTTACTTACTTATTATATCCTTCTGTGAGTTAACAGAGGTATTGCACTCTGCCATAGTCTGCAGCAGAGTCTTTGCACGGTGGACCCTGACTGTCTGATACTCTTTTAGGTTATTATCAGACAGCCCCCCGTAACATTAGGACTGAGCCAAGGGTCTGGCAGTTATGGCAGAATATCAGCAGTTACACCGTTACATACAAGTACTTGAGTCACGGCTCAAGAGTATAGAGGATAAACCTCAGACCATGGTGACATCTGCACATGAGCCTCGACTTGGTCTGCCAAACAGATATTCTGGCGATGCCAGATCATGTCGTGGTTTCATTAGTCAGTGTCAGATACACCTAGAGGTCAACTCTTCTCGCTTCTCTACGGAGAGGTCCAGAGTAGGCTTTATCATCTCCTTACTTCAGGACAAAGACTTAGAATGGGCGACTCCCCTATGGGAGCGCTCTGATGTGGTTACTCTGAGACATCAAGACTTTCTTGATGCTCTTAAGGCGGTATTCATGGGTCCGCAGGTTACCCATGATGCGGCTCTGAAACTGTTAGATCTATCTCAGGGTTCGTTATCCACTAGTTCTTATGCCATTGCTTTTAGAACTCTGGTGGCAGAACTAGATTGGCCAGAGAAGGTGATGATTCCTATCTTCTGGAGAGGGTTGGCAGGCTATGTCAAGGATGCTCTTGCTACTCGTGAGGTCCCTGCTTCTCTGGAGGACTTGATCACAGTAGCAACGAGGATCGATGTACGCCATAAGGAACGTAGACTCGAGGTCTCTTCTAAGCATCGGGCTATTCCAGTTGTTGAGGGTCCACTACCATATTCCTCAGCATCTGAAACATCTCCCACTCCTATGGAGTTAGGTCATACGTCTTCCAGACTACGCAAGTCTGGTCCTCCTATATGTTACGTATGTCGTCAGGCTGGGCACTATGCCAACAAGTGTCCTAGTCGTCAGGGAAACTCCCTAGCCTAGTAACCATTAGAGGGGGGTTACTAGAGACGTCTTCTGCACCCTCTAAGTGTTGTATCCCAGGTCAGCTCTCGTTATCTGAGAATATATGGCCTATTATGGCTTTTGTGGATTCCGGAGCTGACGGGACTTTTGTGTCCTCAGGATTTGTAAAGGGACACAATATTCCCTCTATCATGTTAGAGGCGCCTATTCCTGTCCGTGTTGTTAATGGAACTATGTTGTCTGAGTCAATTACATTGAGGACAGTTCCCTTGGCCTTTCCCTGTCTCAGGGTCACATAGAGGAGATTTCTTTTCTTGTTTTGCCTGAGGGTATAGACGACGTCCTTCTGGGTCTCCCATGGCTTCGGACTCATGCTCCTCACATTGACTGGGAGTCTGACAGCATTATTAGTTGGGGTTCGAAATGTCAGTCCTGATGTCTTCCCTTACCACCTAAGGTCATTGCGGTTGCATCTACTGATCTCTCTCCCATACCTACACCCTATCTGGATTTCGCTGACGTGTTCTCCAAACAGGGTGCTGAGGTTCTTCCACCCCATAGGCCGTATTACTGTGCCATAGACCTTATCCCAGGTTCGGTTCCACCTAAAGGCAGGGTTTACCCCCTGTCGATACCTGAGTCGGAGGAAATGTCGACCTATATAAGAGAGAGTTTAGAGAAGGGGTTCATTCGTAAGTCTGTCTCTCCCGCGGGAGCTGGGTTTTTCTTTGTTCGGAAGAAAGAGGGTGATTTGCGTCCGTGCATAGATTACAGGGGTCTCAACGCAATCACAATAAAGAACAAATACCCATTACCTTTAATTTCGGAGCTCTTTGACAGACTGAGAGGAGCTCAAGTTTTTACGAAGTTGGATCTGCGGGGTGCGTATAACTTGGTACGAATTCGAAAGGGTGACGAATGGAAGACCGCTTTTAACACCCGAGACGGTCACTATGAATACCTCGTCATGCCTTTTGGGTTATGTAATGCACCCGCAGTATTTCAGGACTTCGTAAACGCTGTGTTCAGGGATTTACTGTTATCCTCAGTAGTGGTGTATCTGGACGACATCCTGATTTTTTCTCTTGATCTGGAGACTCATCGTCAGGATGTCGTTTGTGTCCTTTCCCGTTTAAGGGAGCACTCATTGTTTGCTAAACTCGAGAAATGTATATTCGAGCAGTCCTCATTGCCTTTTTTGGGTTACATTATCTCACAAGAGGGCCTGGCTATGGATCCTGCGAAGCTCTCTGCTGTCCGGCAATGGTCCGAACCTCATTCCTTGAAGGCGGTGCAACGCTTCTTAGGATTCATAAATTATTACAGGCAGTTCATACCCCATTTTTCTACTTTGGTGGCCCCTTTGGTGGCCTTGACTAAGAAAGGTGCTAATCCCAAAGCCTGGTCTACTGAGACATCTCAGGCTTTTGAGGCAGTAAAAAGACACTTTTCAACTGCTCCCGTTCTTCAAAGACCCGATGAGAGTAAGCCCTTCCTCTTAGAGGTTGATGCCTCTTCAGTGGGTGCTGGTGCGGTCTTGTATCAAAAGAACGGTGCAGGTAGAAAAAGGCCGTGTTTCTTCTTTGCGAAAACCTTTTCACTGGCAGAGAGAAACTATACCATTGGGGATAGGGAACTGCTCGCCTTGAGATTAGCCTTGGAGGAGTGGCGTCACTTGCTGGAAGGAGCGAAACATCCTTTCCAGGTCTATACAGACCATAAGAATCTGACGTACTTACAAACCACTCAGCGTCTGAATCCTCGCCAAGCCCGCTGGTCCTTGTTTTTCTCCCGCTTTCACTTCTCCATCAACTATCTGTCTGGGAGAAAGAATAACAAGGCAGATGCCCTGTCTCGCTCTATGCTTTCTACCCAGGAAGAGATTGACGAACCTCGTCTTATCCTTCCCTCCAGGGTTTTTCATACGCTCTCCCCTGTGACGTTAGACCAAATCCCACCGGGCAAGACCTTTGTTCCGCCTGATCGACAGAATGATATACTGTCATGGGCCCACACCTCAAAGGTGGGTGGGCATTTTGGTATTAGGCGGACACGAGAGTTACTGGAGAGGTGGTATTGGTGGCCACACTTAGCCAGCCACGTCAAGAGATATGTCGGTTCCTGCTACTCGTGTGCTCGCAACCGCCCATCACGGCAGAGACCGGCTGGGCTCTTGCATCCTTTACCAGTGCCAGATAGACCATGGGAGGTGGTAGGCATGGACTTTGTGGGTAATCTTCCATGTTCACAGGGACATAGATTTGTGTGGGTCATTACGGACCATTTCTCCCGGATGGTTCATCTCGTACCGTTATCGAGAATCCCATCTTCCAGGGTACTAGCCAAACTATTCCTCAAGCATGTCTTTAGGCTTCATGGGATGCCAGATCGTATCATTTGTGATAGAGGCCCGCAATTTACTTCCCGTTTCTGGCGAGATCTTTGTAGCCTTCTGCAAATTGAGTTGAATCTCTCTTCGGCATACCATCCGGAGACCATTGGTTTGGTTGAGCGTACCAATCAATCTATGATTATATACCTTCGACACTTTGTTGCTGAGAACCACGATAACTGGTCCTCCCTCCTACCCTGGGCAGAATTTGCCCTTAACAATTCGCTGGCTGAGGCCACTGGGCAGACACCGTTTGTACTCAATAATGGGCAACACCCTAGGGTACCGGTACCGTTTCCCGCTGCTGCACCTCCTCCTCTTGTGGCCGACTGGGCAACTAATGCCAGAGAGGTTTGGGATCGGACTCAAGAGTCGATCCAAGCAGCTAAGGACCGTATGAAGACGGTGTCCGATCGGTTTCGTCGCCCGGCTCCTGTCTTTTCTCCAGGGGACTTTGTGTGGCTCTCTGCAAAACACGTGACGTGAGACTTAGAGTGAGCTCTGTCAAATTTGCTCCTCGCTTCCTGGGTCCTTATGAGGTTCTTCGACAGATAAATCCTGTAGTCTACCAATTGAAGTTACCCGTCCATCTTAGGATTCATGACAAATTTCATGTCTCACTGCTAAAGCCGGCTATTTTACCTCACGCTCGTGAAGTGCACTCTCCTGCCTCTGATTCCTCTCGCTCTAGCTATGAGGTACGAGCCATAGTTGGTTCTAAGATGGTTAGAGGGCGCAGGTTTTTCTTGATAGATTGGGAGGGTTACGGCCCGGAACATCGCTCTTGGGAGCCTGAGGAGGCTGTCCATGCTCCCGACTTAGTTGCCGATTACCTGCGTCGCCGGGAGGGGGGCCCTTGAGGGGGAGGTACTGTTACGGTTGCTGCGAGCACTGGAGACTATGTCCAGATTTCTTGCTACTGCACATGTGCGAGCGCTGGAGACTAAGTCCAGATTTCTTGCTACTGCACATGTGCGAGCGCCGGAGACTAAGTCCTATCTTTGAGCCATTGCACATGTGCGGGTGACATCATCGCTGACACGAGGTCACATGTCTCTGACACCTTCTATGCCGATTGGTCGCTGGTCATGTGCCTTGCTCGGTGATAGGCCAGCATGATGTCACTTCTGTCATTCTGGCAGCGGATTGACTCTGGTGTCCTCCATCTTGGATGAGGCACAGAGTCTATATAAGACCCTGACACACGCCGCATGGCGCTCAGTCCTCTTGGTTCATGCATAAGAGTAGACACTCTGTGCGCGTTCCTCTAGGCATTCCTCTGTCTATGCTAGGTGAGCGCTACCGGCAGGGTAGCGTTCTTATACCTTACAGCTTCGGCTGCTGTCCATATCCTTACCTCTTAGGGGAGCGGACATAGGCAGGTGCCTGAGGCACATGGTCTGGCTGGGCCTTGTGGTTCGACTCGTAGGTGGACGTTGCCGCTAGGGTAACGTTCCTTATACTGCGACTAGCAGTTGTTCGTATCCTCGCACACTAGGGGAGCGAACAGAGGTAGGAGCTTTGTGCGGCTTACGCTGCTGTTCGTCTCTTTTGCACCACTAGAAGAGCGGACCTAGGCAGGTGCCATATCTAGTGGTTCGTGTCCTCGCACACTAGTGGAGCGAACGCAGGTAGAAGCTTTGTGCGGCTTACGCTGCTGTTAGTCTCTTTTGCACCACTAGAAGAGCGGACCTAGGTAGGTGCCATTTCGCACACATTGCCTTTGTCTCTGTGATTATTAACAGAGATCATTCCACACACCCTCCAAGTAAGGGAGGAATTGCTTTACTTACTTATTATATCCTTCTGTGAGTTAACAGAGGTATTGCACTCTGCCATAGTCTGCAGCAGAGTCTTTGCACGGTGGACCCTGACTGTCTGACACTCCTTTAGGTTATTATCAGACAGCCCCCCGTAACAGAGTGCACCAGTGCCATCCGGCACCGCGCTGCGCTGCACCGCGACCCTGCACCCTGCCAAAGCCCATCCTGAGGAATCCAACCTCCTACTGCGCCCCGGGACCACCAGCCCCTACCCACGGAGGTACCAACACCTAGCTGCTCCCCGCCATCGCTCCCGGGAACCCCTTCACCAGCAGCGGTGGTGCCCACCATCACCACAACCCGTGGGTGGCGTCACGAGCACTCCATCCATCCCAAAAATCCAACTCCCCTCCCTTTTCACTCGTGTGCGAGGAGCGCTGCTCGAGCCCCGGGTCCGGCCCGCTCGAGCCACCAAGGAGAAGGCACCAGATCCGAACGCGATCTCCCCGAGCAGCCCCTGCGACGAGGAAAGCTGGCCCCCGCCCTCGACATATAATTGACAGATCAAACAATTTATTAACTACCACGCATATTTCTGTAAATTTATCAGCCTGCAATTTTTTATATTTACTGCTCTGGTGTTTTTTGTATCAATTGACAAATCTCCTATTGATTTTAATGTTTTTATAGGTGTTATTTAATAAAGAAAAAAATAATTTTATTTATGGTATGGGAGTCTCTGTTTTTGTATTTATGCTATTGTGACTCCTTATCAATCTTGAGGTAGATTGGATATAGAGGACCAGATTTAGACAGGGCCATATGAGTGTTCAGGCAGACATTCACTGACTGTAGGTGGGCCATAAGTTGATTTTGTTGATCCCATATCTGTAACATCTCATGGTACAGTTCAAACTGAGGAAGAGAACTGGAATCAGCGGAGTTCATGGTCCGAGCAAACTGTAATACTCACCACTGGAGATGGTAAAGCGGCGAGCAGGAGTGGACCCACTGGACCACAGGGAGACCCTGGGACGGCTGAGAACGATAGCACGGAAAGGACGGACAAGTACAGTCACTAGTATAGACAGAAACCATTGGGATGGACGAGACATATAGCACAGACACCTAGAGTCACTAGTATAGACAGGGGCTATCGGGATGGCGAGTTATATAGCACAGCCAGGGGGGACAGGCAAAGTCACTGGTATAGACAGGAACTATCGGGACGGTTGAAGCCGATATCACACCACCAAGAACAGGATACCAGCAGGGAAGGGGTACAGGAAATGACACTGGCTAGGTTGGTACCCTAAACGAAAACGGGAGGCACCATATCGTTTTCTTTTAGGATGCCAACCCCCGTGTGAGGTGGTGGACAGGAGGGAGGTTTATCTTTAGGGTTTTATTCCCTTAACCCTCCTCCCTTCTCCATCTGTGCACTTTAGGTAATTGTTTAATCATTGTGTGTTTTTTCGGATGTTTTTAAGAGATTAAATTAAAATTGATGTTAACCATGGGCAAGCCCCAGAAGACAGCAGCAGGAACCGTAGACAGAGCAGTCACCGCTGGACAACCGGAAACGTGAGATTGCTGGCGTCCCATTGGGGGAGACTTGCAGGACAGTGCGATAATGCCAGTATGGGCATTACATGGGAATAGACTTGCCAATAATAACATCCCCTGGGAAATGAGACAATGCATTGGCTTTTACATTTTTAACCGCAAGACAATAAGTTACAAAGTTGAATCTGGAGAAAAACAGCCACCTTGCTCGTCTAGGAGTATGTCGTTTTTCAGATTCTAAATATAATATATTTTTATGATCTGTACTGACCATGACCCCTCTAAAAAAAGATGTCATTGCTCAAAAGCCAACTTTATACCAGGAGTTCTCTATTGCCGATATCATAATTTGTTTTAGTGGGAGACAACTTTTTAGAGAAAAGGGCACACGGATGCCATTTACTGGAAGATGACCCCTGTGACAGTACAGTCCCTACACCACCTCTGATGCATCAACTTCTACAATGAATGGTTGGGTAACAGGCAAGACAAGATGGGAGAATGGATACACTATTCTAAAGGCCACAGAAGGCACTAAATTGCCCTCATGTGTTACAGAAATACAGATTTATATCTGGCACATATTAATAAGACTAGTGTCCATATGCCTTAAATCATGCTGTTTGTATAGAGAGGGTTAAAAAATTTCATATAGGTGATACCAGAGCCAGAATATTTTATGTTACAGAATTTACACGTATTCAGAATGCAACTAGATGTATATCAGTCTAATCTATTTTCTATCAAGTGTGCTATACAGGGTAACATTTTATGACATCATAAAATGGCACCCAGAGCGACCCCCACATGCACAATTTGGCTATTCTTGCCTACTTCTGGAGGTAACTGCACATCTACAGAGCGCCACCATTTATATTCCATGCAGCCAATAGTATGACAGGGGTGGGCGATGTACAAACCCATAGAGTAACAGAACCTAATCCCTACATCCCTAATGGGCTTTACCAACCCTGTCAGTTATATAACGCTATTTGTGGTTGGTAAATGTATAATCTGGCACCCCATGATTTCCGGGATATCATGTGATCACCGCCAGGCCGGATCCAATGTGGTGCATGCTCCAATGCTGGAGCGTGTAAATCTCTAAAACAATTTTATTAGTGACTTTAAGGGGCCTATATGACAGAAAATACCCAAAAGTGACACCATTTTAAAAGCTGAACCCTTCAAACTGCACAAAAACCCATTCAAGAAGTGCCTCACAGGAATTACAGCAAGGTGGAAGAAAAAAAAATGTTACTTTTTTCACATAAAAATATTGCTTTAGACTCAAATTTTGCATTTTCATAAGGTTAACAGGAGAAAATGGACCATACAGTTAGTTGTGCAATTTCTCCTGAGAACACCGATAACTCATGTCAGCTGTTGCTAGCGGATATGGAATGTTGTATGCTCCGAAACAGTCAGATGGTGGGTGTTTCACTCAAGAAACAAATGGAGAGTTGTGCTAATATACAGGACCATGCAGACAATCGTTTATATCAAACAATACAATAAAGTTTTTATTGTAATCAAAAAAGACCCAACCACATTTTAAAATCACTTAAAAACATTGCAAAAAGAATTGACAATCATTCTATAACATTCATAGAGTAAGACAGGATATATTATTAAAGGACACTAGTTGTAGGCAACAGCAAGAGACTGAGTTATACCATTTCAAATGGGAGCCAAACAAATATACTACAATACTCCAAAAAGAACAATAAAAGACCAGTGCCCTGGGTAAAAAAATATATATATGTATACAGGCAATAATCATGAAAAGTGCAAATAACAGCCCAAGCCCCAAACAGTAGTCTGCGTTAAATAGAGTATATCCAGCATATAGAATGGAATATAGAAAAAGGCACGATAATATAAAGGCATCATCAAAGCTTACGCTGCTGTTCGTCTCTTTTGCACCGCTAGAAGAGCGGACCTAGGCAGGTGCCATATCTAGTGGTTCGTGTCCTCGCACACTAGTGGAGCGAACGCAGGTAGAAGCTTTGTGCGGCTTACGCTGCTGTTCGTCTCTTTTGCACCACTAGAAGAGCGGACCTAGGCAGGTGCCATATCTAGTGGTTCGTGTCCTCGCACACTAGTGGAGCGAACGCAGGTAGGAGCTTTGTGCGGCTTACGCTGCTGTTCGTCTCTTTTGCACCACTAGAAGAGCGGACCTAGGTAGGTGCCATTTCGCACACATTGCCTTTGTCTCTGTGATTATTAACAGAGATCATTCCACACACCCTCCAAGTAAGGGAGGAATTGCTTTACTTACTTATTATATCCTTCTGTGAGTTAACAGAGGTATTGCACTCTGCCATAGTCTGCAGCAGAGTCTTTGCATGGTGGAACCTGACTGTCTGATACTCCTTTAGGTTATTATCAGACAGCCCCCCGTAACAGAGTGCACCAGTGCCATCCGGCACCGCGCTGCGCTGCACCGCGACCCTGCACCCTGCCAAAGCCCATCCTGAGGAATCCAACCTCCTACTGCGCCCCGGGACCACCAGCCCCTACCCACGGAGGTACCAACACCTAGCTGCTCCCCGCCATCGCTCCCGGGAACCCCTTCACCAGCAGCGGTGGTGCCCACCATCACCACAACCCGTGGGTGGCGTCACGAGCACTCCATCCATCCCAAAAATCCAACTCCCCTCCCTTTTCACTCGTGGGCGAGGAGCGCTGCTCGAGCCCCGGGTCCAGCCCGCTCGAGCCACCAAGGAGAAGGCACCAGATCCGAACGCGATCTCCCCGAGCAGCCCCTGCGACGAGGAAAGCTGGCCCCCGCCCTCGACATATAATTGACAGATCAAACAATTTATTAACTACCACGCATATTTCTGTAAATTTATCAGCCTGCAATTTTTTATATTTACTGCTCTGGTGTTTTTTGTATCAATTGACAAATCTCCTATTGATTTTAATGTTTTTATGGGTGTTATTTAATAAAGAAAAAAATAATTTTATTTATGGTATGGGAGTCTCTGTTTTTGTATTTATGCTATTGTGACTCCTTATCAATCTTGAGGTAGATTGGATATAGAGGACCAGATTTAGACAGGGCCATATGAGTGTTCAGGCATAATCTCTAAAACAATTTTATTAGTGACTTTAAGGGGCCTATATGACAGAAAATACCCAAAAGTGACACCATTTTAAAAGCTGAACCCTTCAAACTGCTCAAAAACCCATTCAAGAAGTGCCTCACAGGAATTACAGCAAGGTGGAAGAAAAAAAAATGTTACTTTCTTCGGCGCTCTATTGGGAGACCCAGACGATTGGGTGTATAGCACTGCCTCCGGAGGCCACACAAAGCAATTACACTAAAAAGTGTAAGGCCCCTCCCCTTCTGGCTATACACCCCCAGTGGGATCACTGGCTCACTAGTTTTCTGCTTTGTGCGAAGGAGGTCAGACATCCACGCATAGCTCCACTGTTTGTAGTCAGCAGTAGCTGCTGGCTATATCGGATGGAAGAAAAGAGGGCCCATATGGGGCCCCCAGCATGCTCCCTTCTCACCCGCGGTGGTGCTTGTAAGGTTGAGGTACCTATTGCTGGTACAGAGGCTGGAGCCCACATGCTGTTTTCCTTCCACATCCCCTGGAGGGCTCTGTGGAAGTGGGATCTTGCCGGCCCCCAAGCCCTGGGGCCGGGCTCCATCCACAGACCCAGAGAACCTGCTGGATTTGGAGCGGGAGTGCCGTTCAGGGACAAGGCCCTGCAACTTTCAGGTACTCTGTGTCCCCGGCAGGCACGGACACTCTCAAGGCTTGCTGAGCGTTATAGTGCGCCGGGGACAGTAGCGCTGTGCGCTGGGGTTAGGTCACTGCAGCTTTGCTGAGTGACGTTACAGGTTGGGAACTACTGCGCCGACCGCTCCTGGAGCGGCGGTGCAGCTGCGACTTGTGGTGCGCCGGGGACTTTGCGCCGACCGCGCTTTTACGGCGGCGGCGCTTCTAACTTTAGCCCCCGGCTTCTGCGGCCTAGCGCCGCTTCGTTCCCGCCCCCACCCTGTCAATCAGGGTAGGGGAGAGACGCTGCTCAATAGGCAGCGCCGAGGGCTGGAGCTTTATTTACATGCTCCAGCCCTCTCACTAGGCACAGTGGGAAGCAGGCTTCCCGCTCTTCGTCTGTATACGCCCAGGGCCCACCCCCCCTCTCCACAAGGACGCCGGCAGCCATTACACATGCGGTCTGGCTGGGGAAAGGCAGCAGGCTCTGGGAGACCCAGACTAAAGGGATTTCGGCGCCCACACACCCGCTCATAAGCGGGCGGTAAGCAGCACTTTAGTGCTGGCCCCACTAGTGCCTCAGTGTTATATTAGTGTACTTTTTTCTTAGTACCATATATATATATATATAGTTGCACTGTAAGGTCGCTTCTTGGCTGGACACCCTGTACTGCTCTGAGGAAGCAGCAACATGTCACCCGCAAAACGCAAGGGTGCCAAGGCACAGGCTGTGTACACTGTTTGTACTGCATGTGGGGCTGATCTACCGGCAGGCTCCAATGACTCACATTGTGTGCAATGTTCAGTCCCAGTGGCACTTCGTCAGCCAGAGCCTAATGTGGTGGTAGCCCAGGCAGAGACGCCTGTGAACCCTGCCCCGGTGACGGGGACAGACTTTGCAGTTTTTGCTGATAAAATGTCTGTGACTATGACAAAAATCCTGGAGACCTTGCAGTCCAGGCCAGTTACTCAGACCATGGACACTGCTGTGTCTATGCTCTCCGGTCCCCCTCAGTTGGAACTAATCCGTGCTCCAAGGGGGTCTCAAGCATCACAGGCTGAAGTCTCTGACTCAGATGACAGTCCCAGGCAGCCTAAGCGAGCTCGCTGGGAAAGACCCTCCACGTCATCACACTGCTCAGGGTCTCAACGAGAAGAGTCTCTCTGTGATGAGACTGAGGACGGTGATCAGGATTCTAATCCTGAGGCCCCTCTCAATCTGGATGCCCCTGATGGTGACGCCATGGTTAATGACCTTATATCGGCAATTAATAGACTGTTGGATATTTCTCCCCCAGCCCCTTCTGCAGAGGAGGCAGCTGCACAGCAGGAGAAGTTCCATTTCCTGTATCCCAAGCGTAAATTAAGTGCTTTTTTGGACCACTCTGACTTCAGAGAATCGATCCAGAAACACGACGCTCATCCAGACAAGCGTTTCTCTAAACGTTCTAAGGATACCCGTTATCCTTTTCCCTCTGAGGTGGCCAAACGCTGGACCCAGTGTCCAAAGGTGGATCCCCCAATTTCCAAGCTTGCGGCTAGATCCATAGTCGCAGTAGAGGATGGCGCTTCACTTAAAGATGCCAACGACAAACAGATGGACCTTTGGTTGAAATCTGTCTACGAAGCTATCGGCGCGTCGTTTGCTCCAGCATTCGCGGCCGTGTGGGCACTCCAAGCTATTTCAGCTGGTTTAGCACAGGTGGATGCTATCATACATCCAGCAGTACCGCAGGTGGCGTCCCTAACTTCGCAAATGTCTGCGTTTGCGACCTATGCTATCAATGCTGTCCTAGAATCTACGAGACAGACTGTTTGGTGAGCCATTGGCTGAAATCATAAAACAGTCCAAGGGTAAGGACTCTTCCTTACCACAGCCCAGAGCAAGTAAACCTCAACAGAAGTCGAGGTTTCGGTCCTTTCGAGGCTCGGGCAAGGCCCAATTCTCCTCGTCCAAAAGGACTCAGAAAGAACAAGGGAGCTCAGATTCCTGGCGGGCTCACTCACGCCCCAGGAAAGCAAATGGAGGAACCGCTTCCAAAGCGGCTACCACATGACTTTCGGCCTCCTCCCTCCGCATCTCGGTCGGTGGCAGGCTCTCCCGCTTTTGCGACATTTGGCTGTCACAGGTCAAAGACCGGTGGGTAACAGACATTTTGTCTCGCGGGTACAGAATCGAGTTCAGTTCTCGACCTCCACTTCGGTTCTTCAGAACCTCCCCACACCCCAACCGAGCAGATGCCCTGCTGCAGGCGGTGGACTCTCTAAGAGCAGAAGGAGTCGTGATCCCTGTCCCCCCTCAGGAACGGGGGCGAGGATTTTACTCCAATCTCTTTGTGGTTCCAAAGAAGGACGGCTCCTTCCGTCCTGTTCTGGACCTAAAACTGCTCAACAAGCATGTGAACGCCAGGCGGTTCCGGATGGAATCCCTCCGCTCAGTCATTGCCTCAATGTCTCAAGGAGATTTCCTAGCATCAATAGACATCAAAGATGCTTATCTCCACGTGCCGATTGCTACAGAGCACCAACGCTTTCTACGCTTCGTGATAGGAGACGACCATCTTCAGTTCGTAGCTCTGTCATTTGGTCTGGCGACAGCCCCTCGGGTGTTCACCAAGATCATGGCGGCAGTGGTAGCAGTCTTGCACTCTCACGGACACTCTGTGATCCCTTACTTGGAATCTACTGGTCAAGGCACCCTCTCAAGAGGCATGCCAACTCAGCCTGAATGTTGCACTGGAGACTCTCCAGGCGTTCGGGTGGATCATCAACTTCCCAAAGTCAAATCTGTCACCGACCCAATCACTAACGTATCTTGGCATGGAGTTTCATACTCTCTCAGCGATAGTGAAGCTTCCGCTGGACAAGCAGCGGTCTCTACAGACTGGGGTGCAGGCTCTCCTTCAAAGTCAGTCGCACTCCTTAAGACGCCTCATGCACTTCCTCGGGAAGATGGTGGCGGCAATAGAGGCGGTTCCGTTTGCGCAGTTTCATCTGCGTCCACTTCAATGGGACATTCTCCGCCAATGGGACGGGAAGTCAACATCCCTGGACAGGAAAGTCTCCCTTTCCCAGACGGCCAAGGACTCTCTGCAGTGGTGGCTCCTTTCCACCTCATTATCACAGGGAAGATCCTTCCTACCACCGTCCTGGGCGGTGGTCACGACAGACGCGAGTCTGTCAGGGTGGGGAGCAGTGTTTCTCCACCACAGGGCTCAGGGTACGTGGACTCAGCAGGAGTCCACCCTTCAGATCAATGTTCTGGAAATCAGAGCAGTGTATCTTGCCCTACTAGCCTTCCAACAGTGGCTGGAAGGGAAGCAGATCCGAATTCAATCGGACAACTCCACAGCGGTGGCATACATCAATCACCAAGGGGGGACACGCAGTCGGCAAGCCTTCCAGGAAGTCCGGCGGATTATGATGTGGGTGGAAGCCACGGCCTCCACCATATCCGCGGTTCACATCCCCGGCGTAGAAAACTGGGAGGCAGACTTCCTCAGTCGCCAGGGCATGGACGCAGGGGAATGGTCCCTTCACCCGGACGTGTTTCAGGAAATCTGTCGCCGATGGGGAAGGCCGGACGTCGACCTAATGGCGTCCCGGCACAACAACAAGGTCCCAACCTTCATGGCACGGTCTCGCGATCAAAGAGCTCTAGCAGCAGACGCCCTAGTGCAAGATTGGTCGCAGTTCCGGCTCCCTTATGTGTTTCCACCTCTGGCACTCTTGCCCAGAGGGCTACGCAAGATCAGATCCGACTGCAGCCGCGTCATACTCGTCGCTCCAGACTGGCCGAGGAGGGCGTGGTATCCGGATCTGTGGCATCTCACGGTCGGCCATCCGTGGGCACTACCAGACCGACCAGACTTACTGTCCCAAGGGCCTTTTTTCCATCGGAATTCTGCGGCCCTGAACCTGACTGTGTGGCCATTGAGTCCTGGATCCTAGCGTCTTCAGGCTTATCCCAAGGGGTCGTTGCCACCATGAGACAGGCTAGGAAGCCCACGTCTGCTAAGATCTACCACAGAACGTGGAGGATATTCTGATCCTGGTGCTCTGCTCAGGGAGTGTCTCCCTGGCCATTTGCATTGCCTACCTTTCTTTCTTTCCTGCAATCTGGGTTAGAAAAAGGTTTGTCGCTCGGCTTCCTTAAAGGACAAGTCTCGGCGCTATCCGTCTTTTTTCAGAAGCGTCTAGCATGACTTTCTAAGGTGCGCACGTTCCTACAGGGGGTTTGCCATATCGTTCCCCCGTACAAACGGCCGTTAGATCCATGGGATCTGAACAGGTTACTAGTTGCCCTCCAGAAGCCGCCCTCCGAGCCTCTGAGGGAGGTTTCACTTTCTAGACTATCACAGAAAGTGGCTTTTCTGGTAGCGATCACATCTCTTCGGAGAGTGTCTGAGCTGGCAGCGCTGTCTTCCAAGGCTCCCTTACTGGTCTTCCACCAGGACAAGGTAGTGCTGCGCCCCATTCAGGAGTTTCTCCCGAAGGTGGTATCCTCTTTTCATCTTAATCAGGATATCTCTTTGCCTTCGTTTTGTCCTCATGCAGTTCATCGGTATGAGAAGGACTTACATTTGTTAGATCTGGTGAGAGCACTCAGAATCTACATTTCCCGCACGGCGCCCCTGCGCCGTTCGGATGCACTTTTTGTCCTTGTCGCTGGTAAGCGCAAAGGCTCGCAGGCTTCTAAGGCTACCCTGGCTCGATGGATCAAAGAACCAATTCTTGAAGCCTACCGTTCTGCTGGGCTTCCGGTTCCATCAGGGCTGAAGGCCCATTCTACCAGAGCCGTGGGTGCGTCCTGGGCATTACGACACCAGGCTACGGCTCAACAGGTGTGCCAGGCAGCTACCTGGTCGAGTCTGCACACTTTCAAACATTATCAGGTGCATACCTATGCTTCGGCGGACGCCAGCCTAGGTAGAAGAGTCCTGCAGGCGGCAGTTGCCTCCCCGTAGGGGAGGGCTGTCTTGCAGCTCTAACATGAGGTATTTCTTTACCCACCCAGGGACAGCTTTTGGACGTCCCAATCGTCTGGGTCTCCCAATAGAGCGCCGAAGAAGAAGGGAATTTTGTTACTTACCGTAAATTCCTTTTCTTCTAGCTCTTATTGGGAGACCCAGCACCCGCCCTGTTGTCCTTCGGGATTTTTGGTTTGTTTGCGGGTACACATGTTGTTCATGTTGAACGGTTTTCAGTTCTCCGATGTTACTTCGGAGTGAATTTGTTTAAACCAGTTATTGGCTTTCCTCCTTCTTGCTTTTGCACTAAAACTGGTGAGCCAGTGATCCCACTGGGGGTGTATAGCCAGAAGGGGAGGGGCCTTACACTTTTTAGTGTAATTGCTTTGTGTGGCCTCCGGAGGCAGTGCTATACACCCAATCATCTGGGTCTCCCAATAAGAGCTAGAAGAAAAGGAATTTACGGTAAGTAACAAAATTCCCTTCTTTTTCACATAAAAATATTGCTTTAGACTCAAATTTTGCATTTTCATAAGGTTAACAGGAGAAAATGGACCATACAGTTAGTTGTGCAATTTCTCCTGAGAACACCGATAACTCATGTCAGCTGTTGCTAGCGGATATGGAATGTTGTATGCTCCGAAACAGTCAGATGGTGGGTGTTTCACTCAAGAAACAAATGGAGAGTTGTGCTAATATACAGGACCACGCAGACAATCGTTTATATCAAACAATACAATAAAGTTTTTATTGTAATCAAAAAAGACCCAACCACATTTTAAGATCACTTAAAAACATTGCAAAAAGAATTGACAATCATTCTATAACATTCATAGAGTAAGACAGGATATAATATTAAAGGACACTAGTTGTAGGCAACAGCAAGAGACTGAGTTATACCATTTCAAATGGGAGCCAAACAAATATACTAATATAAGAAAATCCACAATACTCCAAAAAGAACAATAAAAGACCAGTGCCCTGGGTAAAAAAAATATATATATGTATACAGGCAATAATCATGAAAAGTGCAAATAACAGCCCAAGCCCCAAACAGTAGTCTGCGTTAAATACAGTATATCCAGCATATAGAATGGAATATAGAAAAAGGCACGATAATATAAAGGCATCATCAAAGGCTTGCTGATGTCACCATGGAGCAGACTCACCACATATCCATTATAGAGAAATAAAGGTTGTCCTTGACTTCTAAATAGAATAAAAATCCTATGATTGCTTTAGCACAATTGTTAGGGTTGCATGGTGGAATGTAAGGCACAGAGAGTACCTGCCCCAAGTGTATCGCCACACCTAATGTGGCTTTCTCAAGGGCACCAGTAGGTGGTGCCCTCTAGTTACTTATGTGTCACATATGGTGGGAAGTTCCCTCCATTTTACTCTCCTCCTTTCCTTCTAGTGTTCTGTGGACAGAGGGTGGGGAATGGTCATTGCTTCAGTGGGTCACACGAGTTCAAGGAGATAGATTTAAACCTGTAATCTGCCTTCCTTAGTTGCTGATTAATTCAGTTAACTCAGTGTGGAGTGGTTTGGCTGGTTTCGGTTGTGCTTGTCCTCTGAGGTTTCCCTCTTGCATCTCCTGCTTCAGGGTTCAGCTCCATCTTTAGTTTCTGCTGTGGTTTCAGCCTTATGCTTGGTTTCCTTTTCCATTTAGTTATTTCCTTGATGTGACTGACCTATCTGCTGCTGTGTGCCCGGTCACCACCTGCCGTACTGTTTGCTGCCTTATCAGTCTTTAATGTGGCTTTTGTAATCACAAGAAAAGCGCTTGACCAAAGGCACTCACTCCAGATTTAGAGTAAAATAATACGATTTTTATTTGTATATCAAAAAGTTTAAAAACACACATACAAAATACAACATAGTGCAGACATATTAAAAAACAGCAAGGACAATGGTAATGAGACCCAATCCAGAATAAATCCTCTCAAAAATATATTGTACCAGAATCACCATAAATAGTTAAAAATGTATAACAATACAGATAATGAATCAGAGATATAACCATCTTATAAATAGGTATACGTTGAGACAGACATTCTATCTCTCAAGCAGCATTATGACCAAATAGTCAGACACCCAGTGACACCCACTGCCCCTGATGAAGCTAACATAGCGACACGCGTTGGGCCAGGTTCTCCACCTCTATTTTCAGATAGGGAATCACCATGATAGGAATTTTCTTCCTATGAGGCATTGCAGTTGCTGTTCTGACTATTTGGTCAGAACAGGCATCCCTGAGGATATTTTGAGTGATGTACTGTTGTTAGAAAGTTTGAGCAACATCAATCCCAATGAACAAGGAAATGACCCCTTTAGTGACTTTAAATTAAAAAGTAAAAAGATTCCACCTCCATCGCATGACCTTTCGGTAACGGATATATTTCTAGAATTAGTTACGAAGGACCTAAGAGAGATGAAAGAAAGGGGCAAGTGGCAGAAATTTAACTACAGTAGGGAAGAGTAAGGCCATTAAGGATCTTGAGAGGGATCACGGTGTTGTCATCAAACCCTCAGATAAAGGTGGCAACAGTTTGGTCATGGATGTGATACCAGGACATGTGTATGGCCCTGCTTCAGGACAAGGAGACGTATGAGGTACTAAAGAGTATTCCCTCAGAGGAATATACTAGTAAACTTAAGCATTATTGCAGATGGTATGAAAGCGGGGGTTATTGACAAATCTCAATTTTTGCTATCTCCAGATAGGGTCACTTCAACTTTCATTGCCTCCCGAAGATCCACAAGGGGGTTGACCCTTTGAAAGGATGACCCATAGTGTTGGGAGTGGACAGTGTGGGTAAGAATCCAGACATTTACCTGGACGGGGTATTGAAGGGATTCGTTGGTTCCCTACAGTCCTTTACGAGAGACAGCTCTGACCTTCTACGTAAATTAGATGGTTTAAGTATTAGTCCTGGTGCAATACTGGCTAGTATTGATGTAGAGGCAATGTATTTGTCGATTCCTCATGAAACCCAAAACTAAATCCCATATTCTAGATGTGGCCATACAAGTGATTTATAGAGGGTTAACAATACGTTGGGATCACAGGATCTAATTTCTCTTTTTATACTCTAAAATCTTGTTTGCTTTAGCAGCTGCTGCTTGACATTGAGTGCTGCTGCTCAGCCTATTTGTAATGAGAATACCGAAGTCCTTCTCCTGTTCTGTAGTCCCGAGTTTACTTCCATTTAATGTATACGGAGCTATAGGATTACTCCGTCCTAGGTGCATTACTTTACATTTATCAACATGAAATCTCATTTCCCAAGTATCTGCCCATTCTGACATCTTATCCAGATTTTTTTTGTAATATTCTACTATCAAGGTCAGTTTTTAATATCCTACAGTTTGGTGTCATCAGCAAAGACTGACACTTTACTATCAATCCCATCCACAAGGTCATTAATAAAGAGATTAAAAAGAATTGGTCCTAGCACAGATCCCTGACTGTAGCCCAATTAGAGTATGTACCATTTATGACTACTCTTTGTTTCCTATCTTTTAGCCAATTCCTTACCCAGTTGCATATTGTGTCCCCTAGTCCTTGCTTCTGGAGCTTTAGCATAAGGCTATTATGTGGTACAGTATCAAATGCCTTTGCAAAGTCCAAATAAATCACATCAGCTGCATTACTAATATCCAGATTTGCACTTACCCCCTCATAGAACTCTAACAGGTTGGTTAGACACGACTTATCTTTAATGAATCCATGCTGTCAGTCAGTTATTATATTTTTTTCTGCAATATATTTTTGCATGTCATCCCTTAAAATGCCCTCAAAAACTTTACATACTACTGATGTCAGGCTTACTGGACGGTAGTTGCCTGGATCCATTTTCTTACCTTTCTTAAATATAGGAACCACATCAGCAATCCTCCAATCCTGAGGCACCAACCTTATTACAAAAAAGCAAATTGAATAACTAGGTCCATAATAATCATATAGTATACAACATGGAGGTTCACCATGAATATCAGAACAGCCTACAAAGAAGCTCCATAATCACCAACCATAGGATCCTACTCAGATTAAATACCAAACAATGTTTTCTTTATAGAAGTCTATGGAAATTTATTCAGATACAATTTTATAAAAAGTTTTGCAGGGACATAAGAAAGTGCAACACAAAGTACAGAGATGTGTTTAAAAACATATACAGAGCTGATCAGGGAGGTGTGTCAGTTCAGACCAAGCTGGAAAATATGCATGACATGGCCCACAGAGACAGCACGACTAAAGTGCATAAGTATATCAATTGCTATAATACAATCAACAGTACACTGAAATACATTGAGTATAGGTAAAACAAGATATTATATCAAAGATGTGCACTGTGTATTCAGAGACCCATGCAAGATTGTGGGAGTCACCATACATAGCTCCCATGCATTAATACATCAATACCATGAAATACAATCATAAGTACACTGAAGTACATTTTATAAAACTCAAATGACATGTCATATCATATGTATGCATGGAGAGCCATGCAGGGTGTGAGAAACACCATGCATGCTGTCCAATGGGCATGGAACAAAACTCAATTGATTAGGATGACAGGACTATCCTGTGAGTTATGTGCCATTGTTCAATGTGTGCAAATGCAAAGAAACCCGTCCTTACAGCAGAAAAAACCAGCAGAGTTCCAAAGTATATCAAGGTACTATGACCCACCAGGGACGCTGCTGTATTAAGCCTGGCACACCCCCCTGCACCTCAACGCGTTTCGCTTATCGCTTCATCGGGAGGTGCAGGGGTGACATCCAGGGCTGCTTATATCTGGGGTGAACATATCTTACCATCCTATCGTGGCGCGCCCCGGAGATCCGATGCCCATCCTCCACTGTGTCCGGCGTTCAGGAAGCGGGTGTGCGCATGCGCACAACCCGACAACCATCAGATCACCAGGCACAGAGAGGAGGAGTGATCAGAGCCCCGTGCGCGCACAGGATGGGGTCCATAACCGCCATATTGCATGAGGGCAAACAAGAGGGCAAATGAGAGCAGAGCACAGGAAGTAATTGCAAGAATAAGCATATGAAAGGTTAGGCGATATCCATGTAATAATATCCATAAATCTTCTAAGATGCAATCATTCCGGATCTTGATGATGCAAGCAATCCAGATGTATCCTCTTGTTATAACAGCCCCAGTATACACAGGTACAAGCAGCCATCTCTAAAGGGTATGAATTGATGAAAAAAAGGGGGAATAAAATATAAAATAAAAAAGAATAAAAAAGAGAAAAGAATGTCAGAACATAAAACGGCAATTGGCGCACAAACACAAACCAATCCCTCCACTACACATTTGCAGACCGTGAGCAACATGTTCAAAACAGGAAGGGCTTATAGCTGATCATATCATTCAGCCCCCGCGGTTTTACTGTATCAAGAGTTATAATCCATTTAGCCTCTTTCTTAAATATGGCATTCCTAAGGTCACCCCCTCTTGCACCAAGATAAACTTTGTCAATGCCTCTGAATCTGAGTAACCGCCAGTTACAATCATGACACTCCCTAAAATGTTTAGGGATATTCTTTAAAAGCTGAATTTCCTCCGGTTTAGTGGCCTTAGCCGCACTCTTAATATCGCGAATATGTTCCAAGACGCGTGTCCGGAACTCTCTGGTGGTCAGGCCCACATAAATGAGGCCGCAGGGACATATTGCCCAATAGATAATCCCGGTGGATCGACAATTTATGGAGTGTACAATTCTATAGGTGTTCTCTCTAGAAGAATCCCAAAATTCACTTGTTCGATCCATCTGTGGGCAAGCCCCACAGTCCCCACAAGAGCGTGACCCCCATCTAGGACCCCTATTTGCCCCAAAGATGTTTCTAGCTGCTGGGATGTAGAGGCTTTTCACAACTTGATCTTTTAGTGTTTTAGATCTTTTTGGCGTCACTGCAGGTCCAGAGGTAAGTATAAGGGACAGGTCATTGTCAGTGAGAAGCACTGACCAGTATTTCTTGACAATGGAGAACATCTCCCTCCATTGCCCATGATAGGGGGTGATGAAGCGAACGATGTCATCATTCTTTTTAGGATGGGTTTTAAGTAGAACATCACGTGGGGTATCCCTCGCTCTGGTATAACCCTCCTGTATAGACTTTTCTCTATAATGCCGTGCCCTAAATCTTCTTTTTAAATCCTCAGATTGTTGCTCAAATAAAACATTATCAGAACACACCCGTCGGGCACGCAGAAATTGCCCAGTAGGAATGGAATCAATCACCTTTTTCGGATGTGAAGACCTGGCGCTCAAAAGTGAATTTACAGCCGTGGTTTTACGAAAAATATCCGTGCACAATGTTCCGTCCGTCCCCTTCAATATTCGTACATCCAAATATTCGATCCGTTCACTACTGGAGACATAAGTCAATCTGATGTTATTCGTATTATCATTGAGACGCTGCATAAAGATATCCAGCTGATTGATCTCCCCCTGCCAAATCAAAAAAATATCGTCGATGAAACGCAGCCACATGTGAACTGCGCCCATCTCAGATGCTGGAAAAGATATGGACCGTTCCCATAGTCCAAGAAAGAGGTTTGCGTATGAGGGCGCACAAGACGCCCCCATCGCAACTCCTCTCTCCTGGAGATAGAAACGGTCCTTAAATAAAAAGAAATTATGGGATAAAATAAACCTAAGTAAAAGCAGGAGGAGATCAATCAGCTGCGCATCCAGCTCAGTAGACCGTAAAAAGAAGTCAACCGCAGCGATGCCATCCTCATGGGCTATAGAGGTATAAAGTGACTCAACGTCAGCAGTGACCATGATGATGTCAGACTCGAATGTGATGCCCTCCAGGCGATTCAGGAACTCCGTGGAATCCCGAATATAAGACGGGAGGGTAATAACAAGGGGTTGCAAATAATAGTCCAGGAACCTGCAAGCAGGTTCACATAGGCTATTATTGCCGGACACAATTGGCCTGCCAGGTGGGCAATCAATATTCTTGTGCACTTTCGGCAAAAAGTATATTGTTGAAATGACCGGGTGTTCAATTAGGAGGCCTTCAAAAACAGATTTGGGTATAATGCCCCTCTCAAGGGCAAGAGATAGCAGATCATACAGCTCACCCTGATACTTCCTTAATGGATTCCCATCAAGTTTCGTATAGCAGGAGGCATCATTCAGTTGGCGGAATGCCTCCTTTTCATACTGCTCCTTGGACCAGAGAACCACGTTTCCCCCTTTGTCGGCCTGCTTAATTACAACATCATCCATATTTTTGAGCTCTTTTAATGCCATCCGTTGTTTGTGGCTTAGATTGTCATGTGGGCGCTTACGTGGTAAGCGCCTAAATTCTTGGGTCACCAATTTTGTAAATAGCTCAATCACCGGGCAGGCCGACAAAGGTGGAAATGTAGTGGATCTCTTTTTAATGGTTGCAGGGAAGGAGGAACTGGTCGCATCCTCCTGTTCAGCCAATAATGATTCCAATGCTCTCACTGCTTCCATATCTTCAACTGATAGATCCGGGTAAGATCCCAAATCTTTTTTCAAGAAATATTTTTTAAACATAAGTTTACGGCTAAACAGATGTAAATCCTTTATAGCAGTAAAAACATCAAAATCCGCAACAGGTGAAAATGAAAGACCTAATTCAAGAACAGAGAGTTGGTCCTCAGTCAATACTTTGTCAGTAAGATTTATTACCTGCAAGGCATCAGCCTGGTCAGAAGATTTACTCCTATCTTGGCGTTGCTTCCTTCTGGTGTAATTACGAGTTTCCATCCTATTGCCAAGAAAGTTATTCCGATTACGACCACTAGGGGGTCCCCGAGAGTATGATGAACCCTCACCGGAGGAAGCAGAGTCCGTGTTAGACTGAGATTTAGAATGCACGATAGAACCTGATCTAAAATTTCTATGCTGATGCCATTTAAATACGTTCCCATTTTGATAATCATCAATATCGCGTTTAAATTTTTGTGCCTTTTTCTGCTTAATGTCAGTCTCCCACTGCTCAAATTCCTTCGCAAGTTCCTTATCGAACTCCGCTAGATTTGTCTCTGAGATTTTTTGTTTTAATTCAACATTGACTTTCTCAATCTCAATCTCAAGCTCAGCCAATCTTTTTTTATCAAAACCGATAAGTAGCTCGAGCATTGTGCGGGAGCACAATTTACAAGCTTCTTCCCATCTGTCCTTAAATATGTCGTCTTCGACAACAAATGCTGGAAATGTTTGAATGCGTAGTCCTCTTGGGACAATATCTCTCCCAAGGTACTGTTCTAACGAAGCCTTGTTCCACCAAGTTTTAGTGCGTTTGAACAATAGATTTTTTAATTTTACTTGAAGCTCACGGTACTGCATTGGAGGTGAGGGATTGGTGTGATTACCGCCACTGCCGAACACATCAGTGACCTGTGCCGCCCAATTTGCGTCCCGTCCTCGGTAATCCATAATCAGACCTGTATTCCCAAAAAAGACATACAAAAAAGCAAATTGAATAACTAGGTCCATAATAATCATATAGTATACAACATGGAGGTTCACCATGAATATCAGAACAGCCTACAAAGAAGCTCCATAATCACCAACCATAGGATCCTACTCAGATTAAATACCAAACAATGTTTTCTTTATAGAAGTCTATGGAAATTTATTCAGATACAATTTTATAAAAAGTTTTGCAGGGACATAAGAAAGTGCAACACAAAGTACAGAGATGTGTTTAAAAACATATACAGAGCTGATCAGGGAGGTGTGTCAGTTCAGACCAAGCTGGAAAATATGCATGACATGGCCCACAGAGACAGCACGACTAAAGTGCATAAGTATATCAATTGCTATAATACAATCAACAGTACACTGAAATACATTGAGTATAGGTAAAACAAGATATTATATCAAAGATGTGCACTGTGTATTCAGAGACCCATGCAAGATTGTGGGAGTCACCATACATAGCTCCCATGCATTAATACATCAATACCATGAAATACAATCATAAGTACACTGAAGTACATTTTATAAAACTCAAATGACATGTCATATCATATGTATGCATGGAGAGCCATGCAGGGTGTGAGAAACACCATGCATGCTGTCCAATGGGCATGGAACAAAACTCAATTGATTAGGATGACAGGACTATCCTGTGAGTTATGTGCCATTGTTCAATGTGTGCAAATGCAAAGAAACCCGTCCTTACAGCAGAAAAAACCAGCAGAGTTCCAAAGTATATCAAGGTACTATGACCCACCAGGGACGCTGCTGTATTAAGCCTGGCACACCCCCCTGCACCTCAACGCGTTTCGCTTATCGCTTCATCGGGAGGTGCAGGGGTGACATCCAGGGCTGCTTATATCTGGGGTGAACATATCTTACCATCCTATCGTGGCGCGCCCCGGAGATCCGATGCCCATCCTCCACTGTGTCCGGCGTTCAGGAAGCGGGTGTGCGCATGCGCACAACCCGACAACCATCAGATCACCAGGCACAGAGAGGAGGAGTGATCAGAGCCCCGTGCGCGCACAGGATGGGGTCCATAACCGCCATATTGCATGAGGGCAAACAAGAGGGCAAATGAGAGCAGAGCACAGGAAGTAATTGCAAGAATAAGCATATGAAAGGTTAGGCGATATCCATGTAATAATATCCATATATCTTCTAAGATGCAATCATTCCGGATCTTGATGATGCAAGCAATCCAGATGTATCCTCTTGTTATAACAGCCCCAGTATACACAGGTACAAGCAGCCATCTCTAAAGGGTATGAATTGATGATAGGATAGGATGGTAAGATATGTTCACCCCAGATATAAGCAGCCCTGGATGTCACCCCTGCACCTCCCGATGAAGCGATAAGCGAAACGCATTGAGGTGCAGGGGGGTGTGCCAGGCTTAATACAGCAGCGTCCCTGGTGGGTCATAGTACCTTGATATACTTTGGAACTCTGCTGGTTTTTTCTGCTGTAAGGACGGGTTTCTTTGCATTTGCACACATTGAACAATGGCACATAACTCACAGGATAGTCCTGTCATCCTAATCAATTGAGTTTTGTTCCATGCCCATTGGACAGCATGCATGGTGTTTCTCACACCCTGCATGGCTCTCCATGCATACATATGATATGACATGTCATTTGAGTTTTATAAAATGTACTTCAGTGTACTTATGATTGTATTTCATGGTATTGATGTATTAATGCATGGGAGCTATGTATGGTGACTCCCACAATCTTGCATGGGTCTCTGAATACACAGTGCACATCTTTGATATAATATCTTGTTTTACCTATACTCAATGTATTTCAGTGTACTGTTGATTGTATTATAGCAATTGATATACTTATGCACTTTAGTCGTGCTGTCTCTGTGGGCCATGTCATGCATATTTTCCAGCTTGGTCTGAACTGACACACCTCCCTGATCAGCTCTGTATATGTTTTTAAACACATCTCTGTACTTTGTGTTGCACTTTCTTATGTCCCTGCAAAACTTTTTATAAAATTGTATCTGAATAAATTTCCATAGACTTCTATAAAGAAAACATTGTTTGGTATTTAATCTGAGTAGGATCCTATGGTTGGTGATTATGGAGCTTCTTTGTAGGCTGTTCTGATATTCATGGTGAACCTCCATGTTGTATACTATATGATTATTATGGACCTAGTTATTCAATTTGCTTTTTTGTATGTCTTTTTTGGGAATACAGGTCTGATTATGGATTACCGAGGACGGGACGCAAATTGGGCGGCACAGGTCACTGATGTGTTCGGCAGTGGCGGTAATCACACCAATCCCTCACCTCCAATGCAGTACCGTGAGCTTCAAGTAAAATTAAAAAATCTATTGTTCAAACGCACTAAAACTTGGTGGAACAAGGCTTCGTTAGAACAGTACCTTGGGAGAGATATTGTCCCAAGAGGACTACGCATTCAAACATTTCCAGCATTTGTTGTCGAAGACGACATATTTAAGGACAGATGGGAAGAAGCTTGTAAATTGTGCTCCCGCACAATGCTCGAGCTACTTATCGGTTTTGATAAAAAAAGATTGGCTGAGCTTGAGATTGAGATTGAGAAAGTCAATGTTGAATTAAAACAAAAAATCTCAGAGACAAATCTAGCGGAGTTCGATAAGGAACTTGCGAAGGAATTTGAGCAGTGGGAGACTGACATTAAGCAGAAAAAGGCACAAAAATTTAAACGCGATATTGATGATTATCAAAATGGGAACGTATTTAAATGGCATCAGCATAGAAATTTTAGATCAGGTTCTATCGTGCATTCTAAATCTCAGTCTAACACGGACTCTGCTTCCTCCGGTGAGGGTTCATCATACTCTCGGGGACCCCCTAGTGGTCGTAATCGGAATAACTTTCTTGGCAATAGGATGGAAACTCGTAATTACACCAGAAGGAAGCAACGCCAAGATAGGAATAAATCTTCTGACCAGGCTGATGCCTTGCAGGTAATAAATCTTACTGACAAAGTATTGACTGAGGACCAACTCTCTGTTCTTGAATTAGGTCTTTCATTTTCACCTGTTGCGGATTTTGATGTTTTTACTGCTATAAAGGATTTACATCTGTTTAGCCGCAAACTTATGTTTAAAAAATATTTCTTGAAAAAAGATTTGGGATCTTACCCGGATCTATCAGTTGAGGATATGGAAGCAGTGAGAGCATTGGAATCATTATTGGCTGAACAGGAGGATGCGACCAGTTCCTCCTTCCCTGCAACCATTAAAAAGAGATCCACTACATTTCCACCTTTGTCGGCCTGCCCGGTGATTGAGCTATTTACAAAATTGGTGACCCAAGAATTTAGGCGCTTACCACGTAAGCGCACACATGACAATCTAAGCCACAAACAACGGATGGCATTAAAAGAGCTCAAAAATATGGATGATGTTGTAATTAAGCAGGCCGACAAAGGGGGAAACGTGGTTCTCTGGTCCAAGGAGCAGTATGAAAAGGAGGCATTCCGCCAACTGAATGATGCCTCCTGCTATACGAAACTTGATGGGAATCCATTAAGGAAGTATCAGGGTGAGCTGTATGATCTGCTATCTCTTGCCCTTGAGAGGGGCATTATACCCAAATCTGTTTTTGAAGGCCTCCTAATTGAACACCCGGTCATTTCAACAATATACTTTTTGCCGAAAGTGCACAAGAATATTGATTGCCCACCTGGCAGGCCAATTGTGTCCGGCAATAATAGCCTATGTGAACCTGCTTGCAGGTTCCTGGACTATTATTTGCAACCCCTTGTTATTACCCTCCCGTCTTATATTCGGGATTCCACGGAGTTCCTGAATCGCCTGGAGGGCATCACATTCGAGTCTGACATCATCATGGTCACTGCTGACGTTGAGTCACTTTATACCTCTATAGCCCATGAGGATGGCATCGCTGCGGTTGACTTCTTTTTACGGTCTACTGAGCTGGATGCGCAGCTGATTGATCTCCTCCTGCTTTTACTTAGGTTTATTTTATCCCATAATTTCTTTTTATTTAAGGACCGTTTCTATCTCCAGGAGAGAGGAGTTGCGATGGGGGCGTCTTGTGCGCCCTCATACGCAAACCTCTTTCTTGGACTATGGGAACGGTCCATATCTTTTCCAGCATCTGAGATGGGCGCAGTTCACATGTGGCTGCGTTTCATCGACGATATTTTTTTGATTTGGCAGGGGGAGATCAATCAGCTGGATATCTTTATGCAGCGTCTCAATGATAATACGAATAACATCAGATTGACTTATGTCTCCAGTAGTGAACGGATCGAATATTTGGATGTACGAATATTGAAGGGGACGGACGGAACATTGTGCACGGATATTTTTCGTAAAACCACGGCTGTAAATTCACTTTTGAGCGCCAGGTCTTCACATCCGAAAAAGGTGATTGATTCCATTCCTACTGGGCAATTTCTGCGTGCCCGACGGGTGTGTTCTGATAATGTTTTATTTGAGCAACAATCTGAGGATTTAAAAAGAAGATTTAGGGCACGGCATTATAGAGAAAAGTCTATACAGGAGGGTTATACCAGAGCGAGGGATACCCCACGTGATGTTCTACTTAAAACCCATCCTAAAAAGAATGATGACATCGTTCGCTTCATCACCCCCTATCATGGGCAATGGAGGGAGATGTTCTCCATTGTCAAGAAATACTGGTCAGTGCTTCTCACTGACAATGACCTGTCCCTTATACTTACCTCTGGACCTGCAGTGACGCCAAAAAGATCTAAAACACTAAAAGATCAAGTTGTGAAAAGCCTCTACATCCCAGCAGCTAGAAACATCTTTGGGGCAAATAGGGGTCCTAGATGGGGGTCACGCTCTTGTGGGGACTGTGGGGCTTGCCCACAGATGGATCGAACAAGTGAATTTTGGGATTCTTCTAGAGAGAACACCTATAGAATTGTACACTCCATAAATTGTCGATCCACCGGGATTATCTATTGGGCAATATGTCCCTGCGGCCTCATTTATGTGGGCCTGACCACCAGAGAGTTCCGGACACGCATCTTGGAACATATTCGCGATATTAAGAGTGCGGCTAAGGCCACTAAACCGGAGGAAATTCAGCTTTTAAAGAATATCCCTAAACATTTTAGGGAGTGTCATGATTGTAACTGGCGGTTACTCAGATTCAGAAGCATTGACAAAGTTTATCTTGGTGCAAGAGGGGGTGACCTTAGGAATGCCATATTTAAGAAAGAGGCTAAATGGATTATAACTCTTGATACAGTAAAACCGCGGGGGCTGAATGATATGATCAGCTATAAGCCCTTCCTGTTTTGAACATGTTGCTCACGGTCTGCAAATGTGTAGTGGAGGGATTGGTTTGTGTTTGTGCGCCAATTGCCGTTTTATGTTCTGACATTCTTTTCTCTTTTTTATTCTTTTTTATTTTATATTTTATTCCCCCTTTTTTTCATCAATTCATACCCTTTAGAGATGGCTGCTTGTACCTGTGTATACTGGGGCTGTTATAACAAGAGGATACATCTGGATTGCTTGCATCATCAAGATCCGGAATGATTGCATCTTAGAAGATTTATGGATATTATTACATGGATATCGCCTAACCTTTCATATGCTTATACTTGCAATTACTTCCTGTGCTCTGCTCTCATTTGCCCTCTTGTTTGCCCTCATGCAATATGACGGTTATGGACCCCATCCTGTGCGCGCACGGGGCTCTGATCACTCCTCCTCTCTGTGCCTGGTGATCTGATGGTTGTCGGGTTGTGCGCATGCGCACACCCGCTTCCTGAACGCCGGACACAGTGGAGGATGGGCATCGGATCTCCGGGGCGCGCCACGATAGGATGGTAAGATATGTTCACCCCAGATATAAGCAGCCCTGGATGTCACCCCTGCACCTCCCGATGAAGCGATAAGCGAAACGCGTTGAGGTGCAGGGGGGTGTGCCAGGCTTAATACAGCAGCGTCCCTGGTGGGTCATAGTACCTTGATATACTTTGGAACTCTGCTGGTTTTTTCTGCTGTAAGGACGGGTTTCTTTGCATTTGCACACATTGAACAATGGCACATAACTCACAGGATAGTCCTGTCATCCTAATCAATTGAGTTTTGTTCCATGCCCATTGGACAGCATGCATGGTGTTTCTCACACCCTGCATGGCTCTCCATGCATACATATGATATGACATGTCATTTGAGTTTTATAAAATGTACTTCAGTGTACTTATGATTGTATTTCATGGTATTGATGTATTAATGCATGGGAGCTATGTATGGTGACTCCCACAATCTTGCATGGGTCTCTGAATACACAGTGCACATCTTTGATATAATATCTTGTTTTACCTATACTCAATGTATTTCAGTGTACTGTTGATTGTATTATAGCAATTGATATACTTATGCACTTTAGTCGTGCTGTCTCTGTGGGCCATGTCATGCATATTTTCCAGCTTGGTCTGAACTGACACACCTCCCTGATCAGCTCTGTATATGTTTTTAAACACATCTCTGTACTTTGTGTTGCACTTTCTTATGTCCCTGCAAAACTTTTTATAAAATTGTATCTGAATAAATTTCCATAGACTTCTATAAAGAAAACATTGTTTGGTATTTAATCTGAGTAGGATCCTATGGTTGGTACCAACCTTATTACAAGCGAGTCTAAAAAGATGAGATACAGCGGTTTGTTGATTACGGCGCTCAATTCTCTCAATATTCGTGGATGAATGTCATCTTGCCTGGGGGATTTGTTAATGTTTAATTTACTCAGACACAGGCATACTTCTTCTTGTGTTAAATTAATTATATCAGGTGGTGAACGTTGATTTTTCACTTGTTGAATGATCCCTGGAACAGTCAGTTCCTTGGTGAACACGGATGAGAAGTGCCTGTTTAATATCTCAGTCTTTTGTTTGTCCTCTATAACTAACTTGTTATTATATTTTAAGGGCCCGACACTATCCTTTGTTTTCCTTTTGGCAATAATGTATTTATAAAAGATTTTGAGATTTATTTTAATGTCCTTGGCGATTTTTGTTTCAGTAGCTAATCTTGCTTGCTTGATTTCTTTTTTACATTTCCTATTGACATCTTTATACTTCTGAAATGCTATTTCTGTATTCTCAGTCTTCAAGATTTTAAACGCCCTTTGTTTTTGTTTTATTATACTTTGTACAGTCTTATTTATCCATAGTGGTGTCTTTTTATTCCTGGACATTTTATTACCAGAGGGTATAAGTTTTTTACAGGACTCTAGGAGTATATCCTTAAACGTACCCCATTTATGTTCGGTATCACCAGTTACCATGACATTGTCCCAATCTACACATTTAAGCTCTTCCCTTAATTTGTCGAAATCAGCTTTCCTAAAATTCCAGGTTTTAGCATTTCCCCTTTAAAATGTTCTATTGAATATTACTTTGAAGCTTACCCTATTATGATCGCTGGTGCCCAAGTGCTCCCGGAGCTGTAGATCTGAAATTGTATCCGGTCTATTTGACAGGACCAGATCTAGCAAATTATCTCCCCTCATGGGTTCATCTACCATTTGAGAGAGGAAATTGTCTTGAATAGTAGATAAGAACTTACAGCTTTTAGCACAACCAGAAGATTCTATGTCCCACTGAATGTCTGGATAGTTGAAATCCCCCATAATAAGAACCTGATTATTATTAGCTGCCTTTACAATTTGTTCCAGTATTTCACCCTCTACCTGTTCAGGTATGTTTGGAGGCTAATAGCAAACTCCAATTAGCATTTTTCCCATTATTCCTTTGCCCATGTACATTTACCCATATTGACCCTGAGGAAGCTGCCTTTAGGGTAGCGACACACATTGGGGGAGGGGGGGTGGTTTAGGTTCCCTCCTTATCATGGTCATTTCACCTTGTACCTGGAACTTGCTTTTTGTGGATACCTCTATGTTTGATTTCTAACGGGTATGGCATTTATGGTTCTGTGCTTGCATCAATTTATGATTCTTTAAGCTTATTTCTCTGTGCATGTGTTCAATCTCAGCGTGGCTGTGGTCACACTGCAGCTTTGCTTTCATGCTTTTCCTTATTATTGTTGTATTGCAGGCAAGTGTTTCTATATACACACTCATCAAGCCATTTCCATGTGAGGGTCTACAATACATATTCCATGGTGCTATAATTCTGAAATAAGGGTTTTTTTTGGGGGGGGAAGGTTTATCATTCTTTATTATATGCAAGCCCCATTGTTTGTGTTTTTTCACTTTTTGGAGTGTTTTAAATGTTTTTAATAGAATATTGGTGTTTCATGTAAATAAAGATAATGTTATTTCTGCATAATGTTTGGTGATCCCATTTGTCGCAGACCACCTTTCTTTGTTTTTTAGAATATATCATATAGGTTTGTGCCTTTGGTTTGACCCCGTTTACCTCAGCCGTGGTGCCGTCGTATACCCCTCTCTCCTAGTTTCCTGTAATCATTTCTAAGGACCTTCCTGCCTCTAACTTTGCCATTAGTACCAATGTGCACCATGACTGCAGGGTTTTCCCCAGCCCCACCCAGCAATCTGTCTAGCCGATGCTCAATATGCCGAACTCGAGCACCCGGCAGACAACACACTGTTCGGCATTCACGGTCTCGGCAACAGATGACCCTACCTGTCCAATAATTATAGAGTGCCCTACCACCTAAATCTGTCTGGGCTTTGATGCACTCCTATTTCCCTGCTTCCTACAGCAGTCATTTTCCTGGTTGCTAGGAGCCACGTCCTGCTGTAGTGATCCTAGTCCTTGCCCTTCATTCCTAATATCAGCCAAAAAGGCATATTTACTAGGTTGTGCCAGATCAGGGCTAGGCTTCCTGACACTTTCCCCCCTACCTCTTCTTCTAACGGTTACCCAGCTACCTACCTCTGGGTCCTGACCTTCCCCACCTCCACCCTCCTCCATAGCACTGGCCCCAACCAGAGAAAGCTCAGTGAGCTCTAAACTCCTCTCCAGGTTTGCAATGCTCCCGAGTGTTGCAAGCTGCATATTTAGATCAGTTACCTGGGCTTCCAAATATGTAACATGATTGCATTGAGTGCAGACATTTTCACTCTTGAATGGCTGTTCAAGGCATGCATACATCTGACAAGCACACACTTGGTAGCATTGTCCATGGAACACCTATTAAATGGGGATAAAATGTACAGTTAAAACTAGAAAAAGAAAAAAAAATGGGAAACTTATAATGATATCTTCAAACTATGCTCTTGTGTCAAACTATGATATTGTGCTTAAACTATGCACTTACCTGCAACCCCACACTTGACTGCACCCCCGCAAGCTCAGTGCATCCCTCGCTTGCTGGCTGGAATATGTAGTTCCACAAGAACTACTAGTAGTTTCCAGAAGGTTCTAGAAACAGCTGTGGCTGCTACTACTAAATAAATCACAAGACACACCTTTTTTTTTTTTTTTTCACAGACATAAATCCCTGATGAAATTTAAGCAATTACATAGTTATCACAACTATGATATTGTGCTTAAGCTATGCACTTACCTGAAACCCCGCACTTAACTGCACCCCCGCAAGCTCAGTGCAACCCTCGCTTGCTGGAATATGTAGTTCCACAAGAACTACCAGTAGTTTCCAGAAGATTCATCGAAGATGTGTTTGTTGTTTGGAATGATTCCATGAAGGAATTTGAAGCATTTCTGGCTGAACTAAACAGGAATGAGATCGGTTTACAATTTATCTCTGAAACCAATACATCTGCATTAGCATCCTTGGATGTCTGTATAAGGAAATGAGATGATGGGGCGATTGATTACCACCTCGAGCTACTGAAAACTGACAGCTACAAATTCATTGTTAAATTGGAGTAGCAGTCACCAAGAAGGAATTAAAGAAAGGTATTCCGAAGGGCCAATATCTTCGTATACAAAGAAATTGTTCAGATATTGGAACCTTTAGGAAACCAAGCAAGAGAACTAAGGGAAAGGTTTCGGAGTAGAGTATACCAATGACTATATCAATTATTGATAACTGATAAGTATCTAAAAAATAAATTAGATCTCACATGTAAATTCAAATACAATATAGCATCATGTGTTATTAAAACATAACCTTTAATAAATATAGTCTAAAATAACACAACTAGATAAAGTGATTCTCCACCTATTAAAACCGAAATCGGTCCAGATACCCGACACATTGGATAAACGTATCGGGCCTAGGCCAATCTCAAAAACAAGGGAAATTATTATATTCCCCTCAAAGGACCCGAGCAGGAGTGAGATGGAATTTTGGTCGGAAAAGCGTTTGAGTAATGTCACAGGCAGATTTTATGAAATTGACAATTTTATCAACTGCAAGACCCAGGGAGTAATTTACAAAGCAACTTGTGGTGTAGAATATGTTGGCAAAGCAAAGTGTGAATTCAGGTGCTGAATTGGAGATCACATTGGAGATATACAACACAAGAGAGAAACCTCCATAGCCAGACATATCAACACCAAGCATGGAGGTGACATTTCCTGGCTAAGCGTTATGGGCATGAAACCACCAAGAGGGACCAGTTGTTGTTGCAGAGTGAATCCAAGTGAATTTTTAATTTAAAAACAACTGCTCCCACAGGCTTAAATGAGCAGCTGAATTTTAGCTGTTGTTTCTGAATCATTTGGAAATTTTCCCTCCCCATGCACTGATATTTATTCCCTTTCCCCCTCCTGTTCCCCCCTTGTTCACCTCTTCCTCTCCCAATTTTCTTCTTCACCCCGTAATTGTTTTCGAAGCTATCCAGGGATAACTTCTATAGTGTTTAATTCTTGAACTGACGACGGACGCTGTCAAAGTTAGGGTACTTTCGCACTCACTCCTCCCGGAAGAAGCAGTCTCGTACCGCAAAACGGCCGTCGGAGGTTCCTTTCTGGTCTGGCTCCCCTGTACCACCATTGTATTAGGTAAGCGCCACATTTGCTTTGATTTCATAACCTACCTCTGGATATGGGCTACTGTGATAACTGCTGGCATGCTATTATATCAAATATAGCCCACCTTCACTTGTAATGGGTTTGCTATCTATAAATTGTTATTAGCGTCTTACCTGGTTTGTAACCCTATTGGGGGTGCGGCATCGAGTAAGGACCCCCTTTGCCATATTGTTAAGCAATTTCCGCAATTCTTTGCGAACTTTGAAAAGGGCACCTCCCACTTCCACTGTCGGCATCTTTTTGTGTCGGGTCTCTAGATCTTTCAGCTGCATTAAAAGCTTAGTGGTCTCGAGTTCCCGTTCCCTCTTCCGTCTCGCCCCCTGCTGAATAAATACTCCCCTAATGACACATTTATGGGCCTCCCAAATTGAGGTTGATGAGATGTCTCCAGTAGCATTCACTGTGAAGTATTCTGTCAAGGAGTTCTGCACTATCTGCAGGACCTCAGAATCTTCTAAAAGAGATACGTTCAATCTCCCCTGCATTTTGATGTGGGACCGGGGATTGTAGTGACACATTTACCGTACAGAGTGCATGGTCAGAAAAGATAATGTTCTCTATTTGGGCCTGTGAAACCCTATTGAGCTGTTTATGTTTTATAAAAAAGTAGTCAAGTCTAGAGTATACCCCGTGTTCTGCCGAGTAAAAGGAATAGTCCTTGTCGGACAGGTGCAGTAGTCTCCAGGTGTCCACTAACTGATGTTCGTGTAACATATGGCGCAACCTGCGAAGGGCCGCCAGAGGGTGTGCAGAAGTCCCTGATGAAGTGTCCTGTATTGGGTTTAGCGTAATATTAAAATCTCCCCCTAGTATGAGTGTGCCCTCCATAAAATCCTCTATAGTTTCCAGGAAGCCAGTCAGTGCATCAATTTGTCCCACATTGGGGAGGTATACTGAGACCAAGGTATATATATGCGAGGCGATCCTACCCTTTACCATCAGCAAGCGTCCTGAATCATCACTGCGAGAATCCAGAAACTCCCATGGAATGGATATGAGGATACTTGTTACTCGGGACTTCGAATCGGGTGAGAGACTGTGGTATACCTCAGGGAACCAACGACTTGACATCTTGAATGGTTTGTGTTTGCACATATGCGTTTCCTGCAAGAAAGCAATTTCAACATGAGGAGGGAAGGAGAAAAAAAAAGGGGGGGCGGGGCTCCTAGAGGTAGAGAAAGAGTGAGCAGGATGAAGAGGAATTAAGAAAGAATGAAATAAAGTTTAAGCAAGCAGAACACAGGATAAGAAAGAAAACTAGGTAAGAAAAGACAGGCCAAGTGGCAAGCCAATGAATGGAAATGTACAAATCTTTACAGTCTCACTAAACTTTTGAGACCGGATGATCTCCGAGTGGGAGAACACCCCTTGGGGAACGTGGAAGACCAGGGGTCAGAGCTATAAAGACTCCAGGCATTAATGACATAATATGCTGGGCTAAATCCAACGTCTCACCCCTCGGCTTTGAGGCATCGGGGTGTGAGGCACAGTACTTGAAATGCATTAAGCAAATTAATAAGAAAACATCAGGAAAAATAACTTATGTAACGTTGTGAATGTGGCATAGAATCCAACGACCTAGGGGAAGGAATAGGCATGTAAACTTAACAATTGTCCACATGTATGGTACCCTCTTCGGGCCCTGAAGCCAGAGAGTCCGGCATTCCCTAACCCCGTTTCCTGCCACTCCTTCAAAAAGATTGGAAACCACTTCAAGAACAAGTCCATCAATCCGGAACTCTTCGGGTGGGCTCCCTCGCAGACATGGACTCCCGTGGACTTCTCTGAGATCTCACAGACATGCGACTGCTTCCTCTCTTTCTTTGATGCAAACCAGAAGGTCTGTCTAGCTGTAACCAGTTGGGGATCTCAACTGCAGGAGTCTCCAAAAAATGGAAAAGGCTCCCCAACTCCTCCAGACATTTCAGGAGGAATTGTTCTCCATTATTGTTCTCGAACAATAAGATGAAATGGGTGACCCCATCTGTGTGTTGCTCATTTCTTTTTAATTTTTTGTAACACTGGCAAAAGTTGATGCCTCATGTACAGGGTTCGGGAAGAGACATCAGGAAAGAGCTTCACTTCTGATCCCTCGTATGAGACAGTCCCATGGGCCCAAGCATTTCTCAATATAGCCTCCTTGTCCATATAGTAGTGTAATCTGCATAGGACATCACGTGGATAGGCAGCATCTGCAGGGCGCTGATGATATACTTGGTGAACCCTGTCAATCACGTATGAAGTGTCTGCTGTATCTCCCAAAACTTTGTTGAAAATTGAAGTGACTGTCTTAGGGAAGACTGCTGTTGAAATATTCTCTGGAAATCCTTTCAGTCGAACATTGTTCCGCCTCCCCCTGTTCTCCTGGACATCTAACAGGATGACGACATTTTGCATATGCATTTTGGACCTGGAGAGATCTTGCTCCAGCATGTTAACCCTTTCAAACAGAGCAGATACATCTTTCTCTACCACAGTAGTGCGGGTGTTAATCAAGTATTAGCCCTTTCATGTGCTGCCTCCATCTTGGCCATGAGAGTCCAGATCATTTTTGGTAGGGAGTGCTGATAACAGTTGTAAAATGAGGTCTGTATCCACTGCAGACATGATGGGGTTAGATGTATGTGGAGCCTGTCCTCCATTATGCTTCCCCTGTATATATATATATCTGGGGTCTGATTCCCTTGGCACCTCTCAGGTATCATCCCCTCTGCCAGGGGCACCACGCTCCAGACTCACCCATTCCAGGGCTTTGGGTGACCCGGTGTCAGGCCGGACTAGTCCAGGGTAGTCAGCGGTGGCAGGGCCTGACTCCGTGACCCTGGCGGGGTCAATTAATATGACGGCTGTGCGGGTTGATGATCAATAACAAAGTTTGTGGAAATATATTCGTGACGCCACCTGTTCATTGCGGCTATGGTACCGCCGCTGCTGGATGGGGTCTCCGGGGCTGATGTAATGGCAGCTATGGTGGTTCTGCTCCCCACAGGTGGAGCGGTACCCCGGGCAACCGTTGGAGCTTGTAAGAGTCTATGGTGTTTGGGAATGATGCGGTGCAGCGCAGAATAAAGGAAGTGACACCAGAGGTTTCAGTTCAAGGTCTTTTACTCACTGTTGCCAGGGCTGCACAGACTGGTTGTCGTTGGAGTGCTGGAATCCGCCATCCGGTGCCTCCGCTGATCCCAGGTTATTTTTAGGGTTAATACCGGTGCACCACTTTTAGGTCTCTTTCCTTGGCTGGCTTCACAGCCTTGACTTTGATAGATGAACTTGTCTTGGCCTCTCCCATAGAATCTGGTCAAGGGGGCTTGCCTGGCTGGAATCTTGCCCTCTTCCCAGGGGATCTACGGCAGGTTGTGGCCCTGGGCGCTAGCAACCACCCGGGGCCTTCGGTGTTACTTGAGGAATTGTCTTTCTTCCCTCTGTCTGGGGACCATCCCCGAATGCAGCCAGATCCCTCCACCCGATCTTCCTGTGGAGCAGGCCACGAGCAAATATGCCCTTCCGTGGCCCTGGGATCCTCTCTTCTCTGTCTGTGGTGTCACCTAGGCCTAGCTGGGCCCCAGGATCTCCACCAGGAACCTTTTCTCTTCACTGTCTCAGCTCACTCTCTCTTCCGACTACCACCCTCCTCCTCTGCCTCAGGCAGACTACTCCCTTTTACTGAACTTGAACTTCCTGTTTCTACTCTCAGTTTCTAGTTGGCTCCTCCCACTTTCCTTGTTGCTAGGCCCCCACCCCATGGGAGGAGAGATGGGTCTTACGGCCCCCTGACTACAGCACGGGGGTAGCTGCCACTATCTCTGGTCCCTGTATGTGCCTAGCAATGAGTGTTTGTGCAGATTTGCCTGTAAACCGGTATGTACCCTTGTCCTTACCTAGGATAGGACATCACACCTTTGGCTGAGGTGCAATGTCTCTGTGGTGACGGAAGCTTCAGGGATGCCACACTCCCCCATAGCAAATCCCAGCACGTCCGCAGACTGAAACAAGAAAACAGTGGAAAACTGCAAATTATTATATGCATAAAACATTAAAACCATTAAACTTTTCATCCCTTTATGGGAGGCACTTTTACTTGAATGTAGCAAACTTAGAAAAATAAAACTTTAAAGTCTTTGGTTCACTTTACAGTCCAATGCACAAGTGCTACAGGCACATTCCCACCATAATTCTGGTAGGGGTCACAACTGGTGCAACTATATACAATACTAAGTTCTGGCCACGCATAGTCCAGTGGCCCAAATGTCTTTTAAACTAGAACAGACCAGCCACATTACGTCGAGTGGCCTGGTTACTTATCAGCACACAACATACATTTACATTTTGGCCACAAAAAGTCCAGTGGCCTGGTAACACATAAACAGGGGGGGGGGTTGTCTTCAAAAATAACAGGGGCCAAGGATTCAGAAAAGGGTGACTTCTTCGCAAAGAACAAAGGGGCGGGGCCGTGCAGAGGTGACATCTTCAAAAAAGATGAGGGACAAACAGGGGCTATTTACAGTTTGCAGTGTTCTTCTCCTCACATGTAGAGATGCTGCCGTTCTGATCCTGTTTCCGGTAGCAGGCGTGCAGCGGTCAGCCTTGTCTGGGCCTGCTGATCCTGGGTGCTGACTGGGGTGGGACTGCGGCAAGCTGGTTCCACCGGGGCTGCTTCGTCACGTAGGATGTGGACATCTAGGGCGTACCACCCTCGGTTTCCCATTAGCCTTGTATATTTTACCAGGTCGCCAGGCTGGACATCGCGCCCTGGGTGGCCTCTCTCCAAATGCTCTTCTATATCTCGGCGGGACACAAACACGTCCTTTCCTAGGCCAGGCTCCCGGATTAAGCCCAAGCCCTCCTCCAGTTTAAAGTCCAGGACTTGGCCCCTCCTGACCAGGCCATGGCTCACCTTGTGGGACCTCCTAATTTTTGCTTTTGTGGCCAAGTTTGCAGCCTCCATCGCTCTCCTCCTTTCCTCCCGGCGTTCTCTCTCTCGCCTGTACTGCTCGAGCTGCCGCTTGCAGACTATTTTCGTGGCGAGCGGGATCGAGACAGGCAGTATAGGATGAGCTAGTCCCCAATCGCAGACCGGTGCTGCGTCCCAATCTATCCCAGGCAAGGACGTGCCAGGGACTCCGGTTGGAGGGCTAGGTAGGAGACCCACTAGTTGGTCGGGGTCCGGGCTGTCGAGGACGCTGACTTCACGGGGACCTACGGCGGCAGGCCGAGCTTAGGCGTGGTCAGCGGTGGCCTCCTGCAGGCCTGCAGGTGGGCCGGGCATCGGTGGTTTGCTGAGCCCTGGGCTGGGCCGGGTGGGGGTGACGTCTCCCTTACCCTGGTTGGTCGCAGCCTCCTGGGCCTGATGGCTCTCCACTCCGGATGCTGCTCGGGGCTCGGCACATCCCGATTCGGCCTCTCCGCCCTCTCGCCGCTTGATCTCCGCCTGGAGCTTGCTTATCCGCCAGGTCATCAGCTCCACTTCTATCCGCATGATATTCAGGTCCGGGTCAGCGTTTCTCTTCCCTGGGGTGCCTGGTCGCCAGTACTCCGCCATTCTTTCTGCCTGGTTCTCGTTGGCATCCACTTCACCCGAGTACTCGACCACACTGCTCGGCTGCACCCTTCTCCACTCTGGAGGCGGAGCTGGGGGCTGTACCAGCGCTTGGCGGCAAGCTGGCAGCCAGCCCACCACGGCAGGCATCCCTGCCCCCAGGATCCAATACACTGTGGGTTTTTCTTTCTCAGCCACTGGCTTTAGTTGCCTGGCTTCTTCTTGTTCCCTACGCCATTTTTCCACATCCTTCGCGCTCTTTTTCAAGACAAGGGAGCGGGGCTTATTTTCGCGCTCTTTCTTCAGGCACGCCCCTCTTCTTCCCGGGCTCAGCAGTTTCAATGGCGACGGTTTTCACATAGTAAAACAGTCTTTTAAGCACAGTTCTGTAAGGCGCACAGTACCCGGTGGGACCGGGCACGAAATCCTGTTCGTGACGCAAAAGTTGACTCACCCACCTTAGGGCTTTGGGTGATCCAATGTCAGGCCGGACTAGTCCAGGGTAGTCAGCGGTGGTGGGACCTGACTCCGTGACTCTGGCGGGGTCAATTAATATGACGTCTGTGGGGGTTGATGATCAATAACAAAGTTTGTGGAAATATATTCGTGACGCCACCTGTGGATTGCGGCTATGGAGCCGCCGCTGCTGGATGGGGTCTCCGGGGCTGATGTAATGGCAGCTATGGTGGTTCTGCTCCCCACAGGTGGAGCGGTACCCCGGGCAACCGTTGGTGCTTGTAAGAGTCTATGGTGTTTTGGGAATGATGCGGTGCAGCGCAGAATAAAGGAAGTGACACCAGAGGTTTCAGTTCAAGGTCTTTTACTCACTGTTGCCAGGGCTGCACAGACTGGTTGCCGTTGGAGTGCTGGAATCCGCCATCCGGTGCCTCCACCGATCCCAGGTAATTTTTAGGGTTAATACCGGTGCACCCCTTTTAGGTCTCTTTCCTTGGCTGGCTTCACAGCCTTGACTTTGATAGATGAACTTGTCTTGGCCTCTACCATAGAATCTGGTCAAGGGGGCTTGCCTGACTGGAATCTTGCCCTTTTCCCAGGGGATCTACAACAGGTTGTAGCCCTGGGCGCTTGCAACCACCCGGGGCCTTTGGTGTTACTTGAGGAATTGTCTTTCTTCCCTCTGTCTGGGGACCGTCCCCGAATGCAGCCAGATCCCTCCACCCGATCTTCCTGTGGAGCTGGCCACGAGCAAATATGCCCTTCCGTGGCCCTGGGATCTTCTCTTCTCTGTCTGTGGTGTCACCTGGGCCTAGCTGGGCCCCAGGATCTCCATTAGAAACCTTTTCTCTTCACTGTCTCAGCTCACTCTCTCTTCCGACTACCACCCTCCTCCTCTGCTTCAGGCAGACTACTCCCTTTTACTGAACTTGAACTTCCTGTTTCTACTCTCAGTTTCTAGTTGGCTCCTCCCACTTTCCTTGTTGTTAGGCCCCCACCCAATGGGAGGAGAGATGGGTCTTACGGCCTCCCTGACTACAGCACGGGGGTAGCTGCCACTATCTCTGGTCCCTGTATGTGCCTAGCAATGAGTGTTTGTGCAGATTTGCCTGTGAACCGGTATGTACCCTTGTCCTTACCTAGGATGGGACATCACACCTTTGGCTGAGGTGCAATGTCTCTGTGGCGACGGAAGTGTCGCGGGCGGGGAGGAGGGTGTCAGCACACCGCGCTCACCCCTTCTGCTCGGGTCCGGCAGCTGCCCAGTGGTGGCTCGAGCCGTGGGCCGGATCCCGGGGTTTCTCGAGCGACACTCCTCGCCTGTGAGTGAAAGGGGGGTGTTTGTTGGGTGTGGGGATTGTTATAGTTCGTGACGCCACCCACGGTTGTGGTGATTGCACCACCGCTGCTCAGTGTGGGGGTCCCGGGGATGGTGATGCGGAGCAGCCAGGTGTTGTGTTGCCCCTCCGTGGGTAGGGGTTGGTGATCCCGGGGCCCGGTGATGAGATGTGAAGTGTAGGGCCTGGAGGGCGCAGGGGCGCGGGGGCAGCGCTGTGCCTTGCGGCACTATGGTACTCACTCAGCCTGACACACGGACACAGTTTGTACGGTAAACCAACGGCTGGTAGGACGGTCCCACAGACGGCTGCACCTGCACTCCCGGTAGGTGACGGTGATGTCCCTCTTCCTTGCACCTATGTTGTCTGATGGTAGCGGTGGATTCCCTCCGGTTACCCGCTCCCCGACTGCAATCTGGGCGGGAGGAGCTCTACACTTTGCCCGCAGGCGCTGGCCCTGGGGAAACTGGTGCCTTGGCGGTGGCGGTGTCTCCCCGGTAATGGTCGGGCTGTTGCCGTCAATCGGGACTTGGTTGTTGGGGGATCTGCGTCCCCGTCACTGACGGATTTGGCAAATTTGGCGACTCCTAGCCTTGCCGGGGTCCGAGAGGCCCCTGCCCTGGTGCTGACTGTCCTTCGGAACACTGCTCCAGACCACCGGGCACACAGCCAACGGGGTTCTTCCAGGAACTTCCAAACGGTCCCCCTCCAAACAGTCACCGCCGTCGCTGACCTTGCTGTTCTGGCCCTAAACAAAGCTGGGCTCTCAGGCTTCCTTTCCTTCTGTCACTTTGCTTACTCTTCTCCTTTACACTTCTCTGCTTTCACTACTTTCACTTCGCTGTTTACTTTCTCACTTCAGCTCCTCACACTTGCCCTGCCTGGGCTTTCCTCCACTCCTTCCACTTCCTCCTCCCTGACAGAACTGCCTGGTTTCTTCCTGCCTCCAGTGTTGTGAGCTCCTTGGTGGGCGGAGCCAACCGCCTGGCCCACCCCCTGGTGTGCATCATCAACCTCTGGAGGAAGGCAACAAGGATTTCTGGTTAGCAGGTGTGCCTACCTGGAGTGTGGGGTGTGGTGGTGTTGTGACCTGTGTCCCCTGGCTTGCCCAGGGCGACACATTCCCCCTTAGCAAAATGCAGACCGTCCGCGGGCTGCCGTCCTACACCGGTTTTATTTTTCTGTAAAAGGGGATAACAAGGGTTAAGCAAAACATAAATACATTTTTAATCAAAACTCTTCCCAAGACGGGAGGCACATTTACTTAAACGTTGCAACGGTGTACGGTCACGGTTTCCGCTCTCTCCCACCCAAGCAACCTGGCCCTGATGCTGCCCCTAAAACCCAGGCAGCACCCCTTGACCCACAGTCCAGCACAAGTTACCCGAGCGGGAGCTGTCCTTCCCCTCCAGAGGGTGGCCACCGGTTCCTTTGGTGGCTGGGCCCTGGCCTGCTCTGCTCAGGGCCCTCCCTCCAACCTGCCTCTCCGGAGGCGGCATTGCGGAAACGGCAACGGTACCCAACATATTTACAAGCCACTTAACGTTTGTGGTTGCCCTGCAGAGTTCACGGGCTTGTCCATGGATAGTCCCCATGCTTTTTAAACTTTAAACGGTCCCCACGGGGACAACGGTGCCGGCTCCAGCCGGTTGCAAATCAAGCAGACAATCAGGTAAACTTCGGTAAATCATTTTTCATTTTCAAAACTTTCAACTTTTTCAAACACACACACAACACTCTTTTACATTTGCGGACCCCTTTCATTCATAGAACGGTCTCCCTGTACCTAAGTGGGGGTTTACCTAGGTTGGAACGGGTGGACCTTCGGGGTCCGGTGTCAGTGGTGCTAGGCAGTGGGGTAGAGGGAACAATCGGTTCCTCCTCCCTGCTATAGTGTGGAGCAGGCGGAGGTGAATGGGGACTGGGTACAGGTTCATCCCTGGGCACTGGCATTGGTTCTGGCTCACGGTTAACCGCTTCCACTACTCCTTCATCCACGGGTTGTGGGAACAGTATCACTGGAAGTATCACCGCGCCGTTCTGTGTAGGCCAGTTTGCTGGGAAGTCACCCATTACCGTGTGGATTACCTCTGCTGCCTTTTCCACTGGTGGAGGAACCGGTACTTCAGCCTCTGCTTTCAACGCTGGGGGGCATTTTTTTAGATGGTCCCGGGAAACTGTGGCTAGGGTGTCCCCTTGGTCACGACTGATCTGGTAGGTTTTCCCATTGTCCCACTCGGTGGGTTGTACGACGTAAGGGACTTGCTCCCACTGGTCATCCAGTTTGTGGGCTTTTCTCTTCCGTTTCAGCACCACATCTCCTGGCTGGAAAGGACCTGCAGGCGCCTTCTGGTTGAACCGGTGCTCTTGCTGTTCTCGACTTCGACTGAGGTTTTTCTCTACATACTCCTGGATTTGCCGGTATTGGGCCCTCCTCCGACTCTCCCACTCTGCCGTTGAAGGGAGTGCTTCCGGAGCTTCCAACCCCATCTCCAGATCCACCGGCAGGCGGCCAGGCCGAGCCCTCATCAGATACGCTGGGGTGCACTTCGTCGAGCTGGTTGGGATATTATTGTACATGTCGACCAAGTCGGGTAACTTTTCCGGCCACATGTTCCGTTCTTCCAGCGGTAGCGTCTTGAGGAGCCCCAGGACCAAGTGATTCATTTTCTCGCACATGCCGTTGGTTTGGGCGTGGTACGGAGTGGTCCGGATCTTCTTGCAGCCGTACAACTGGCAGAATTCGTGAAACACCTCTGCTTCAAAAGCCGGGCCTTGGTCAGTCAGCACCTTCTCGGGGTACCCATGAGGTCGGCAGAAATAAGCCTGGAACGCACGAGCAGCAGTTCGACCAGTCAGGTCCTTGACGGGGACTACCACCATAAATCTTGAGTAGTGGTCTACCATGGTCAATGCGTAGGTGTACCCACTTCGGCTAGGGGTGAGCTTAACATGGTCTAGGGCGACCAGTTCCAGCGGCTGATGGGTGACGATGGGATGTAACGGTGCCCTCTGGCTAGTCTCGTCCTTTCTCCTCAGCGTACAAGGACCGCACTCTCGGCACCAGGCTTCCACCGATTCACGCATCCCACTCCAATAGAACCGCTCCCTCAACAGCATCTCCAGCTTCTTCCACCCGAAGTGGCCAGCACCATCATGGTATGCCCGCAGTACAGTAGCGACATCAGCCTGAGGAACGATTAACTGGCATATTTTCTCATGGGTCTTCGGGTTGATCAGCTCACGGTACAGCCTCCCTTGGTGTAGGTAAAGCCGTTTCCGTTCTTTCCACAAGCGTTGGGCTTCGGCTGGAGCGCTGGGGTCCATTCCCATGGCGCCTTGTTCCACCAGAGTCTTGACAAGGCGGACAGCCGGCGCTTGGTCCTGGGCGTCCTGCCACTCTTGACTGGGCCGCGGGTCCAGATCCACCCTTTGCTGACATACCTGTACCCTCTCAGTAGGCGGCTGGTGAAACGCAGGCAACTCAATCTCCTCGAGGTCGTCGTCCTCACACCCCTCTTCTGACAAATGGGGCATCCGGGAGAGTGCATCTGCATTGATGTTGACACGACCAGCTCGGTACTTTATGGTGAAATCATAGTTGGCTAACCGGGCTACCCACCGCTGCTCCAGCGCGCCCAACTTGGCCGTGTTCAGGTGAGTTAACGGATTGTTGTCCGTAAACGCGGTGAATTTTGCTGCCGCCAGGTAGTGGCGGAACCGCTCTGTGATAGCCCACACCAACGCCAATAGCTCGAGCTTGAAGGAGCTATAGTTCTCAGGGTTCCTTTCGGTCGGCCGGAGTTTTCGGCTGGCGTAGGCAATCACCTTCTCCTTTCCATCCTGGACCTGGGACAAGACCGCTCCTAGCCCCACATTACTGGCGTCTGTGTGAAGGATGAACGGGCTCCCATAGTCAGGGTACGCCAGGACCTCTTCTCCGGTCAAGGCCGCCTTCAACTGGCAAAAGGACTCCTCATGCTTGTCCTCCCACAACAGTGGGGCTCCAATGGGTCTACCACCTTTGGTCTGTCCCACGAGGAGATCTTGCATGGGGGCAGCCATCTTCGTGTACCCCTTTATAAAACGCCGATAGTACCCTACCAGACCCAGGAACTGTCTTACTTCCCTCACTGTGGTTGGTCTCGGCCAGCTCTAGATGGCAGTGATCTTCTCAGGGTCGGGGGCAACACCATCCGCACTCACCACATGTCCTAGATACTGCACCCTGGGTTTCAGCAGATGGCACTTCGAGGGCTTCAACTTCATCCCGAACTTGGCAAGGGACGCGAACACCTCGGCCAGGTGCTCCAGATGGGCTTCATACGTCTGGGAATAAACAATCACATCATCCAAATACAGCAGGACGGTCTCGAAGTTTAAATGTCCCAAACAGCACTCCATCAACCGTTGGAAGGTCCCGGGGGCATTGCACAGCCCAAACGGCATGCTATTGAATTCGCAGAGCCCCATCGGGGTGGTGAAGGCGGTCTTCTCCCGGTCCTCGGGGGCCACGGCCACTTGCCAGTATCCGCTGGTGAGGTCAAGGGTTGAGAAGTAGTTTGCAGTTCTCAGTGCAGCCAAAGATTCTTCAATACGAGGCAATGGATAGGCATCTTTATGGGTTATCTGGTTGATCTTCCGGTAGTCCACACACATCCGCATGGTACCATCCTTCTTCTTGACCAGTACCAACGGAGCGGCCCAGGGACTACAACTGTCCCGAATAACCCCTGCCTCCTTCATATTCTTCAACATATCTTTGGCACACTGGTAATGTGCAGGGGGAATAGGTCTATACCTCTCTTTGATAGGGGGATGTTCACCCGTGGGAATGTGGTGTTGGACCCCCTTGATCTGCCCAAAGTCTAGGGGGTGCTTACTGAAAACCTGTTCGTACTCCTGCACTACCCTGTGTACCCCTGCCCTGTGATGTGTAGGGGTATCATCAGTGCCCACATGTAGCTGTTGGTGCCACTCCTTGGTGTCCCCCTGGGGTGGGGAAGTGCTGGTGGTAGGTGGGAGTGTGGATGGACGGGCTTCCTGGATAGTGTGAGGGTCCAGGGTGAGCAGTTTGGCAATGGTGGCATACCGGGGGAGCCTGACTTCTTCCTCCCCACAGTTCAACACTCTCACAGGCACTCTCCCTTTCTTCACATCTACCACCCCTCGGGCGGCCACTACAGTGGGCCAGTGCTCGGAAGGCATGGGCTCCATCATCGCAGGGTAGTCACGCCCCTGAGGCCCTACTGCTGCCCTACACCAGATCATCATCTCACTCCTAGGGGGCACAGTCAATGGAGCAACATCCATCACTCGCACTCCACCAATCTCCCCTCCGGTTGAGCTTACATGCTGGCGGTACATCAGGGCGCGGATCTCACGCTGCACAGCCCTCTGCCGGCTCCCCGCCGCCGTGGCGGCTAGCCGTTGCAAAAGGTTTAACACATCAGCCATGCAGTGTTCCATCACATTGGTTCCCAGCACTATTTTCGGGTTATGATCACTGGGTTCATTCATGATCACAATCATGCCCTGATGTTGCAGTTCAGCTTGCCCCACTGTCATAGCCACCTCTTTATACCCCACCTGGGTCAATGGAAGTCCATTAGCGGCAATCAAATTTATACTATTGTCTGGAGGCGCCAGCTCGTCTGTGGCCCAATATTGCTGATACAATGTGTACGGTATGGTAGTTACCTGTGATCCAGTGTCCAAGAGAGCCATCACGGGTATGCCGTCCACAGCCACAGGGATGATAGGGCGGGCCCCGACATATCGGTCTCGCCAGTCCGGGGGGCCGCGGTGTTCTACTCCTGAGGATTGGCCCGGGGCCCCAGGGGTTGCTCGTTTAACGGGCACTGTCGGTAAACATGGCCCGGCTTACGGCACTTGTAGCAGATTGGAGGTCTGCTCCGCGGGTTGTTAGCGCTTCTCCGCTGCATCCAGGGAACATCTTCAGGACTGTCAGCAAGCTGTATCTGCGCTGGGGGCTGAGATCTGGTCAGGGGTTGTAGTGCAGCAAGGATTTTGGCAAGGTCTCCGTCCAGGCGACGGACCTGGGCTGCCAGTTCTTCCACTGTGCTGCTTGAGGCTGCAGGTAGTAAGGAGGTTGGTTTGGCTGGAGCCGCCACAACGGGAGCTGTCTCGACGGGCCACGGGACGGGTTCCAGAATTTCAGCAGCTGGGGGCTGTAGTGCTTTGATAGCCCGCTCCTTTAACACAGCAAAGTCCACATCAGGGTGTTCCAGGGCCCACAGCCGGAGTTGTTTACGATCCTCAGGGGACCTCATCCCCTGCGCAAATTGCTCCACCAACATCTTGTTGCTATCCGCCTCATTAATAGAGTTCACCCGCTTCAGCGTGCGGAGGGCGGTCTGCAGACGTAGAGCATAGTCCCGAATGCTATCCCCAGCTCGTTGCCGGCACTGGTAAAACTGCATCCTCAGCTCAGCTTCAGTCCGGGTCTCGAAGGCAGTCTGTAGCTTCTCGAAGATGGTGGCTACAGAGAGCCGGTCCCCCTCGGCCCAGGTCTCCGCTTCCTGCTCCGCCGCACCGGTTAACTGGCCTAGCACTATCGCTGCACGTTGCTTACCAGTCAGGGGGTACAGCTCTAGCAACGGGTTAAGCTTTTTCCGGAAGGCCTGCAAGGCATCCGGTTTCCCGTCATACTGCGGTAGCCAGGCAGCTCCGGGCGCATAGGGCAAAGAAAACGGCATGACCTGAGCAAGCGCGGGGGCCGCGGCACCTCCCGCCAGTACGGCCGGGACCTGGGCAGGCCCATTCCCATCCGCGGGTGCCGCTGCGGCTGCGACCACCGCTCCTCCAGCGGCTCCGTCGGGCGCAGACATCTTGTTTCCGTCCCCCTTAGCTCTTTCCGGCCCCTCCTCTCTCGGGGCGGGGTTTTGGCCTTCGCGCCTCTACTGCTCGAGAAGACGCTCGAGCGGGAACTTTTCGCGCCAAAGATGGCGGCTTCTGAAATTTTTCTGCCGGATGCCTCCGGCGGTAACAAGGCGCACCTCTACCTGACGGCAGAGCGGTAAGATCCTGTTCGTGACGCCAAGTTGTCGCGGGCGGGGAGGAGGGTGTCAGCACACCGCGCTCACCCCTTCTGCTCGGGTCCGGCAGCTGCCCAGTGGTGGCTCGAGCCGTGGGCCGGATCCCGGGGTTTCTCGAGCGACACTCCTCACCCGTGAGTGAAAGGGGGGTGTTTGTTGGGTGTGGGGATTGTTATAGTTCGTGACGCCACCCACGGTTGTGGTGATTGCACCACCGCTGCTCAGTGTGGGGGTCCCGGGGATGGTGATGCGGAGCAGCCAGGTGTTGTGTTGCCCCTCCGTGGGTAGGGGTTGGTGATCCCGGGGCCCGGTGATGAGATGTGAAGAAGTGTAGGGCCTGGAGGGCGCAGGGGCGCGGGGGCAGCGCTGTGCCTTGCGGCACTATGGTACTCACTCAGCCTGACACACGGACACAGTTTGTACGGTAAACCAACGGCTGGTAGGACGGTCCCACAGACGGCTGCACCTGCACTCCCGGTAGGTGACGGTGATGTCCCTCTTCCTTGCACCTATGTTGTCTGATGGTAGCGGTGGATTCCCTCCGGTTACCCGCTCCCCGACTGCAATCTGGGCGGGAGGAGCTCTACACTTTGCCCGCAGGCGCTGGCCCTGGGGAAACTGGTGCCTTGGCGGTGGCGGTGTCTCCCCGGTAATGGTCGGGCTGTTGCCGTCAATCGGGACTTGGTTGTTGGGGGATCTGCGTCCCCGTCACTGACGGATTTGGCAAATTTGGCGACTCCTAGCCTTGCCGGGGTCCGAGAGGCCCCTGCCCTGGTGCTGACTGTCCTTCGGAACACTGCTCCAGACCACCGGGCACACAGCCAACGGGGTTCTTCCAGGAACTTCCAAACGGTCCCCCTCCAAACAGTCACCGCCGTCGCTGACCTTGCTGTTCTGGCCCTAAACAAAGCTGGGCTCTCAGGCTTCCTTTCCTTCTGTCACTTTGCTTACTCTTCTCCTTTACACTTCTCTGCTTTCACTACTTTCACTTCGCTGTTTACTTTCTCACTTCAGCTCCTCACACTTGCCCTGCCTGGGCTTTCCTCCACTCCTTCCACTTCCTCCTCCCTGACAGAACTGCCTGGTTTCTTCCTGCCTCCAGTGTTGTGAGCTCCTTGGTGGGCGGAGCCAACCGCCTGGCCCACCCCCTGGTGTGCATCATCAACCTCTGGAGGAAGGCAACAAGGATTTCTGGTTAGCAGGTGTGCCTACCTGGAGTGTGGGGTGTGGTGGTGTTGTGACCTGTGTCCCCTGGCTTGCCCAGGGCGACACAGAAGCCTCAGGAACACCACACTCCCAGTGCCCCCAAAGAGGACACCACTGGGGCATGAATCCCCACTCACCGCTCCAGCGTGACTCTCCAGGACCTGCTGTGACTGTGATGACTGGAGCTCACTGCTGCCATCTTCCTGCTCAGCCCTCTCAGCTGCTCCCGCTCCTTCTCTCCCAGGACTTGTCGACATCTGAGGCACCTGATGAGCCTGATGGTAAGGTGTCTGCTCCCCTCTGCTCCTCAACCACGTGTATTCACAGTCCCATGCTGGGGCCATGCGGCTGCCGGCGCAATTTCTGGTGCGGGCCTAGACATTGGAGAGAGCTTCCTGCCTTTAAAAAGGCGATCCACCGCTGCAATGCTGCTCCGTAAAGCGGGGTGCACACTCTGGGATCCCATAGTCTATCTCCCGGGCATTTTCAAGTACCCCAGGTGGGTATTTAGCTGTAAGCTGCCGCCTGGATCTGTGGAGCTCCTGGAGAAAACATCCTCACACCACCATGATCAAGCCACGCCCCCGAGTCCATTCCTTCTGTAATGGATGCTTTCAGTGAGTTTGGCGCAGTCTCAGGGTTTCGTATAGATGTCACTAAATCTCACGCTTTGGCAATTTTTAAAACTGCTCAGAAAAGGTGGGCCTTCCCCTTTCCCTTTCAGTGGAATGGAGATTCCCTGACTTATCTTGGAGTACACCTGCCCTTAAATCCCCATAATATCTAAAAATTGAATGTTCGCCCTCTTATCTCCCCAAAAAAGTTATTACATGTTATAACCCTTATAGATAAATGAATACTGTGTAAGGAAGACTATATATAGCACCCAATGTGAGTCTATAGTAGATATAAACGCCATGTATGCGGCCAGCTTCTGACACTGCAGTGCGGAGAGATGCTGGAACAATGCAGTGCGAGTGTCGCGGGCGGGGAGGACGCCGTCGCTGTTGCGCTCTCGCTAACGCTCGGGTCCAGCGCTGCTGCGATGGCTGCTCGGTGGCTCGAGCGGTGGGCCGGATCCGGGGACTCGAGCGGCGCTCCTCGCCCGTGAGTGAAAGGGGTGGTTGGTTTGGGGGATCCTGTTTGTGACGCCAAGTTGTCGCGGGCGGGGAGGACGCCGTCGCTGCTGCGCTCTCGCTAACGCTCGGGTCCGACGCTGCTGCGGCTGCTGCTGCTGCTCGGTTGCTCTAGCGGTGGGCCGTTTCCGGGGACTCGAGCGGCGCTCCTCGCCCGTGAGTGAAAGGGGTGGTTGGTTTGGGGAATTTAGTCCGTGACGCCACCCACGGGTCGTGGTGAAGATAGGCACCACCGCTGCTGATGACGGGAATCCCGGGAGCGAGGGTAAGGAGCAGCTGGGATGTTGTTTTCCCCCTCCGTGGGTAGGGGTTGGTGGTCCCGGGGCCCGATGATGTGACGGGGAGGCAGGGTTGGTGAGGTGCAGGGTTGCAGGGACAGCGCGGGGCGATGCCGGATGGCACGGGTGTGCTCACTCAGCAAGAAAGGTACAAAGTCCTCGGTAAACCAAACGGCTGGATGGATGGGTCCCGCAGCCAGCTGCAGTGCTTCTCCCCGGACAGGTGATGGCAGCTGTCTTTCCCTGCACCTTAATGTTCTCTTTCTGACTACTATGGATTCCCAACGGTAGTCCGCTCCCCGGTGTATGGGTACCGGAGGAGCCCATTTTCCCGCAGACGCTGGCCCTTGGGTCTGTAGCCTTAGGCGGTAGCTGTATACCCTCACGGTGTGAGCTGTTGCCTTCAATCGGGACTTTTGCTGTTGTGAAACCCCTGGGGTTGAATTCACATTCGGATCTGACTATTGTCGGCGGCTCCAAGCCTGGTCGGGGTCCGATGGCCCTGCCTGTGTGTGCTGGCTTCATTTTGCTCCCCGGTTGGTACCGGCGGGCCGTCGCCCGTCCCCGGTCCTATGGTTCCGCGTTGCTCCACCACTCCTGCAGACGGCCACCACCGTCTGCCAACCTTGCTGTCAGTGGCTGGGCCACAAACCCAGACACCCAAGTGTTTGTTCCTCTCACTTCGACTCTTAAAACTCAACTGTCACTTTTCCCGCCTCCAGGCCTGTGAACTCCACGGTGGGTGGGGCCAACCACTTAGCTCCGCCCCACCTGGTGTGGACATCAGAACCTGGAGGGAGGCAACAAGGGTTTTTGTTTGGCTGGTGTCCCTGTCTAATTGGGGGTGTTTGTACAGTTAGGTCCAGAAATATTTGGACAGTGACACAATGTTCGCGAGTTGGGCTCTGCATGCCACCACATTGGATTTGAAATGAAACCTCTACAACAGAATTCAAGTGCAGATTGTAACGTTTAATTTGAAGGTTTGAACAAAAATATCTGATAGAAATTGTAGGAATTGTACACATTTCTTTACAAACACTCCACATTTTAGGAGGTCAAAAGTAATTGGACAAATAAACCAAACCCAAACAAAATATTTTTATTTTCAATATTTTGTTGCGAATCCTTTGGAGGCAATCACTGCCTTAAGTCTGGAACCCATGGACATCACCAAACGCTGGGTTTCCTCCTTCTTAATGCTTTGCCAGGCCTTTACAGCCGCAGCCTTCAGGTCTTGCTTGTTTGTGGGTCTTTCCGTCTTAAGTCTGGATTTGAGCAAGTGAAATGCATGCTCAATTGGGTTAAGATCTGGTGATTGACTTGGCCATTGCAGAATGTTCCACTTTTTTGCACTCATGAACTCCTGGGTAGCTTTGGCTGTATGCTTGGGGTCATTGTCCATCTGTACTATGAAGCGCCGTCCGATCAACTTTGCGGCATTTGGCTGAATCTGGGCTGAAAGTATATCCCGGTACACTTCAGAATTCATCCGGCTACTCTTGTCTGCTGTTATGTCATCAATAAACACAAGTGACCCAGTGCCATTGAAAGCCATGCATGCCCATGCCATGACGTTGCCTCCACCATGTTTTACAGAGGATGTGGTGTGCCTTGGATCATGTGCCGTTCCCTTTGTTCTCCAAACTTTTTTCTTCCCATCATTCTGGTACAGGTTGATCTTTGTCTCATCTGTCCATAGAATACTTTTCCAGAACTGAGCTGGCTTCATGAGGTGTTTTTCAGCAAATTTAACTCTGGCCTGTCTATTTTTGGAATTGATGAATGGTTTGCATCTAGATGTGAACCCTTTGTATTTACTTTCATGGAGTCTTCTCTTTACTGTTGACTTAGAGACAGATACACCTACTTCACTGAGAGTGTTCTGGACTTCAGTTGATGTTGTGAACGGGTTCTTCTTCACCAAAGAAAGTATGCGGCGATCATCCACCACTGTTGTCATCCGTGGACGCCCAGGCCTTTTTGAGTTCCCAAGCTCACCAGTCAATTCCTTTTTTCTCAGAATGTACCCGACTGTTGATTTTGCTACTCCAAGCATGTCTGCTATCTCTCTGATGGATTTTTTCTTTTTTTTCAGCCTCAGGATGTTCTGCTTCACCTCAATTGAGAGTTCCTTAGACCGCATGTTGTCTGGTCACAGCAACAGCTTCCAAATGCAAAACCACACACCTGTAATCAACCCCAGACCTTTTAACTACTTCATTGATTACAGATTAACGAGGGAGATGCTTTCAGAGTTAATTGCAGCCCTTAGCGTCCCTTGTCCAATTACTTTTGGTCCCTTTAAAAAGAGGAGGCTATTCATTACAGAGCTATGATTCCTAAACCCTTTCTCCGATTTGGATGTGAAAACTCTCATATTGCAGCTGGGAGTGTGCACTTTCAGCCCATATTATATATATAATTGTATTTCTGAACATGTTTTTGTAAACAGCTAAAATAACAAAACTTGTGTCACTGTCCAAATATTTCTGGGCCTAACTGTATGTTATTTGTGACGACCTGGCTAGGCCAGGGCGCCACATTCCCCCTTGGTGAAATGCAGACCGTCCGCGGGCTGCCCGTCCATCACCGGTTTTATTTTTCTTTTAAAACTGTAAAAAGAATAAATTAACATGTAAAACATTTTAAACATACGCATTTTTGTGAGAACACTTCAAACGTTGCACATATATAAAACATTTTTAATACTGACGGACGGATGGCTGTCTTCTGCTCTCCCACCCAAGCAACCTAGCCCTGATGCTGCCCCTAAAAAGTGGGCAGCACCCCTTGACCCCAGTCCAGGTTCAGGCTGCCCGAGCGGGAACGGGTACGGTTACTCGCACCCGGCTGTCACTTCAAGGGACTCCATGTCCTTGGGGGACCCCTGACCCCCGGAGGATGGCCACCGGTCCTGGTGGTGGCCGGGCCCCAGCCTGCTCTGCTGCGTGCCCTTCCTCCAATTTGCCTCTCCGGAGGCGGCTCCAACGGAATATCACCCCTCAACTTATTTACAAGCCCACCAGTTCGTGGGTGGCCTGCCAGTTCTCAGCCATGTCCATGAGTAGTCTCTCATGCAGGTTGTAAACGCATAGGGTCCCTCCGGGGACAACTTGCCGGCAACGGCCGGAATAATCACACAGTCAATCAGGTAAAGCTTCGGTTCATTATAGTCATTCAATCAAACTGCTGAGAGTCCCAACGGGGGACAACTGCTTGCAACGGAGGACCGCTGCTACTACTTAAGGTCATACTCCTCCAGGACCTCATCCTGCTCCACATCCGGACGGCTTGGTGGAGGAGGGGGCTGGGGCTGCGTCTCCTCACTGCGACTCTTTTTCTGTTTTACATCCAGGGCGAACCAGCCCCTCTCTCCGCAGTGGCGGGTGTAAGTCACTAGGTCGCCCGGCAGAAGATCATGACCTGGGTGGCCCGTGGGGAGGTGTGAATTGACATTGCGGCGGGCCACGAATACTTCGGCCTCCAGGCCTGGCTCATAGATGAAGCCAAACCCCCTTCCTTGGTCGACCTGCCGGACTTGACCCTTGTACACTGGGCCCCGCACCCGAAAGGTGGCATGACGGAGTGCGTCTTTCTCTCGGATCACCCTCGCTAGCACTTCGGCCCTCTGCTGCTCTCTATCAGCGATCTCCCGGCCCAACGGGTTTGGTTCCCTTTCCCAGTACGGGGCGTTGGCAGACCTCTGCGCCTGGGTCGGGCCCCGCTGGACCGCACCCACACCGGCCACTACCGGTACTCTTTCATGGGGGTCCTGCGGTGACATGGCCTGGACTGCGGCTTTGCCGTTCCGGCCCGGCGCAGCCTCAGCCAAGGCGGGGGACTCAGGGCTTGCTAACCTCACCAGTTGAGCCTTCGGGCCAGCAGCGGCCACGGCCGGGCGGACTGCGAGAGCCGGGACGGCTTCAGGTGTGACCACTTCCAGGGCCGATGGCTCCTTGTCGCGGACGGCTACTTCGCGGGGCCTTCCACTGTAGCGAAAAGGACACAGGCCGTTCCCGAACAATGCCCCCAGGCCGGTCCTCTAGGGCGGACGGGTTGGCTTCCGCTACCGGTGTTGGGGGTAGCGGACCGAGCAGAGGGGCAACAGCAGCCGGTACGGATGGTGGGGGAAGCAGGAGGGTGAGTGGGCGCAGGCTGGGACCCACAGCCGCAGCGGCCGGTCCTTCTCGGACATAAGGGCGTGGGTCGCTTACCCGCTCCTCCAACTCTGTCTCCACCTCGCGTCTCCGCACGGCTGCCACCACTTCCTCCATCTCAGCCACCCAGCACTCCATCAGAAACCGGACCTGGGCTTGAAGGCGGCAGCACATCTGTGCGGTCCGGGCTTCCACCCATGCCGCTGTTCCTGGCATGGGCTCGGGGATTTCCGTGGTGCCGGACAGACGGGTCATCATGCGTGGCCGTGTTCCAGGAACCAATTGCTGGCAGAGTCCTGGCGTCCCTGCTTTTATAGCCTCGGCTACATCAGGCAGACACACTCTCGCGCCCCCTTGGTACTCTTCAGCACTTCCGTTTGTTGGGGCGGGGTTTCGCTTTTGCGCCTTCCCTGCTCGGAGAAGGTGCTTGAGCGGGAGATTTTCGCGCCAAGATGGCATCGCTGCAAAATTTTCGGCCGGACGCCGCCGGCGGAGATCACAAGGCGCACTTCTGCTGGTAAGTAGATGGGTTCAATCCTGTTCGTGGCGCCAAGTTGTTGCGGGCGGGGAGGACACCGTCGCTGCTGCGCTCTCGCTAACGCTCGGGTCCGGCGCTGCTGCGATGGCTGCTCGGTGGCTCAAGCAGTGGCCAGATCCGGGGACTCGAGCGGCGCTCCTCGCCCGTGAGTGAAAGGGGTGGTTGCTTTGGGAGATCCTGTTCGTGACGCCAAGTTGTCGTGGGCGGGGAGGACGCTGTCGCTGCTGCGCTCTCGCTAACGCTTGGGTCCGGCGCTGCTGCAGCTGCTGCTGCTGCTCGGTGGCTCGAGCGGTGGGCCGGATCCGGGGACTCGAGTGGCGCTCCTCACCCGTGAGTGAAAGGGGTGGTTGGTTTGGGGAATTTAGTCCGTGACGCCACCCACGGGTCATGGTGAAGATAGGCACCACCGCTGCTGATGATGGGGATCCCGGGAACAACGGTAAGGAGCAGCTGGGATGTTGTTTTCCCCCTCCGTGGGTAGGGGTTGGTGGTTCCGGGGCCCGATGATGTGACGGGGAGGCAGGGTTGGTGAGGTGCAGGGTTGCAGCGACAGCGCGGCACGGTGCCGGATGGCACGGGTGTACTCACTCAGCAAGAAAGGTACAAAGTCCTTGGTAAACCAAACGGCTGGATGGACGGGTCCCGCAGCTGGCTGCAGTGCTTCTCCCCGGACAGGTGATGGCGGCTGTCTTTCCCTGTCCTCGGTAAACCAAACCGCTGGATGGACGGGTCCCACAGCCAGCTGCAGTGCTTCTCCTTGGACAGGTGATGGTGGCTGTCTTTCCCTGCACCTTAATGTTCTCTTTCTGACTATTTACACCAAAACTGATATATAGTAGGAGTAGTATTGTGAAAAACCAAAAAAAAGAAAAAACTCCTAAAAAAATGACTTTATTAGAATTAAATATTAAAATCTATGAGTATAAAAACAAAATTGCTTTTACATGGTCGTTATATAAACTAATTTTTTAAGTGGGTGTAGAAGGGTGATAGATCCGATTTGTGAGGATAGTGCTAGTTGTTTACTATTCTCAGGGTAGGGACAACTATAATAGTTGCACTTCTTACTCCAGTAGCTTTTGTAAGGAGATTGGGGATGAAAATATCTATCCCTCCCTTTTACCTACCTACCAGCGGAGGTGCACCATACGTTGTTGGGTACCCCCCGCTCCACGTCGTCTCTCCCTATTATCTCCCTGCAGCTCGTCAGTTGCAACCGGGAGACCCACCACCAAAGAAAATAGATAGCGCAATTAGTCACAATTCAGCTGTACATAAGTATATTCCAGCCATATTATAGATATTAAATAGATCTCAGATCAATGAAAAAATATTTTTATATATCTATATATATAATTGCCTTATTCTGTCTGTCTGTCTGTCTGTCTTGCTCCAAAATTGTGTCCTAAAATTGTGTCTTTACGGTGACACAAAGCTGATTGGCCGCTGGGCTCGCCATGGCCCCGCCCCCCTCGCCCAGACTGCGCCCCCACACGGATTGGCCGGCCGCTCGCCCAGGCTCCGCCCCCCCACAGATTGGCCTCTCGCCCCAGCACCCTGCAGGCATTGGCAACTCGGCCACGCTTCGCCCCCCTCACGCAATGCATGCTAGCTCTGGCCCCGCCCCCCCACGCATTCCCCGAACCGACACGGTCACTGAGCCACAACTACCAGGTGAGTACTGTACCCCTGGGAGCCCAAATCAGCATACACCACCAAACCAGCCGACACATGCCCTCGCATTGCTGGGGCTGGCCGGCGTATGCTGGTGTGGGCTCCCGTGCGAGCGGGGGACGAGATACGCTGGTAACCATGGTAGCATAGTTACCAGCGCATCAAGGTCCTGCAGCGGCGGAACATACACACACATCAGATCACACTCACTCTCACACACACCTCACACACACATCACATTGCATCCACACACTCACTCTCACACACACCTCACATCGCATCCACACACTCACAACATCCTGGGATATCGCTTGCTTCTCGGCGGCGATACTGTGCTGTGAGCTTAGAAAAAAACCAAAGAGAAAATTGCATGAAAAATACCCTGACTATAAATAAATAAATTGCAAGTGCTTAATAACAGGGTACTTAGTGTATACATTTTTGCAAAAAGGTAAAAAGCTGTCTCACCTCGTCAAGGTGTACCCATCTGAGACAGTCCCTAACCTACTGAAGTTAAAAACATTATCAATACCTTACTTGTGTCATGTCAAACTCCAATATGAATGGTGGCAAGTGGTCAGCTGTGTCCCAGATTAAATACACAGTGAAGTGAGACGCAGTTAGTTGTTCAGTCTCAGTATTAGGAGGGCTGCACCCCCAACTTGCAAAAAAGCAAGATAACATACAAAAAACACAAAAAACCTGAGCTGAAACAATGTTCAGTAAACATGCAACATTAAGCATGTGAATTGCAGCCTTAAGACTAGAAAAAAACCAAAGAGAAAATTGCATGAAAAATACCCTGACTATAAATAAATAAATTGCAAGTGCTTAATAACAGGGTACTTAGTGTATACATTTTTGCAAAAAGGTAAAAAGCTGTCTCACCTCGTCAAGGTGCGTCTCACTTCACTGTGTATTTAATCTGGGACACAGCTGACCACTTGCCACCATTCATATTGGAGTTTGACATGACACAAGTCAGGTATTGATAATGGTTTTAACTTCAGTAGGTTAGGGACTGTCTCAGATGGTACACCTTGACGAGGTGAGACAGCTTTTTACCTTTTTGCAAAAATGTATACACTAAGTACCCTGTTATTAAGCACTTGCAATTTATTTATTTATAGTCAGGGTATTTTTCATGCAATTTTCTCTTTATTTTTTTTTCTAGTCTTAAGGCTGCAATTCACATGCTTAATGTTGCATGTTTACTGAACATTGTTTCAGCTCAGGTTTTTTGTGTTTTTTGTGCTGTGAGCTTCCAGGACCTGCCGGAGGATCACATGGCCAGAAGCATGTGGTATCTCCGAATGTTGTGAGTATAAGCGCGTATGTGCAATATCGTCAATGTGTGTGTGTGTGAGTGTATGCGATCGGGTGTGTGTGAGTGTATGCGATCGGGTGTGTGTGAGTGTATGCGATCCGGTGTGTGTGAGTGTATGCGATCGGGTGTGTGTGAGTGTATGTGATCGGGTGTGTGTGAGTGTATGCGATCGGGTGTGTGTGGGTGTGTGTGAGTGTATGCGATCGGATCTGTGAGTGTCAGCAGAGGAGCACGGCATGCTGGAGGAGGCTGGGAGGAGAGAGGCTGATCCTGGGGAAGGCTGGGATGGGGAGGCTGAGAGAAGAGAGGGTGATGCTGGGGGAGGCTGAGGCTGGGGTAGGCTGGGAGGAGAGAGGCTGATGCTGGGGACCGAAAAGGCTGATGCTGGAAGGAGAGAGGCTGATGCTGGGGGAGGCTGAGGCTGGGGTAGGCTGGGAGGAGAGAGGCTGATGCTGGGAGGAGAGAGGCTGATGCTGGGGGAGGCTGAGGCTGGGGTAGGCTGGGAGGAGAGAGGCTGATGCTGGGAAGAGAGAGGCTGATGCTGGGAAGAGAGAGGCTGATGCTGGGAGGAGAGAGGCTGATGCTGGGGGAGGCTGATGCTGGGGGAGGCTGAGGCTGGGGTAGGCTGGGAGGAGAGAGGCTGATGCTGGGAAGAGAGAGGCTGATGCTGGGAGGAGAGAGGCTGATGCTGGGAGGAGAGAGGCTGATGCTGGGGGAGGCTGATGCTGGGGGAGGCTGAGGCTAGGGTAGGCTGGGAGGAGAGAGGCTGATGCTGGGGACAGAAAAGGCTGATGCTGGGAGGAGAGAGGCTGTTGCTGGGATGAGAGAGGCTGATGCTGGGGACAGAGAGGCTGATGCTGGGGACAGAGAAGCTGATGCTGGGGACAGAGAGGCTGATGCTGGGAGGAGAGAGGCTGATGCTGCGGGTAGAGAGGCTGATGCTGCGGGTAGAGAGGCTGATGCTGCGGGTAGAGAGGCTGATGCTGCAGGTAGAGAGGCTGATGCTGCGGGTAGAGAGGCTGATGCTGGGAAGAGAGAGGCTGATGCTGCGGGCAGAGAGGCTGATGCTGCGGGTAGAGAGGCTGATGCTGGTGCAGCATGGGGGATGGAGCACGATGGGGGATGCGCAGCATGGGGGATGGAGCACGTTTGGGAGTGCGCAGCATGGCGGATGGAGCACGTTTGGGAGTGCGCAGCATGGCGGATGGAGCACGTTTGGGAGTGCGCATGGCGGATGGAGCACGTTTGGGAGTGCGCAGCATGGCGGATGGAGCACGTTTGGGAGTGCGCAGCATGGGGGATGCAGCACAATGGGGAGTGCGGAGTATAGCGGATAAAGCACGTTTGGGAGTCCGCAGCATGGCGGATGGACCACGTTTGGGAGTGCGCAGCATGACGGATGGAGCACGTTTGGGAGTGCGCAGCATGGCGGATGGAGCATGTTTGGGAGTGCGCAGCATGGGAGATGGAGCACGATGGGGGGTGCGCAGCATAGGGGATGGAGCACGATGGGGAGTGCGGAGTATGGCGGATGGAGCACGTTTGGGAGTGCGCAGCATGGCGGATGGAGCACGTTTGGGAGTGCGCAGCATGGTGGATGGAGCACGTTTGGGAGTGCGCAGCATGGCGGATGGAGCACGTTTGGGAGTGCACAGCATGGGAGATGGAGCACGATGGGGGGTGCGCAGCATAGGGGATGGAGCACGATGGGGAGTGCGCTGCATGGGGGATGGAGCACGATGGGAAGTGCACACCTCCCCCCAACACACACACACACGCGTGCGCACTGCACAACACACCACACACACACACTGGGAACCACAAACAACTGCCCTACACAGACACCCACACACACAGACAATGCTGCACAAACACAACACCCAACACACAAACACCGCGGCACACACAAATATACGCACATACCGCACAACACACACATTGCACAAAACATACCTCCCCCCAAAACACACCACACACACACAAACCGCGCAACACACACACACACAACGCTACAGACACACAGCGCTCCACAAACAACGCAACACACATACAACACCGCTCTCACCCCCCGCCACACCCAGACAACACCCAGAACATGTACAGCGCCCTACACAAACACTTGGTAACTACAGACAACAACATATATATATATATATATATATATATATATATATAGAGAACAAAAATCATACATGAACTACACAGTACGTAAATTCTAGAATACCCGATGCGTAGAATCGGGCCACCTTCTAGTATAGATATAAACTCCCAGCAGGGATAACTTATCTGCCGGGACCATCCAATAGTCTATCCCGTAATCCCGACGCGTTTCCCCCCTATATTTTTCTTAGGGGTTCATCAGGGGAATAACTGATCCGAGGCTAATTTCTTAAAGATCCAAGGGTACCGGTAAACAAAGCCTGACGTCAGTGGCCCATAATGGGGTCAGTCGTCCAATATACAATAGCTCGCTGCATTCAAAGTCCTGCAGGTCCCATAGTGCCGGCTGTTATGTGGTCAAAAATATAGGGGGGAAACGCGTCGGGATACGGGATAGACTATTGGATGGTCCCGGTAGATAAGTTATTCCTGCTGGGAGTTTATATCTATATATATAAAAATATTTTTTCATTGATCTGAGATCTATTTAATATCTATAATATGGCTGGAATATACTTATGTACGGCTGAATTGTGACTAATTGCGCTATCTATTTTCTTTGGTGGTGGGTCTCCCGGTTGCAACTGACGAGCTGCAGGGAGATAATAGGGAGAGACGACGTGGAGCGGGGGGTACCCAACAACGTATGGTGCACCTCCGCTGGTAGGTAGGTAAAAGGGAGGGATAGATATTTTCATCCCCAATCTCCTTAGAAAAGCTACTGGAGTAAGAAGTGCAACTATTATAGTTGTCCCTACCCTGAGAATAGTAAACAACTAGCACTATCCTCACAAATCGGATCTATCACCCTTCTAAACCCACTTAACAAATTAGTTTATATAACGACCATGTAAAAGCAATTTTGTTTTTATACTCATAGATTTTAATATTTAATTCTAATAAAGTCATTTTTTTAGGAGTTTTTTCTTCTTTTTGGTTTTTCTCTTTCTGACTACTATGGATTCCCAACAGTAGTCCGCTCCCCGGTGTATGGGTACCGGAGGAGCCCGTTTGCCCGCAGACACTGGCCCTTGGGTCTCTAGCCTTAGGCGGTAGCTGTATACCCTCACGGTGTGGGCTGTTGCCTTCAATTGGGACTTTTGCTGTTGTGAAACCCCTGGGGTTCCAGTCACATTCGGATCTGACTATTGTCGGCGGCTCCAAGCCTGGTCGGGATCCGATGGCCCTACCTGTGTGTGCTGGCTTCACTTCACTCCCCGGTCAGTACCGGCGGGCCGTCGCCCGTCCCCGGTCCTACGGTTCCGCGTTGCTCCACCACTCCTGCAGACGGCCACCATCGTCTGCCAACCTTGCTGTCAGTGCTTGGGCCACAAACCCAGACACCCAAGTGTTTGTTCCTCTCACTTCGACTCCTAAAACTCAACTGTCACTTTTCCCGCCTCCAGGCCTGTGAACTCCTCAGTGGGTGGGGCCAACCGCTTAGCTCCACCCCACCTGGTGTGGACATCAGAACCTGGAGGGACGCAACAAGGGTTTTTGTTTGGCTGGTGTCCCTGTCTAATGGGGGGTGGGGGGTGTTTGTATGTTATTTGTGATGACCTGGCTAGGCCAGGGCACCACACGAGCAGCCATGGGGCTGGCGCCGGAGCGGGACACAGACTGCAGGGGCACCCAACGGAAGTCACACGGAAGTGCTTCTGTGTGGTTTCCGGGGATTTTGCGGACCCATTGACTTGTATTGAGTCACGGTTTGTTATTACGGAACAGAATAAGACATGTTTCATAATAACAAAACGGACATACGGCATCCGATGTGTTTTTTTGTAGGATCGGATGCACACGGAAGTGCTTCAGTGAGCTATCTGATCCAACACAAAAGACATTGAAAAGATGGTCCTGTCAGTAGGTCCGCAAAAAAACAGGAACTGACCAGAACAGACGGAACGGTCGTCTGAATGAGCCCTTAACACCCAAAAATACGTTTGAAGTTACACCCTAATCCACACAACGTGCCTCGACGGTCCTGGCTCTGCTACATCCGAGCCTGGAGAGACCGAAATCATGTCCGATCTCTCTAAGCTTGCTCTAAGGAAACACTGACGAGAAGGACCCAGCTGGCAGCAGTGACTTCACTCAGTTCACCGGAGGTCATACCTGGGTTCCCATGGTATGACCTCTGGTGACCCAAGTACCATACTCTGGTTTAAAGTACGGGTCCATGCCCCACACTCTGCCAGCCCGGCCGGGGGGTGCGGGGCTACCCCGAACTCCCAGATCAGCACTGTGAGTGTTAAAGGCCTGGCGAGGTGAAGGACATGATGTCTTGTCCCCCGTGCTCTCTCTTCCCCCCTCCCATGCTCTCTCTTCCCTCCTCTTGTGCTCTTTTCCATCCTCTTGTGCTCTCTCCCCCCCTGTGCTCTCTCTCCCACATTCCCGTGCTCTCTCTTCCCCCCAGTGCTCTGTCTCCCACAATCCTGTGCTCTGTCTTCTCCCTTGTGCTCTCTCTCCCACATTCCGATGCTCTCTCTTCCCCCCTGTGCTCTGTCTCCCACACTCCCATTCAGCTATCTTCCCCCCATGCTCTCTCTTCCCCCCTGTGCTCTCTCATCCCTGTGCTCTCTCTCCCACATTCGTGTGCTCTCTATTCCCCCTGTGCTCTCTCCCACACTTCCGTTCAGCGTTCTCCCCCCCCGTGCTCTTTCTTCCCCCCCGTGCTCTCTCCCCTCTGTGCTCTCTCTCCCACATCCCTGTGCTCTCTCTTCCCCCCTGTGCTCTGTCTCCCATACTCAGGGCTCTCTCCCACACTCTCATTCATCTCTCTTCCCCCATGCTCTCTCTCTCCCACAAATCCGTACTCTCTCTTCCCCCCATGTGCTCGGTCTCCCACAATCCCATGCTCTGTCTTCCCCCCTGTGCTATCTCATTCCTCTCTCATGCTCCCTCTTCCCCCCTTGTGCGCTTTCTCCCACACTCCGTGCTCTCCCCCCCCTCCGACCGAGCGCAGGTCCGAGATGCAGATGTACCACCCCAATGATGACCCGGGTGCTCGGATTCAGGATGGTTGTGGCTTGAGGGGTCTGGACCCGGGCTCAGCAGGCACTCAAACTGGATAAGGGGATTATTTACAGGGGAAGTGTTTGTGACACCACCTGCAGAGTGTGGTAATGAGAGTACCGCTGCTGCTGTGATGAGGACCGGGGCAGATGGTGAGGCGATATAGAAGGCAGGGTGCAGGGGCAGGCGTACTCACTGTGGTGGTTGAGGCGCTGGATAGGTGGAGATAAAATGAGGCACACACCATTCTTAAACAAGTCTCTGTGCACAGCTGCCGCCACCTGGAGCACGTCCAGGTCCCTCGTACCACTGGTGTCACTAGTACTCCAGAACCTGCCTCCGTGCACTGTTTGTGTCTGTGTGGGTCCCTATAGCTTGAAGCTGTAAGGGCCAGTTCTTCGGTCTGGGTGAAGTCTTGCTCCTAAGGGCTGGAACTTGGGACCTCAGTGGGTTGCTTTGTTTGGGAAACCCTGTCCCCCACGTTGTGCTGATGCCCTCAGTCTCTAAGCTTTAGGAAGGTCCCTGAAGTCCCCTTCCTTTGCAGGTTAATTGCCAGGACGTTGAATCACCTCTTGACCTAGGGTCCTGTACCCCGTCGTGCTCGGTATCGGTCAGCTCTGTTAGTCCCTGAACCCGGTCACCGACTTCTCTGGTCCCGGACCACTGTCTGTGACCCAACTCTTGTCTTCCTAGCTCCCTGGGAACTAACACTCCAGCTCCTCTCACTTTGAGAGCTGTCACTAGTCGACTTGTTCCCTCCCACCAGTCTGCCTGACCCCTAGGTGGGTGGCCCTGTTCCAGCTAGACCAACCCACTAATGTGTCTGACAGGTCATGGGGTGGGGTGTTGGTTGGGGTTTGTGGTCCTGATGGAGGTGACACCGGTTTCTGGGAACCTGGAACTATGGAGGTTAGGTCCTGCACCTTGGGGGAAAAGGATGCAGTTCCCTGTAGCACCCTGATGTACTCAGGGCCGCTACACAGGAGATCAGTGCTCCCGGCTCCTTAGTATCACAACGCTGCACTCATCAGATACTGATGAGACACAGCGTGCACGGGGGAGGGGGGAAACAGTTCCATACTGATGAGATACACTGTGCATGGGGGAGAGGGGAGACAGTTCCATATTGATGAGATACAGCGTGCACGGGGGAGGGGGAAACAGTTCCATACTGATGAGACACAGCACGCACGGGGGAGGGGGGAGACAGTTCCCAGGGTGTCAGGCACTAAACTGCAAACTAAAGTGTGCAACTTCTTGTTCCTTGCCTTATTGAACTGAACACTGGGAATCAGCTGGATTATCAGGTGACACGTAGCTGGGCACAGGAGGCGGGGTAGGGAGACTACGGAGTGTGTGGGAGGGGGCGGGGGAAGTGGGGATGGGGACTCAACGCACTATACTTGCCCACTAAGTAAACTACAGGGCGGCAACATGCTGTTCACTGTTTTGCATGTCAACAAGGTCCTGCCCCTGTTGACATGAAATCACTGGAAGCAGCAAAATCACGACAGGAGCAGTCACATGACCGCTCTGTGCCGGGGGAGAGGGGCTGACAGCAGGGCAGGTAAGTGGTCACTATCTACTTACCTGCCCCAATGTAGCCCAATAGAGAAATAGTAAAAGAAAAAAACAAAATAAGCCGGATAACCCCTTTAATTTTCCGAATGTATGCCTTTACAGTATAGCGGCCCTCTTTCCACACTCACTGGATTAGATCAGTGCTTCCATCCGCTTCACTAATACCCCCAATAGATGATGCTATGTGTGGACCTTTTAGTCTCCAGGCTTTGCTCAATTTACGACCAGTTGATGTTCCCATAGCGGTTAAAGAGAACTCCTTAGTATGGTCAGTTGTTTTGGGTTGGCACCTGGCAAGACGATTTGATGGACTTGACCCTCACACCTCAGTTCTTCTTCCATTCCGGGGTAATCCCTACTTTTTGCAGGGTAGGCCACCTCTTATTTACCATGTGCTTGGGAATAATGGCTGTTGTTTAGTCTGTGATGTGTTGTCAGATAAATAATGTCCTCTTACTTCAGAGGCCATTGCTCTTAAGCATCCAGTGCTGGTGGGTGACTTATGTCCAGATCAGGCATTATGTAAACTCGGTGTTACGGGCTATCCCAGAAGACATTAGAGAGCACCCCTTAAATTTAATCTCCATTAGAGCCCACCTAGGGACTTATTTCCTGAGTCTCGTATATAAGTTTCTTAAGCCTTCTATTCGGTGGTCGGACTCTTCGCCAGGCCCGAGGAAATGGGTGTCTCAGCTTACTGACTGTCCGGTAAAGGTTCTCTTGGAAGCCACGCTACATATTATATCCGAGTTAGCATACAATAGTTACAAAACCATGGCGCTCATGATTTTTCATAGAGCATATGTTTCCCCAGCTATTAAATCTAAAATGTCCCCATCCCTGCCCTAAATGCATGCACTCACCGGCAGACATTTTTCACTGGCTATGGGGTTGCACAAAGATACAGGATGTCCGGCCTGAAGAAGAGACCTGAGTAGTCTCGAAAGCTTGCAATTATTACCATCTTTTCAGTTAGCCATTAAAAGGTATCAACCACTGAGGACTTCAGTTCTTTTAAACATTTTTTTAAAAGTCCTTGTGAAGCCCAAGACAACTCTTCTTCCAATGTGGCCTAGAGATGCCAAAAGGTGGACACCTCTGGTTTAGATTGTGAAATTAAGTAAGTAACATTGAAAACTAGCATCACACATACACAAACAATAAAAAAATAGATATATTATTACCAATATCCTGTTTATTTCAGATCTTTAGCATAAAATCTGCTGACTTATTTTTCATCAAGAATTAGTTCCACAATTAAATTATAGTTGATCATATTAAGTATGGATTTATGATTATTGAATTGGGTTAGAGTTTATATCATGGCATGGAAAATAATATACCTATATAATCCCCAACTAAATTTTCATGCAAAAGTTGCTTGGTGCATTACTGGTATGTTTCTTTATTGTTTTGTTTTTTGACACAAACTCATGGTGTGAAATCTCTTTATTTTAATGATTGCTACCTTTATTTTATGGGTATTTGCACCATTTCTTTGTTTAGTTAAGTAACGAACACACATATTGCCGTTCCTTTTGTGTCGCCCTGGGCAAGCCAGGGGACACAGATAACAACACACACGCACCCCACATTCCCTGTAGGTACACCAGCTAACCCAAAAATCCTTGTTGCCTTCCTCCAGGAGTCTGATGATGCACACCAGGGGGTGGGCCAGGCAGTTGGCTCCGCCCACCGAGGAGCTCACAACTCTGGAGGCAGGAAGAAACCAGGCAGATGAGTCCAGGAGGAGGAAGTGGAAGGAGATTAGCCCAGGCAGGGCAAGAGTGAAGGAGTAGTCTAGACAGGGTTAGAGTAAACAGCTAAGTGGAAGTGAAGGAAGAAAGCAGTAAAGAAAGAAAGCCTGAAGTTGGTCTGTGGCTGTGTGCCCAGACGGAGTCAGCAAGGTCAGCAGACAGTGGTGAAGATCTGCAGTGGGACTGTCTGGAGGTTGCTGGAAGGGCCACGGAGGCTGTGTGTATCCGGGGGCCTGGAGCAGTATACAAAGGGCAGTCAGCACCAGAGCAGGGGATTTCGGATCCCAGCAAGGCTTGGAGTCGCTGTAAATTGCTAAATCCGTTAGTGAAGGGGACGTAGATCCCCCAACAAGCAAGTCCTGATTGACGGCAAAGGTCCAACCACAACGGGGAAACACCGCCACCGCCAAGGCACCAGTTTCCCAGGGCCGGCGCCTGCGGGCAAAGTGTGGAGCTCCTCCGGCACAGATTGCAGTCGGGGAGCGGGTAACCGGTGGGAATCCACCGCTACCAAACAGACATTTCAAAGGTGCAGGGAAGAGACCGTCACCGCTAACTGCAGGGAACCGCAGCACCGTGAACCGTCCGAGGGACCCGTCCAACCAGCCGTTTGTTTACCGAGAACTGTGTCGTGTTTACTGGCTGAGTGAGTACCTCAGTGCCGCAAGGCACAGCGCTGCCCCTGCGCCCCTGCACCCCACTGGGCCCCGGGATCACCAACCCCTACCCACGGAGGGGGCAACACAACACCTGGCTGCTCCGCATCACCATCCCCGGGACCCCCATACTGAGCAGCGGTGGTGCAATCACCACAACCGTGGGTGGCGTCACGAACTATAACAATCCCCACACCCAACCACAAATACCCCCTTTCACTCACGGGCGAGGAGTGTCGCTCGAGAAACCCCGGGATCCGGCCCACCGCTCGAGCCACCAGGAGCAGCTGCCGGACCTGAGCAGAAGGGGTGAGCGCGGTGTGCTGACACCCTCCTCCCCGCCCGCGACACTTTCTTAGGCCATGTTCACACGTTTGGTTTTTTTGCTGCATTTTGTGTCTATGTTTTTACATGAGTTTTATGCAAATGAAAAGCTGCTTTTTATCGTACCAACAAAAGCTGAGACTTCAGAAATCTCATACACACTTGCTTTTTATTCCTGACCAAACTGGAAAGCTGCTGTGTTTTGGAAAGAAGCAGCATGGTGATTCTTTTCTGCATTTTTGCTGCCTTTTTCACCATTGAAAACAATGAGAAAGTGCAAAAAAAACGCAGCTACATTTTTTATGCTTTTGTGGTGAATGAAACTAACTTGAAACATACTGTAGATAGATGACACACCAAAAATCCAGCTAAAAAAAGCAACAAAACCAGTTTATTGGAAGCAGCCTTTTTACTATCAAGAGAGCAGGTTTTGCTGCAGAAAGAAAGCAGAAAAAAAGCAATGTGTGAGCGTAGCCTTACTCAGTATAGTGGAGTTTTCACATAATCTCACTTCAATTGCTTTAAAATAATAATAATAATAATAATTGTATTCATTTATATAGCCTATTAATTCCACAGCGCTTTACATACATTTGCAATAGAATAATATTCCCTGTTTTGTACACTCACTAATCAGTCATCTCATAAAAGGGAGGACTACAAAGGCAGATAAAGCCTGTATACACAGTAGATAAGACATTAGGTAATGTCAGAGCTCTTCACATCCTCCACACAATGACCTCTGCACAGGTTAGGGTACCTTCACACTTAGCGATGCAGCAGCGATCCGACCAGCGATCTGACCTGGTCAGGATCGCTGCTGCATCGCTACATGGTCGCTGGTGAGCTGTCAAACAGGCAGATCTCACCAGCGACCAGTGAACAGCCTCCAGCCAGCAGCGACGTGCAAGCGACGCTGCGCTTGCACGGAGCCGCCGTCTGGAAGCTGCGGAGACTGGTAACTAAGGTAAACATCGGGTATGGTTACCCGATGTTTACATTAGTTACCAGCGCACACCGCTTAGCTGTGTGTGCAGGGAGCAGGAGCCGCGCACACTGAGCGCTGGCTCCTTGCTCTCCTAGCTGCTGTACACATCGGGTTAATTAACCCGATGTGTACAGCAGCTACATGTGCAGAGAGCAGGGAGCTGCGCACACTGAGCGCTGGCTCCTTGCTCTCCTAGCTGCTGTACACATCGGGTTAATTAACCCGATGTGTAATGCAGCTACATGTGCAGAGAGCCGGAGCCGGCAGCACAGGCAGCGTGAGAGCTGCAGAGGCTGGTAACTAAGGTAAATATCGGGTAACCACCTTGGTTACCCGATGTTTATCTTGGTTACAAGCTTACCTCAGCTGTCAGACGCCGGCTCCTGCTCCCTGCTCGCTTCATTTGTCGCTCTCTCGCTGTCACACACAGCGATCTGTGTGTCACAGTGGGAGAGCGCCTTTGAAGAAAACGAACCAGGGCTGTGTGTAACGAGCAGCGATCTCGCAGCAGGGGCCAGATCGCTGCTCATTGTCACACACAGCGAGATCGCTAATGAGGTCACTGCTGCGTCACAAAAAGCGTGACTCAGCAGCGATCTCGGCAGCGAGCTCGCTGTGTGTGAAGCACCCCTTACTGAAGATGCCTATAACACACTCTTATAGAAGCCAATGAGATAGCTTCTGTTTTTTTTTTTTTGCTGGCTCTGGTTCACATGGCTGCGATAATGCTGATCTCTAAATGCCTTTAGGAGATACAATTAGCTTTTGTGGCTTATCCCCCTTGTGGAATGTGTCAATGACAGTCTTTTGGAAATCTATCAAGTCAGCAGTCTTCCCCATGATTGTGTAGCCTACTGAACCAGACTAAGGGGTGCTTCACACACAGCGAGCTCGCTGCCGAGATCGCTGCTGAGTCACGCTTTTTGTGACGCAGCAGTGACCTCATTAGCGATCTCGCTGTGTGTGACACTGAGCAGCGATCTGGCCCCTGCTGCGAGATCGCTGCTCGTTACACACAGCCCTGGTTCGTTTTCTTCAAAGGCGCTCTCCCGCTGTGACACACAGATCGCTGTGTGTGACAGCGAGAGAGCAACAAATGAAGCGAGCAGGGAGCAGGAGCCGGCGTCTGGCAGCTGCGGTAAGCTGTATCCAAGATAAACATCGGGTAACCAAGGTGGTTACCCGATATTTACCTTAGTTACCAGCCTCCGCAGCTCTCACGCTGCCTGTGCTGCCGGCTCCGGCTCTCTGCACATGTAGCTGCATTACACATCGGGTTAATTAACCCGATGTGTACTGTAGCTAGGAGAGCAAGGAGCCAGCGCTCAGTGTGCGCGGCTCCCTGCTCCCTGCACACACAGCTAAGCGGTGTGCGCTGGTAACTAATGTAAACATCGGGTAACCATACCCGATGTTTACCTTAGTTACCAGTCTCCGCAGCTTCCAGACGGCGGCTCCGTGCAAGCGCAGCGTCGCTTGCACGTCGCTGCTGGCTGGGGGCTGTTCACTGGTCGCTGGTGAGATCTGCCTGTTTGACAGCTCACCAGCGACCATGTAGCGATGCAGCAGCGATCCTGACCAGGTCAGATCGCTGGTCGGATCGCTGCTGCTTCGCTAAGTGTGAAGGTACCTTAGGGGACCATTTTAAATGCTTAGGAAGCCTTTGCAGATGTTTTCTGAGATAATGACTTTGGGATTTTCATTGGCTGTAAGCCATAATCATAAACAATAACATAAATAAACACTTCAGGAAAAAATAACTGTGTAACAGAGAAGCGCAATATGGTGTTACCCGGTAGGGAAATTGATAGTTATCAGAAAAGGCACACTAAACTTTGAGGGTTGTGAAACCGTCACAACTCTTTAATACACATGTAGTAGTGGTAATCAGCCGCAGCCCCGAGGACTAGACGTAGATATCCAAGGTAGAAGAAATCGGGTTTAGTGCTGCGCTAAAATCATGGATTCCAAGGTTAATATAATTATTTTATTATTTATACAGGTCAACGCATTTCAGAGATATATCCATCTCCTTCATCAGGACATCAAAGGATCAATAGTCAATTATTATTATGATTTTTGTTCCTTTGATCTCCTGATGAAGGAGATGGATATATCTCTGAAACGCGTTGACCTGTATAAATAATAAAGGAATTATATTAACCTCGGAATCCGTGATTTCAGTGCGGCACTAAACCTGATTTCTTCTACCTTGGATATAGATCACTCTGTTTGTAATGATTCTATATAATACAGTGCCTTGCGAAAGTATTCGGTCCCCTTGAATTTTTCAACCTTTTCCCACATTTCAGGCTTCAAACATAAAGATAAAAATTTTAATGTTATAGTGAAGAATCAACAACAAGTGGGACACAATTGTGAAGTTGAACGAAATGTATTGCTTATTTTAAACTATTATAAAAATAATAAACTGAAAAGTGGGGCGTGCAATATTTTTTGGCCCCTTTTAAGTTAATACTTTGTAGCGCCACCTTTTGCTGCGATTACAGCTGCAAGTCGCTTGGGGTATGTCTCTATCAGTTTTGCACATCGAGAGACTGAAATTCTTCCCCAGTCTTCCTTTGCAAGCAGCTGGAGCTGAGTGAGGTTGGATGGAGAGCGTCTGTGAACAGCAGTTTTCAGCTCTTTCCACAAATTCTCGGTTGGATTCCGGTCTGGACTTTGACTTGACCATTCTAACACCTGGATACGTTTATTTGTGAACCATTCCATTGTAGATTTTGCTTTATGTTTTGGATCATTGTCTTTTTGAAAGACAAAATTTCCATCCCAGTCTCAGGTCTTTTGCAGAGTCCAACAGGTTTTCTTCAAGAATAGTACTATATTTGGCTCCTTTCCAACTTCCCATCAATTTTAACCATCTTCCCTGTCCCTGCTGAAGAAAAGCAGGCCCAAACCATAATGTTGCCACCACCATGTTTGACAGTGGGGATGGTGTGTTCAGGGTGATGAGCTGTGTTGCTTTTACACCAAACATATCGTTTGGCATTGTGCCCAAATAGTTCAATTTTGGTTTCATCTGACCAGAGCACCTTCTTCCACATGTTTGGTGTGTCTCCCAGGTGGCTTGTGGCAAACTTTAAACAACACTTTTCATGGATATCTTTTAGAAATGGCTTTCCTCTTGCCACTCTTCCATAAAGGCCAGATTTGTGTAGTGTATGACTATTGTTGTCATATAGACAGACTTTCCCACCTCAGCTGTAGATTTCTGCAGTTCATCAGGAGTGATCATGGGCCTCTTGGCTGCATCTCTGTCTCAGTCTTCTCCTTGTTTGAGATGAAATTTTTGAGGCATGGCCAGGTCTTGGTAGATTTGCAGTGGTATGATACTCCTTTCATTTCAATATGATCGCTTGCACAGTGCTTCTTGGAATGTTTAAAGTTGTGGAAATCTTTTAGTAACCAAATCCGGCTTTAAACTTGTCCACAACAGTATCACTGACCTGCCTGTTGTGTTCCTTGGTCTTCATGATGCTATCTGCGCTTTAAACAGAACACTGAGCCTATCACAGAGCAGGTGCATTTATACAGAGACTTGATTACACACGGGTGGCTTATATTTATCATCATCAGTCATTTAGGACAACATTGGGCCATTCAGAGATCCTCAATGAACGTCTGGAGTGAGTATGCTGCACTGAAAATAAAGGGGCCGAGTAATATTGCACACCCCAATTTTAAATTATTTATTTTTTACAAAAGTTTAAAATAAGCAATACATTTCGTTCTACTTCACAATTGTGTCCCACTTGTTGCTGATTCTTCCCCGTAACATTAAAATTGTTATCTTATGTTTGAAGCCTGCAATGTGGGAAAAGGTTGAAAAATTCAAGGGGGCCGAATACTTTCGCAAGGCACTGTATATGTGTTTCCTTTTTTTGTATTGAATTATTGAAATAAATTTAACCAAATTAAATAAATTTAAATAAATTAACTAAATAAATTAAATAAATAAATAAATCTAAATTACCTTTTTGATGATATGCTAATTTATTGAGACACACTTGTACTTAGAAAAGTTAGATCTCTTCATTTTCATGTAAAGAAAATAATGTAGAAAAATATTCAATCAAAAATAAATATTAGAAAAAAAGAATGTTTCAGTATTTAATTTACTGAATGTTCTCAGTGAGAGGAACAAAATTGTAATCTTGTGATACCTTTTAATGGCTAACTAAAATAAAATAAACCTTGTAAAGCTGTAGGGGAAAAAAGCGCAATAGGGTCTTACCCGGTATGAGGGTAGAGAGACAGAAAGAGACACACTCACCTGGTAGGGTTGTGCCAGTCACAACACCCTATGGTCGCATGTGAGGGATTATAGTGGTTTAGCAGCGGCCCCGGGGAGCAGTTATTAAATAAATCAAATGGAATGAAACCGGTTTAAATGCCGGGCTAGAAACCACAGATGCTGTAGATAAAAAGATTTTCTTTATTTCATAATTCTACGCGTTTCAAAGGCATCTCCGCCTCCTTCTTCAGGAACAAAAATCATAATACAAATATGGCCAACAGAACCTATATATAGGGAAACAGGTAGCCATGTATGCATTCAGAAAGTGAACAGCCCATATGACTCAGAGCCGATGACTCAGAGCCACATGGAGAAGGGAAAGAAAACAAAACACACACAATGAATCATCAAGAATGAACAGAAAGAAATCCTCTGTGAGAAAACATAAATATTTCCAAGGAGAAAAAAAAAATTGAGATAGACGTGGATCTAAAAACTGCCTGTGCTGTAAGAGCATTTGTCATAAAAGGACCACCTTTTGCTCCCAGGGGGGTTCAGAGAATTTCCCCATAAAAAGCCAGCTCACATGCCAGTCAGACTTTGTAATATACCTGGTGGACTGTGTATGTGGCAAGCAGTACGTAGGGAGGACTAGCCAATCCCTCCATAACAGACTGAATTCCCATAGGCACAATGTGAAAATAGGCTATATGTTACACGGTCTCTCTAAACATTGTGCTTTGAAGCATAATAAAGAGATGGTTTTTAACATTACACCTATAGAACAGGTAGCCATCGATGCCTCCAATAGAATGGAGACCCTAAGCAGAAAGGAAACTTTCTGGATCCATAAACTAAATACACTGAAACCTCTAGGTCTGAATGAGGTCACTGATTTGTTTTATTGATTTGGTTTTTATCTCCTGCCGCTCTCATTATATCAATCCCAATTGTTCCGGGTTCCCTATAATGATATTCCGACTACTGCTAAATAATATTTTTATGTGTGACGCCCTAGCAGCAGTCAGACTGCTCGGCAGACACTTTGATGAAAAACAAAAAGGTTTTTTACGGGGGAGAATATTTGTGACGCCACCTGCGGTGTGCGGTAATAAGGAATACCGCCGCTGCTGTATGGGAGTGCCGGGGCTGATGGTGTTGGGGCAGCCTGGTGGTGATTCCCTCCGCAGGTAGGGGCCCCGGGACTCAGGGTAGGGAATAGGTAGGAACAGCCTATATTGATATAGGGCCGGCAGGGCGCTGGGGAGCCAGGGTACTCACTCAGGTGTGATGACGCATTCAGTGGACACAGACTCTGAGGTAAACAAAGTCTCTTGGTACTGCTGCACTCGGTGACTGCACGTGCGGTGGTCCCTTTCAGTGATTCTGTGGTGGACTGGAGCCTTCCTCCATACACTGTATACTGTGTGTGTCCCTGGCCCCGTTGGCTTGAAACCTTCGGGTCCCGTCCCTCTTTTTAATTGGGACCTGCTCTTAGCAGCTGGCACGTGGGATTTTCTGTGACTGCTCTGTGTGGGAAGTCCTATCCCTCCGCTGTGCTGACGCCGCTAATCTCTGAGCCGTCAAGTACAGGCCACTGTGTGCGACCCAGCCAGGCTCTCCTCAGGGAGCTCTTAATCCCCAGGTCCTCTCTCTTTTTCAGTTACTACCAACTGTCTAACTGACTCCTCCCACCAGCCTGTCTGACTCATAGGTGGGCGGTTCCTTTCCCAGCTGGAACCGCGCCCCTGGTGTGCCTGACAAGTGTAGTGTTTGGGTGACTAGGATTTGTGCTGTTAGTACAGAATCACTGTTGCGGACCCCGGAACCAAGGAGGGTGGGCCCTGCACCAAGGATAGAGAATAGTGCAGTTCCCTGTGACACCCTGGACTAGTCCAGGGGCGTCACATTCCCCCTTGGTTAAACGTAGCTCGTCCCCGAGCTACAGTGCACCCAGAGTGTTTATTTTTATCTGCAAAAAGTGAACATTTTAATAAGAAAAACATATCTATCCATCCCACGCAGGGGAGGCACTTGACCCAACGTTTCGCTTTCCCAATCCTTCATCCCACCCCCAAAGTTCCAAAAGGAGGCAAGCCACCGCTCCTGTTGGTGGCCAGACCTGGGCCATATGTCTCCCAGGTCTCTCCTCCACCTGTGTCTTCTCCTGTAGGTGGGGATGCAGTCCGTGGCTATGAATGGGAAATAACCATTTACAATAGCACCAGTTCGTGCTGGCTACCACCAGTCCTGTAGCCAAAGGTCCATTTTCAATAAAACTTATCATTGGTCGTCAATCAGGTCATGAATCCAGGTAATTAAAATAAAATCAACATTCTTCTTATCAACACTCTATATCAACATGTCTTACATGACTATCTTTAGCATGGAAAATAGTAGAATTAAAAGCATGGAAAATACTAAACATTTTTAAATTTACTCTATATTTAGACTATTTACATTAGGGTAGAGTAGCCGGGTTCCGCTACCATTCCTCATCTCTGAACCTATGTGGGGGCTGACCAAAGTTCACACGGGTGGACCTTCTCAGCTCCTGGCTTCCCTCTAACCCTTGTACTGTGGTGTTTGCTACTACCTGTTCCCCACTACTGGTGCTAGGTGTTGTAGGTGGTAATCTACGTGTTCGTGGTGCTGGTATGGGTACTTCTCTAGGTGCAATGATTTCAGGCCTCCTTGGTTCTGGTTCTTCCGCGGGTTGCGGGAATGTGAGTACAGGCACAATCACTGCTCCATTGTACATAGGCCAATCTTCCGGGAAGTCACCTAGGATGGTGTGGATCACTCTCTTCTTTTTCTCAGTCACTTGAGGTTGGGGCTGTTCTTCCTTCTGGATGTTCAGGGGTTCAGGGCACTTTTTCAAGTGGTCACGGGAAATTACAGCTGTGGTTCTTCCTTGGTCCTTGCTGACAAGACAGGTCTTCTGGTTGTTGAAATTGGAAGGCTGGACCACATATGGCTCTCTTTCCCACTGGTCGTCCAGTTTATGCATCTTTCTTTTTCTTTTTAAGACCACTTCTCCTGGTGAAAATGGAGGGGCTTGGGCTTGCTTGTTAAAGCTTCTTTCTTGCTTTTCCCTACTTTGGTCCAGATTCTCCTCGACATACTCTTGAATTTGCCTGTATTGAGCTCTACGCTTGGTATCCCAATCTGCATTTGGGGAATAAACTTCAGGCATCTCAACTTCCATCTCCAGATCCACTGGCAGTCTCCCAGGTCTAGCCCTCATGAGATAAGCAGGTGTGCATTTAGTGGAACTCACAGGAATACTATTGTACATGTCCACAAGATCTGGCAATTTTTCAGGCCACTCGTTCCGCTCCTCAAGGGGTAGAGTTTTCAGCAGGTTGATGACTACATAGTTCATCTTCTCACACATCCCATTTGTTTGTGCGTGGTAGGGGGCAGTGCGTATCTTCTTACACCCATACAATTTACAAAATTCCTGGAAGATTTCTGCTTCAAAAGCGGGACCTTGATCTGTTAGGACGTGATCTGGGTAACCGTGGGGTCTGCAGAAATGTGCCTGGAAAGCCTTCGCCGCAGTGCTGGCAGTTAGATCTTTGACAGGTACCACCACCAGGAATCTTGAATAGTGATCTACTATGGTGAGTGCATAGGTGTACCCATTCCTGCTTGGTGTGAGCTTGACGTGGTCTAAGGCAACGAGTTCTAGAGGCTGGGTAGTTACTATTGGTTGCAATGGCGCTCGCTGACTGGTGCTATCTTTTCTCCTTAATGTACATGGACCACAGTTCCTGCACCAAGCTTCTATGGTATCTCTCATCCCAGTCCAATAAAAGCGACTTCTCAGCAACATTTCCAACTTCTTCCAACCAAAGTGCCCAGCTCTATCATGATAGGCCTCCAACACCACTGGTGCATATGCTGTGGGTATTACTATCTGGCATATTCTCTCATGCGTTTTTGGATTAATGAGACTTCTGCACAACTTGCCTCCATGGAAACACAGACGACTTCTTTCTTTCCACAATTTCTTAGCTTCTTCTGGAGCATCTGGTTCAAGGTGTGAATCAGCCTCGGATATCAATGCCTTTATCAATCTGATTGCAGGGTCATTATCTTGGGCTTCTTGCCAACCATGGTGGGGCAATGGGTTGAAGGTCGCCTCTTGCTGATCACTATAATATCGGGGTTTCACTCTATCAGTAGGGCGATGGAAAGCAGGTATCTCAATCTCCTCCAGGTCATCTTCATGCCTCCCATCATCACACAACTGGGGCATCCTGGACAACGCATCAGCGTTAGCGTTCTTGCGACCAGCCCTGTACTTTATAGTGAAATCGTAATTTGCCAGTCGTGCTACCCACCGCTGCTCCAAAGCTCCAAGCTTCGCCGTGTCCAGGTGTGTCAACGGGTTATTGTCTGTATATACGGTGAATTTTGCAGAAGCCAGGTAATGCTTAAACTTCTCTGTCACTGCCCAAACAAGTGCTAAGAACTCCAGCTTGAAAGAACTATAGTTCTCAGGATTTCTTTCTGTTGGACGGAGTTTCCTGCTGGCGTATGCAATCACCTTTTCCTTGCCATCCTGTACCTGGGATAGAACAGCTCCCAGCCCCACGTTGCTGGCATCAGTGTACAGCACAAATGGGAGGTTATAGTCAGGATATGCCAGAATCTCATCTCCTGTCAAAGCTGACTTCATCCACTTGAAGGACTTCTCCTGCTCCTCACCCCATGTGAATGGAGAGCCAGAAGTCTTGCCGTGCTTTCTTTGTCCGACTAGGAGATCTTGTAAGGGGGATGCCATCTTGGTATAGCCTTTCACGAACCTCCGGTAGTACCCCATCAATCCCAGGAATTGGCGCACCTCTTTGATGTTCTGAGGCCTGGGCCAGTTCTGGATAGCTGTGATTTTCTCAGGGTCCGGAGCCACACCTTCGGCACTTACCACATGCCCCAGGTATTGGACTTTGGGCTTCAGCAGGTGACATTTGGAGGGTTTTAGTTTCATCCCGTACCTGGAAAGGGCTTCAAATACTTCTGCCAGATGTCCCAGATGCTCCTCATAGGTCTTGGAATATACAATTACGTCGTCCAGGTACAGCAGGACAGTCTCGAAGTTGCAATGGCCTAAACAGCTCTCCATGAGTCGTTGAAACGTACCAGGTGCATTGCACAGCCCGAATGGCATGCTGTTAAATTCACATAATCCCATCGGGGTGGCAAAGGCGGTCTTCTCGCGATCCTCCTCAGCAACGGACACTTGCCAATAACCACTAGTGAGGTCAAGGGTAGAGAAGTAATTTGCAGATCTTAATGCAGTCAAGGACTCTTCAATTCTGGGCAGTGGATAGGCATCCTTATGTGTGATGTTGTTAATTCTCCTATAGTCCACGCACATCCTCATAGTGCCGTCTTTCTTCTTCACTAGGACTAGCGGGGCTGCCCAGGGGCTGCAACTATCACGGATGACCCCAGCCTCCTTCATACTTCTCAGCATGTCTTTGGCACACTGGTAGTGAGCAGGTGGTATGGGCCTATACCTTTCCTTTATAGGTGGATGAATGCCTGTGGGTATATGATGCTGAACCCCTTTCACCCTCCCAAAGTCTAATGGGTGTTTACTAAACACTTGCTCATACTCCTGAACCACCCTGTAGACCCCTTGTTTTTGATGTAGTGGAGTGGAGTCAGTACCTACATGTAACTCTTGACACCACTGTTCTTGCTGAATCTGGGAACTGTCTGTGGCTGACTGATCTGGTGTGGCTGAGGACTTTACTGTCTGGATGAAATTCTCACTCACAGTGTACAATTTGGCTATGGTAGCATACCTGGGCAGTCTAACCTCTTCCTCCCCGCAATTCAACACTCGCACGGGCACTCTCCCCTTACGGACATCGACTACCCCTCTGGCTGTCAGTACTGTAGACCAGTGCTCTGAAGGCAGGGCCTCTACCACTGCCTGGTAATTCTGTCCACGGGAGCCTACAGCTGCCCTGCACCATATCATCATCTCACTCCGTGGGGGCACTACCACAGGAGCTGCATCCATTACCCGTACACCGCCAATTTCCCCACCAGACAAATTTACCTGTTGCCTCTGCTGGAGGTCTCGAATCTCTCTTTGCAGGACCCTCTGGCGTCCCGTTCCTGCAGTTTCAGAGAGCTGTTGGAGAAGAAACAATACTTCCCCCATACAATTCTCAATAACATTAGTCCCCAAAATCATCTTAGGGTTCCGGTCACTAGGGTCATTCTGCACTACTATGAGTCCTTGGCGTGCTAACTCCACCCTGCCCACCTTGATGGTTACCTCCTTGAACCCGAGTTGTGTTACTGGTAAACCATTTACAGCATAAATGGTGAGGTCATTGTCCGGTGGGGCGAGTTCCTCAGTTGACCAGAATTTGGTATACAGTACTTGGGGTATAGTTGTTACCTGGGAGCCGGTATGAAGAAGTGCTGAAGTCGGAATCCCATCCAAGGTGATGGAAACGATGGTCCTTCCTCCAACATACCGCTCCCGCCAGTCTGCTGGGCCTTGTCGATTTAGTCCTGGGGAGTGGCCCTTGGCCCCAGGGGTGGCCCGTTTAAAGGACAATAACGGGCGTAGTGACCAGTCTTGTTGCACCTATAACAAACAAGGTTTTCATACCGGTCACGGTTCCTTCCTCTGTATGTCGAGGTCCTCCCTCTCATCCAAGGGACGTCATCTGGGCAGTTAGCAAGCTGGATCTTCTCCGCCGGCTTGGTCTTGGGCTTGAGCTGCATTGCCTCTAGGATCCTTGCAACATCACTGCTCAGCTGCTGCACCTGTAAAGACAAATCACTGGTATCGCCTGCAGGCGCTGCTGGGGTCTTTGGCTCTGGCAGTGCTCTAACAGGAGGTGGCACATGTAGAGGAGAAGTGCCGGCTTGCCAGGACGTAGCAGGAGAATCAGTTGGCTCTGGGGTTTGCAAAGCCTTGATGGCTCGGTCTTTTAAAACAGCAAAGTCCATTGCAGGATATTCCAGAGTCCACAGCCGTAGCTGCTTGCGGTCCTCCACTGACCCCAGGCCTTGCAGAAACTGTTCAACAAGCACCTTGTTTCCTTCAGCTTCACTGATGGGAATGGTTAGTTTGAGAGTCCGTAGCGCTGATTGCAGCCTCAGAGCATAGTCTCTAATGCTTTCTTGTGGGCGCTGCTTGCAGTTGTAAAACTTTATCCGGAGTTCTGCCTCAGTGCGGTTTTCAAAGGAAAGTCGCAGACGTTCAAAAATGGCAGTTACTGAGGCCCGGTCCTGATCTGTCCAGGTCTCCGCCTCCAGCTCTGCGGCGCCTGATAACTGGCCGAGTAGTACAGACGCTTGCTGCCGGTCATTCATCCCAAACATATCCAGGAGTGTGCGGATTTTTCTTTTGAATCCTTGCAGAGTGTCAGGGGAACCATCATATTGTGGTAGCCAGGTAGCGCCTGGCACATACGGTAAAGTCATTGGCATTATCTGCGCGGTCGCTCGTGCGTCCATGTCACCTTGATCTTGAGGGGGAACTGCCGCTGCGCTCGCTTCACCCGGCGCCGACATCTTTCTATGCCCCCTTGGTTTTCAGCAGCAAGATGGCGGCAACTGAATTTTTTTTTTTTTTTTATTCACTTTGGGCTCAACAGTTTTGGAGAAGGCGCACGTCACCCAGGTTAGTGGGTCCAGTCCAATCCTGTTCGTGACGCCAAAAATCAATGTGTGACGCCCTAGCAGCAGTCAGACTGCTCGGCAGACACTTTGATGAAAAACAAAAAGGTTTTTTACGGGGGAGAATATTTGTGACGCCACCTGCGGTGTGCGGTAATAAGGAATACCGCCGCTGCTGTATGGGAGTGCCGGGGCTGATGGTGTTGGGGCAGCCTGGTGGTGATTCCCTCCGCAGGTAGGGGCCCCGGGACTCAGGGTAGGGAATAGGTAGGAACAGCCTATATTGATATAGGGCCGGCAGGGCGCTGGGGAGCCAGGGTACTCACTCAGGTGTGATGACGCATTCAGTGGACACAGACTCTGAGGTAAACAAAGTCTCTTGGTACTGCTGCACTCGGTGACTGCACGTGCGGTGGTCCCTTTCAGTGATTCTGTGGTGGACTGGAGCCTTCCTCCATACACTGTATACTGTGTGTGTCCCTGGCCCCGTTGGCTTGAAACCTTCGGGTCCCGTCCCTCTTTTTAATTGGGACCTGCTCTTAGCAGCTGGCACGTGGGATTTTCTGTGACTGCTCTGTGTGGGAAGTCCTATCCCTCCGCTGTGCTGACGCCGCTAATCTCTGAGCCGTCAAGTACAGGCCACTGTGTGCGACCCAGCCAGGCTCTCCTCAGGGAGCTCTTAATCCCCAGGTCCTCTCTCTTTTTCAGTTACTACCAACTGTCTAACTGACTCCTCCCACCAGCCTGTCTGACTCATAGGTGGGCGGTTCCTTTCCCAGCTGGAACCACGCCCCTGGTGTGCCTGACAAGTGTAGTGTTTGGGTGACTAGGATTTGTGCTGTTAGTACAGAATCACTGTTGCGGACCCCGGAACCAAGGAGGGTGGGCCCTGCACCAAGGATAGAGAATAGTGCAGTTCCCTGTGACACCCTGGACTAGTCCAGGGGCGTCACATATGCATATATTTATATTTATTGATATATTTTTATATTCCCCCTCCCTTCTTTTCATTCTATTCATGTGTTGTTATATTAGCATTATTATTAATATTTTATTATTATTTATAATATAATATCTCCTATGGTAGCCATACATATATTTCTGGGTAAATGTTTTTAATATTTTTAATATTTTTAACATATGCTTCTACCGCGTTTTTATTGATCCCTTGAATTCCTCCAGCCCCCGTTTCTTACACACATTTTTACACATTTTTATACATTCTTATATATATTTTTCACATTTATTTCTCAGGTTTTATCACCAAAATAAAGCAGTTCCCTTTTTGACTGCTTAACGTAGGCACACTAAGCTTAGTTCCCACAGGTATGAACTTTTGCTACCTTTCAGTATCTAGTATTCATATATTTTCATCACGCACGCGCCTTAGCAGTCTCTTTCTCTTTCCAGGGAACCGCTCCTTTTTCTCTGCCTGCTTAGCGCAGGTGTATGGAGATATTTTCCCACGGTTGTGAACTTTCATTACCTTCGGGTCTATTAAACTCTTGTCACCTTTCCCACGCATGCACTTTGGCAACTTTTTCCTCTTCTTGTGGAACCGCTCTATAGTGAAGTGTGTTTCTTGCGCTACTAATTATTCTATCAATAGTCCAGCGACCCCTTATTATTAAAGACACCATCTAGTGAAATATATATATATATATATATATAGAAATAAACTTTTCTGATCCTTTGACATTTAGACATTTCTTTTTATACGTGCAAAAACACAATAGAGACATTCATCCCCCTTTAATAAATTTGTCACTCGTTTTTGCTTTTCTTCTTTTACATTAATTGCATATCCTTTTTGTTCACTTGTCTCTGAGTAGAAATTCATGGTAACTCGAACTTCCATATAGCACAGGGGTTCTGGCATCAGTGCCATCACTTACACTTTCTGGGTTCGCACACCATCTGTACTATGTTTTTCATTCATTTTTTCTCGCCCCCCCCCCCTCCTATTTTTCTATACAATTTCTCTTTACTAAATAACACACAAAAATTGTTTTTATATTTTTTCATCTTTTAATTCACTGGTTTATTTATTGTTCTCCTTGGAAATATTTATGTTTTCTCACAGAGGATTTCTTTCTGTTCATTCTTGATGATTCATTGTGTGTGGGTTTTTTTTTTGTTTTCCCTTCTCCATGTGGCTCTGAGTCATCGGCTCTGAGTCATATGGGCTGTTCACTTTCTGAATGCATACATGGCTACCTGGTCTCCCTATATATAGGTTCTGTTGGCCATATTTGTATTATGATTTTTGTTCCTGAAGAAGGAGGCGGAGATGCCTTTGAAACGCGTAGAATTCTGAAATAAAGAAAATCTTTTTATCTACAGCATCTGTGGTTTCTAGCGCGGCATTTAAACCGGTTTCATTCCATTTGATTTATAAAATAAAATGGTGTTACAAAGCAAGCTTTTGAGATATCTCAGGTCCCTTCATAAGGCATGGTATGACAAAATATCTGAAGAAACACAATGAAGGGACCTGAGATGTCTCAAAAGCTTGCTTTGTAACACCATTTTATTTTATTTTAGTTAGCCATTAAAAGGTATCACAAGATTACAATTTTGTTCCTCTCACTGAGAACATTCAAGAATTTCTCAACTGGCTAACACGGTACCAAAACATTTTCACTTGTAACTAGTATTTAATTTAACTTGCTAAAATTATACATTTTACAAACCCCTTTTATGTTTACAGCCTTGACTGAAGGAATGCATTAATGCACAAAAAGTTTTATATAAAGTGTAGTCTCCAGCTGTAATTATATAGAAATGTTTGTTTAGTCCTGAAGGTTGTGTGATCCCTGAATGTGGTCCTACCACTTTATCATGAAAAGGGAAATATATCAACATTATCTATAAAAAAATTCAATTTTCATGTATTTATTTTCAGCATAACCATTTTTATATATAATTTTCAGAAGTGGTAAAGGGTAATAACATGAAACGTTTTCCAAGGAATAACTTGATTGTAAACGCCAGAAATTCTTGACCACTGTTGTAAGACAATACAGCATTATTATATTACATAATAGGTTCCTTCTTACTGAAACTGCAATTAATTAAATTGTTAACCTCTTCTTTCAGCGACCAGCTTCCTCTCCACGTGCATGAAGACGACATAAATAGGCTGACGCTGCACTGCTCCCAGTAATTACGCATCATGGTTAAAGCAATCCAATTAACTTCTGACCTTTCATTTCAGTAAAGCTAGAAATTATTATCACATTCAGTGCCATCTTTTCCAATGTAAACTTGATTGACTGCAGGCTTAGACCTGGCAAATGTAACTTGCATAAAGCTGATTACTAAAACAGATGCCATGAATTTTACAGAGATTTGAAAACCTTGGGGAGCATTATATTTCAGCACGGTAGTTTTAGAACACAATATTTAAATCCAGTATTTACATCATAGCTTCTATATATAACTGCAAATTAGATTAAATGAAACTCGGTTGGTCACTTGTACATTATAACACAATTTTAAAGAAAATAAATGATCAGTACTTATATAAATTTTATCTTTATTATTATATATGTGAGAGAATATAAGCCATTTTGTATTCTATAGAAACCATCTTGTCTTATAACTGAATGATGTCATAGGGTTAATCTAACACTGATGGGCGGGGAAGTTTCACATTTCTACACACACCCTGTGGCTCTTATTGGTGCATAGTTACGTCTTTGTTTGGGATACTATATAAACTGGTCAAATGATGTAATAAAACAGTAACTCTCAGTACAACACAAACGTGTATGTTGTATTGATTGTACGTGCAAATTTCCTCACTGTGGGATCAATAAAGTTTTATCTTATCTTCTCCAAGCACTTATAAAACAAATCCTATTAATTTGAAGTTCCAATGGCATAGAAGGAGTGTATTTCGCTGACAATATATTTTTTTCTATTTATTATTTTCTTTACTAATTTGGGATGCCATATTGCCATGCCATGGAATATGAAGTATGTCCAATAATAATATTAACCCTTTGACTTGTGAGCTTCAGATTAGGGGCTTATAGGATTATTAATAGGGAGAGAGTCCATGGAGCAGGGGCACCGAATAACATTAGGGTGTAGGGTTGGTAGGTAGGTGTGATTATTGGGATAACCATAGGGTTATTTAGTAGGCCAACCATATTGATACGAATTTTAAATACAGTTAGGTCCAGAAATATTTGGACAGTGACACAATGTTCGCGAGTTGGGCTCTGCATGCCACCACATTGGATTTGAAATGAAACCTCTACAACAGAATTCAAGTGCAGATTGTAACGTTTAATTTGAAGGTTTGAACAAAAATATCTGATAGAAATTGTAGGAATTGTACACATTTCTTTACAAACACTCCACATTTTAGGAGGTCAAAAGTAATTGGACAAATAAACCAAACCCAAACAAAATATTTTTATTTTCAATATTTTGTTGCGAATCCTTTGGAGGCAATCACTGCCTTAAGTCTGGAACCCATGGACATCACCAAACGCTGGGTTTCCTCCTTCTTAATGCTTTTCCAGGCCTTTACAGCCGCAGCCTTCAGGTCTTGCTTGTTTGTGGGTCTTTCCATCTTAAGTCTGGATTTGAGCAAGTGAAATGCATGCTCAATTGGGTTAAGATCTGGTGATTGACTTGGCCATTGCAGAATGTTCCACTTTTTTGCACTCATGAACTCCTGGGTAGCTTTGGCTGTATGCTTGGGGTCATTGTCCATCTGTACTATGAAGCGCCGTCCGATCAACTTTGCAGCATTTGGCTGAATCTGGGCTGAAAGTATATCCCGGTACACTTCAGAATTCATCCGGCTATTCTTGTCTGCTGTTATGTCATCAATAAACACAAGTGACCCAGTGCCATTGAAAGCCATGCATCCCCATTCCATCACGTTGCCTCCACCATGTTTTACAGAGGATGTGGTGTGCCTTGGATCATGTGCCGTTCCCTTTCTTCTCCAAACTTTTTTCTTCCCATCATTCTGGTACAGGTTGATCTTTGTCTCATCTGTCCATAGAATACTTTTCCAGAACTGAGCTGGCTTCATGAGGTGTTTTTCAGCAAATTTAACTCTGGCCTGTCTATTTTTGGAATTGATGAATGGTTTGCATCTAGATGTGAACCCTTTGTATTTACTTTCATGGAGTCTTCTCTTTACTGTTGACTTAGAGACAGATACACCTACTTCACTGAGAGTGTTCTGGACTTCAGTTGATGTTGTCAACGGGTTCTTCTTCACCAAAGAAAGTATGCGGCGATCATCCACCACTGTTGTCGTCCGTGGACGCCCAGGCCTTTTTGAGTTCCCAAGCTCACCAGTCAATTCCTTTTTTCTCAGAATGTACCCGACTGTTGATTTTGCTACTCCAAGCATGTCTGCTATCTCTCTGATGGATTTTTTCTTTTTTTTCAGCCTCAGGATGTTCTGTTTCACCTCAATTGAGAGTTCCTTAGACCGCATGTTGTCTGGTCACAGCAACAGCTTCCAAATGCAAAACCACACACCTGTAATCAACCCCAGACCTTTTAACTACTTCATTGATTACAGGTTAACGAGGGAGACGCCTTCAGAGTTAATTGCAGCCCTTAGAGTCCCTTGTCCAATTACTTTTGGTCCCTTGAAAAAGAGGAGGCTATGCATTACAGAGCTATGATTCCTAAACCCTTTCTCCGATTTGGATGTGTAAACTCTCATATTGCAGCTGGGAGTGTGCACTTTCAGCCCATATTATATATATAATTGTATTTCTGAACATGTTTTTGTAAACAGCTAAAATAACAAAACTTGTGTCACTGTCCAAATATTTCTGGACCTAACTGTATATGTGGAATTTCTTGACATTTGTTTTTATGTGTGAGTGTATTTGGTGGATGTTTTTTGGACGTTTTATATTGTTGATAAATATATGTATACCTTTTTAAATAATCTGGATTTTTTACATTTATGGATCTTGGAATGAGGGCCTAGATAATTTATTTGTTGTATTTTTCTGATGCCAATATGGATCTAACTACTGCTCTGGGCTGTACAGGCATTTCAGTGATTTTTTTTTAAGACAGACACATAGATACAATGCAGAAACCTTAATCAAAATACCACATATTAACTTTCATGGAAAATTGTTGTAGGTATGTTCTGTGACATATCTGGGCATCACTATATGATGGAGGGGATTGTGCTGGGAATATTTTTCCCTTTCTAGAGATTATCAAATCGGCCAGTGGAGAAATTACTTTAAGTCGAATTTGTGGAAATTCACAGGCCCCCATTAATTCAAATAGTTTGCAATTTGATTTGTGAATATCAAACAAAAATTAAAAATGGACAAATATGATAAAACTATGGTTTTATTGAATTTTTATAAGATAAGAAACTATAAAATAAGGCAAACATTAAATAGGAGAAAATTATACATAAAACGGTGATGGTTAATAAGAGAACCAGAGTTGGTCATCGCATTATAGTAATAAAAGAGGCAATATAGCACCCCCAAAATTGTAGTATCTCCAATAAGGTCACAAAAGATGCATCTAATGCGTACCTTATGATCAAGGATTAGTGAATATGAATAAAAATAAATACAAAATGAAAACATGAAGTCTAGTTAATATTGTATGCCCCCCAGAAATATTTATTATTTGTTGCATGCCATTCTCAAGCAGTGCTGGCTCTTCCTCTTTTATTGTTACTTTGGTTCGGTGGCTGACCCCAACCATGCCGTGCACACCTGGTTTTGGTTTGTATATTTCTTCTGTTTCTATCAAAATTAATTTTGGTGACTGTTCACACTCAGTCTTCTCACCCTTTTCCACAGGCATTATTAATTAAGCACCATTTACTTGGACATACTCCGAATTCATTCATAGCTGCTGGTCGGGTACTGTGAGGGCCAGTTCTGATATTGTCCCAGCGTGTATGGCGTTCTCTGCACATGCTGGGCCTGGCCTGCCTTTAATTGAAGTTGCCTCTCTTTGCAGCATGGAAGCGGTTCTGAAATGTTACAGGTAAATGTGTTGCTTCAATATCGTTCTGCTTTTAATTTAATTAGGAGGCTGCATGGCACAATGAAAATATTAAATATAGAGTAGGACCCCCCCTATCGAGATTTTCCGTGTCGTGGCAGGGGTGGCTCAAAAAATTGATCAATTGTTTGCTAAAAATCTCATTTTGCATTACAATACAGTTGGAATAATTTGTGAATTTACACTTTTTGTTTGTTGCATGCCCTTCTCAAGCAGTGCTGGCTCTTCCTCTTTTATTGTATGCCCCCCAGAGCTGTATGCCCCCCAGAGCTGTATGTCCCCAGAGATGTATGTCCCCCTAGAGCTCTATGCCCCCCTAAGCTGTATGCCTCCCCACCCCAGTAACATGTATGCCCCCCCCAGAGCTGTATGCCCCCTCACCTCAGTAATGTGTATGTCCCCAGAGTTGTATGCCTCCCCACTCCATTAATTTGTATTCCCTCCAGGGCTCTATGCATCCCTATCCCAATACCCGGTATGCCCACTCAAAGGTGTATGACTTACCACCTCAGTAATGTGTATGCCCTCTCTCCAGTAATGTGTATGCCCTCCAGTAATGTGTATGTCCCCCTCAGTAATGTGTATGTCACCCAGTAATGTGTATGACCCCAGCCTCCACTGTGATGTATATACAGTAGTCTCAGTGTGCATTGTCCATGGCCATGTCTGTTAATGTGAAGACCATCAAGCCGAGTGACCTGCACAGTCACATGCCCAGGAGAAGCTGGAAAGAAGATGAGTGAAGGAGGTGAGAGAGCTTTCTGCTGGCTTCCCCATATTAACCCCTTTACCCCTAAGCCTGGATTTCACCTTTCTGACCAGCCATTTTTTCAAATTCTGATCAGTGTCACTTTGACAGGTTATAACTCTGGAACAGTTCAATTATTCCAGTGATTCTGAGACTTTTTTTGGTCATATATTGTACTTCATGATAGTGGTAAATTAAAAAAATATATATTTGCATTTATTTGTGAACATATTGAAAATTTTCGCAATTTTCAAATTTTGATTATTTTTATGCCTTTAAACCATAGTTAAAAATAACATTTTCCACATGTCTACTTTACTGAAAAATCATCTTTGTTAGGAAGTTAGAAGGGTTCAAAGGTTATTAAAAATTTCTCATTTTTATAACAAGGTATAATGTATGGTAATATTGTGGTACTGTGTTAGCCAGAAAACTCAATTGAAATACTTCTGCCCCAAGAACAACAAAAATATTTTAGGAGTGACACCTTTATAGGCTAACCAGAAAAATTATTTTAGCAAGCTTTCAGAGCCCAATGTCCCCTTCTTCAGGCAGAATTACAAATGAATTACTGAGACAAAATCACAACATTTAAATGAATGTTACAAAATGACAAGGGAAAGATGGAGTGATGCCTCCTAAAGATAAGCCAAGGAAATCAAATTAAGGTTTTTGTTACAAATGCAGAAGAGTTAGAAGTGGTCTTTTCAGATCACTTCTGAATAGAAAGCGATCAAAAAATATGAAGTATTTATAAAAGCAGATCCAGTGGAACACAGGCAGGGATGTATACAAAAATCCATTTTATCGCAAATTTTAACCCCTTAACAACCACGGACAGTAATATTACAGCTGAAATGTGTGCCTGCTAGGCACAAGCAGAATCGTTATATGCCCATGCTGTTTAACCCATTAAATGGTGCTGTCAATATGTGACAGTGCCATTATAACGGCATCAGGTGTAAACATTTACTTACCGGCCGATACCGGAAGTCACGTGACGTGATCACGTGACGTCCGATGGTTGTCATGGTAGCACAGGGTCATGTGATGACTCTTGTAGCTCACATGAATCACTTTCAGTTTCACCCGGCCGAGAGTGGGTGAGACATGAAATAAGTATCTCTGCTTTTCACAGCTGTGTAGCTGTGATCAGCAGATATGGCAAAGCGATCAGATTGCTGATCCATATAGTCCCCTATGGGGACTAGTAAAATAAAAAAAAGTTTTAAAAAATAAAAAACCTAAAATTTTCAAATCCCCCCCCTTTCGCCCCATTGAAAATTAAAGGGTTAAAAAAATAAAAAATATACACATTTGGTATCGCCGCGCTCAGAAATGCCCAATCTAACAAGATATAAACTCAATTAATTTGATCAGTAAACGGCGTAGCGACAAAAAAATTCCAAACGCCAAAATTACATTTTTTGGTCGCCTAAAGTTTTGCTCAAAATGCAATAACAGGCGATCAAAACGTAGCATCTGCGTAAAAATGGTACAGTTAAAAACGTCAGCCTGAGATGCAAAAAACCCCCATCACTGAAGCATAGATCCCAAAAAATTAGAACACTACAGGTCACAGAATATAACGTAAAACGTGCGCCACTTTTTTCGGACAAACTTCTGATTTTTTTTAACCCTTAGATAAAAGTAAACCTATACGTGTCTGGTGCCTACGAACTCGCACTGACCTCAGGCATCACACCAACACATAAGTTTTACCATATAGGGAACACAGTGAATAAAATATCTCAAAAACAACAGTGCTATCGCACTTTTTTAGCATTTTTCCGTATTTGGAATTCTTTTGCCGTTTTCAAGTACACTATATGGTAGAGCTCATGGTTTCAGTTAAAAGTAGAGCTTGTTCTGCAAAAAACAAGTCCTCACATGACTATATTGACTGAATAATAAAAAAGTTACGTGTCTCGGAAGAATGGCGAAAAAAAAATGGAAAGCGAAAAATCGGCCGGTGGTGAAGGGGTTAAAATCAGCGGTATAGGTGTCCACAGATTCAAAAGGTTACTGTTCCAACACGTTTCGACAGTTAGCAAGTTGCTAAATCTTATTAGTGGATACAAAGTAACCCGATACATACCTCAACTAGTCTAAAGATATCCCATCATGCAACCGGTCTGCTACACAATCAGTTCAGGTTCAATCCACCTACACACCTGTCCATGGCACCTATGCATGAAAAGGGATATGCTCTGACTAAAGCGGCCTTTACACGCTACGAGATCGCTACAGCGATCTCGTTGGGGTCACGGATTTTGTGACGCACATCCGGCCGCTGTAGCGATCTCGTTGTGCGTGACTCCTAGGAGCGATTTTGGATCGTTGCAAAAACGGCCAAAATCGCTCCTCGTTGACATGGGTGTCCTCTCCCAATTATCGCTGCTGTCGCTTGGGCGAAGTTCATCCTCGTCCCTGCGGCAGCACACATCGCTACGTGTGATGCCCCAGGAACGAGGAACCTCTCCTTACCTGCCACACGCCAGCAATGAGGAAGGAAGAAGGTGGGCGGGATGTTCGTCCCGCTCATCTACGCCCCTCCACTTTGATTGGGCGGCCGGTTAGTGACGTCGCTGTGACACCGAGTGAACCGCCCCCTTAGAAAGGAGGCGGTTCGTCGGTCACAGCGACATCGCCAAGCAGGTAAGTACGTGTGATGCTGCCGTAGCGATAATGTTCGCTACGGCAGTGATCTTTACATATCGGCATAACGATAGGGGCGGGTGCTATCACGCTCGCCATCCCTAGCATCGGCTAGCGATGTCACAGCGTGTAAAGCCACCCTAAGCATAAATCTTATATAAAGATAACAAAAAAAACAGTTCACATGAAATACATTTAACACTGTGTATAAGATCCTGGCGGATATTTAATCTCTGCGGTGTTCTCGTACATAATTTAAAAATCCAGAATGACTCTCGATTAAGGATTTTTTCTTTGAAAATCTCCCCCTCTATCTGATTTGACAACTTTTTCTATAGCCCTGATCCTCCAGCTTGAAAGATCATCCCCGTGTATCAGGGAGAAATGCTTTGAAACCGCTGAACAACCGCATAGATTATTTTTACCAGCATCCAAAAAATAGCGTCTGATGCAATTCTTCAGCGGTCCCTCACTAAATAAATAAGTAACACCTTCACTGTTACAGTTCAAGTGTCTATTCAGTTGATAGCGTAAACCCGTAACATAAGAACTAAAGCTATCTCCTTTGGCAACGTACTGACAGGCTTTACATGTGAAATGCACACATCTGTAAAAACCTTCATAGGTGAGTCAGTTTTCATTTTATTTTGTGTGTAATAACTAGGACATAATATGTTGCCTAAAGATGGATCTCACTCGGCAACAAATCGTATTGGGTTATTTTTAAGTGAGATAGCCAGTATAGCATTTTGATTCAAGATTGGCAGATATTTACTAATGATGAGAATAATATTATTATACAGCGGACTAAATTTATTTGAAAAAGTAATACAAGCATTATAGTTGTTATCAATGGAATATTTTTTACATTTTTTTATTTTCCATTAACTTTTTCCTATCCAATTTGTCCACATAAACCTTTGCTCTGCTTAGAGTCCACCTCGGATAACCTCTGGCCAATAATCTGCCGCATACTGTATCCCTCTCTGTTACAAAGTCACTGTTTCTACTACAATTACCCCGTAAAGTCTAGACCTACTGTGTTAGATCAGTTCCAGGACCTGGCAGAAAAAGAGTTGAGCTCTGTATTAGGCACCAGTAGAGACCTATGGTAAACTCACTAAACAAGAAATAAATTCATTTAACATTCTGAAAAAATAACAAAGACTTCATGAATAGACCGGCGGATAAAGGGAGTGGGATCATAGTGACACACCCCAGGGCCTTGGGGTACTCGGTCCCGGGCCTTGAATCACGGGGACGTTTCATGGGTGGCCGGTGCCCGGTTCCGTGACCCTGGGTGTCACTTAATAAAAAGGGGAAAATAAAAGGGAAAATAAAAATAAAGTGTTTTTCGTGATGCCACTTGCGGTATGCGGCTATGTGGGGAAAGCCTCCGCTGCAAAGTCTCTCACTGCTGGGGCTGGTGGTATTAAGCAGCTTGGATGTTATGGCCCTCCGTAAGTAGAGCTAAGCCCCAAGGGAGAAATGATGGTGGTTGTATATGCGGGAAGTTGGTGATGCAAAGGTGTAGGAAGAATTCAGACAACACAGGGGCTGCGGTTTAACATGTGCTGTACTCACTGCTTCTGAGTAGCTGCAACCCGGCTGGTGCTGGTCTCTACCAACCCGGCCTCAGGTAATCCGGTATTCCCTTGATTCTAGTGCCAGTGTGGTGACCTGTTGAGCTTTACTTCCATGCACCCGTCTGTAGTTGGTCGGTCCCTGTGGCCTAAAGCGTTCTGGGGTCCCCTTCTGTTGTCACAGTCCTGGCCCATATGGCAGGCAGCTTGAACCTCTCTTGAGTTGGACCTCTGTCCCAGTTCCTGGGTTCCCTCTTTGCTGTTGTGCCCCGAACACTAACGTTGGTGAGAACGTCTGATGAGTCCCTCACCGGGCTGATTTATCAGGTGAGCTTGAAGCGTCTTCCTAAACTAGGGCTCTGCACCTCGCCTGTGCTCGATCCAGTGAGTACTCACATTGTACTCTCCCTGGCAACCGCACTCCTTTAGCCCAATAAGTCACTTTACACTCTCTGTCCGAGCGTCGACTTCTGACTGACTGTCCACAGACTGTTTGTCTGACTGACTGAATGTCCACTGAACTGACTAGCCCCTCCTCCTTCCAAGTGTCTGACTAGTGGATTGGAAAAGTCCCGACCAATAGGTGGCCATCCATCAGGTCCGTCACTAGCCTGTTACGCAGTCTGGGAAAAAGGGCATGGATTTGTGTGTTTGAATGTTATTTGCTGGCACTGGTCTTCCAGGAATCCGGGGTCAGATGCAGTACCCTGTGGCACCTGACACTCAGGGGCACCACTGTAGTACTGGATACAGCATTATACTATCGATGTAGCCATGAAATGCTCAATAATAGGGAAATATACAATGAAATAAAAATGGACCCCACACTTTTATTTAAGTAAGAACTTAATAAATTGCTAGAAGAGGAAGCTCACATGGGAGCAATAGATGAGGGTTTGAAAAAATACTTGCTTGTTGAGTGCCTGATTATACTTATAATCAGATTAATAGTAAAAAATCACGGTAACGGACACGCTGCTCAAATGAAGGTGGTAGTATTATGATGAAGGATTTATTAGAGATTAGTAAGCCACAACGCGTTTCGGGATACATCCTCCCCCTTTTATTTTTTATATTTTATATTTTTTATTTCTGATTATACTTATATAACACTTGATGCCAAAAATACATAAAGAAAAGTTTCCCCCTCCTTTTAGACCGATCATTGCGGGAATTGGATCTTTAAATGAGAACCTAGGATTGTGGGTTCATTTCTATTTACAGTCCCTGGTGTGTTCTTTACCGGGATATATTCGTGATACAAAATCTATTACACATCATCCTACTTTGATGCGGACACCATTGTATTTTAATTCTAATTTCAATATTTCATCTACACACATTATCTACATATTTTCACATCAGCATCATTCACACTCACGGTATTTATATATTTGTTTAGTGAATTATATTTTATCCATTATTTTAATAGGACTGAGTATGGTATTAATTAAATAATATAGATTCACATGATTTTATAACACTGGTGGATTATTTTTGTAAGCTCCATTACAATATAATATTAATAGTTTATTTATATATTTATTCTTATTTTATATTTTCACTAATTCACATTAATAGATTCACATTTATGTCTATTTTATACATACATTTGGTGGACCACATTCTTTCTATTTTGAGAGGATGATGCGAGACATTGACTATAGAATACAGATTCATGCGATTTTCATTACACTGAAGGAGCGCATCATTCATATACTTCCAACGCTGACTTCTTCTACGGCCGGCGACTTGGAACGCAGACACGTCACGTCGTCTGTTTCCATGACGGCATGGTTTGTTGTGCGTCTCGTGACCAGCGGCCGGAAGTCACATGACGCAGGGAAGATCGTGTGATGTATGCGCCGATATCTCCGAGACCGGAAGTACTCATTCACACATACGGGAACTTTAAACACCTCAAGACATAAAAGAGCCATATACCTCATTGACGCCTTGCTCAGTGATAGGCCAGCGTGACGTCTTTGCTATCATTCTGGCAGCGGATTGGCTCTGGTGTCCTCCATCTTGGATGAGGCACAGAGTCTATATAAGACCCTGACGCACGCTGCTCAGCGCTCAGTCCTCTTGGTTCATGCATGAGAGTAGACGCTCTGTGCACGTCCCTCTAGGCATCTCTCTGTCTATGCTAGGTGAGCGCTATCGGCAGGGTAGCATTCTTGTACCTTACAGCTTCGTCTGCGGTCCGTATCCTTGCACCTTATTGGAGCGGACATAGGCAGGTGCCTGAGGCACATGGTCAGGCTGGGCCTTGTGATTCTACTCATAGGTGGACATTGCCGCTAGGGTAACGTTCCTTATACTGCGTCTGGCAGTTGTTCGTATCCTCGCACACTAGGGGAGCAAACATAGGTAGGAGCTTTGTGCGGCTTGTGCTGCTGTCCGTCTCTTTTGCACCACTAGTGGAGCGGACCTAGGCAGGTGCCATATCTAGTGGTTCGTGTCCTCGCACACTAGTGGAGCGAACGCAGGTAGGAGCTTTGTGCGGCTTACGCTGCTGCCCGTCTCCTGGCACCGCTAGAGGAACGGACCTAGGTAGGTGCCCTTTCCCACTCACTGCTTTTGTCTCTGTGACCATTAACGGAGACCATACCACACACCCTCCAAGTAAGGGAGGAATTGCTTTATTTCCTAACTATATTCCTCTGTGAGTTTAACAGAGGTATTGCACTCTGCACTTGTGCTACTACTATTTACAGCGGCACACTTATATACTCTTCCTCACTCATTAACATATCCCTTTTACGTTAAAGCTAAATACGGTAGTCGCTGTGACTTTAACAGTACACGCCGTGATTGGCTCTAGTGTCACTGAGACGTATCAGTGTCAGTACTGCTTTCGTGGTACAAGATACCCCTTATCCTCTGCCATAGTCTGCAGCAGAGACTTTGCACGGTGGACCCTGTCTGTCTGGTATCCCTTTGGTTTTTATAATCAAACAGACCCCCCCCCCCCCCTGTAACAGATAGTCTTTTATATTTTTGGGATAAATATAGCTCATATTCAATTTTCATAAAAGATTTTTTTTATTTTGGCGGTTCAATTTTTGTTAACGCACAACTAATTTATTTTTGATAAAAAAAATTTTTTTGCAGGAAAGAGGAGTTAGTATGGGGGGAATTTTCCCCCTTATTAGCTAATATACTTGTAACAGTTTGGGAGGAACAATATGTTTCGAATGAATGCAATCCCTTTGGTGATTGCATTGTATCATACGGCCGTTATATTGCTGACTTGATATTTGTGTGGAGGGGAGGTGAAATTCAATATAGATCTTTTGTTCAGTATTTAAATAATAGCCAATTTAACCTAAAATTTACCACTAACTTGCAATAACATGTTATTAATTTTCTAGATATTACCCTGACGGGTGGTGCCAGTAACGAGGTGGTGGAGATGAAATCATATGGAAAACCAACAGGTAACAACTCAATATTACATGCACAATCATGTCATCCTGCACATATCATTAGGAATTTACATACAGGGGAATTAATAAGAAACAAAATAAACTGTAGTAGACACAGTGACTTTGTAACAGAGAGGGATACAGTATGAGACAAATTATTGGCCAGAGGTTATCCGAGGTGGCCTCTGAACAGAGCAAAACTTAATGTGGACAAATTGGATATGAAAAATTAATGGAAAATAAAAAATGTAAACAATATTCCATTGATAACAACTATAATCCTCCTTTTACTTTTTCAACTAAATTTAGTCCGCAGTATAATAATATAATTCAGATCATTAGTAAATATCTGCCAATCTTGAATCAAAATGCTATACTGGCTATCTCACTTAAAAATAACCCAATGCGATTTGTTGCCGAGCGAGATCCAACTTTAGGCAACATATTATGTCCTAGTTTTCACACACAGCATAAAATGAAAACAATGAAAACAGCTCCTGACTCACCTATGAAGGTTTTTTCAGATGTGTGCATTTCAACATGTAAAGCCTTCCAGTACATTGCCAAGGGAGATAGCTTTAGTTCCTGTTATGGATTTACGCTATCAATAGAATAGACACATGAACTGTAACAGTGAATGTGTTATTTATCTGATTGATTTATTATGAGTTATGGATAAGAATTTACGACACTGCGTTATGTCGAAACGCGTTGGATAAATGTACCTTGTGGATGCTGTCTATCCATTTTTAATGAGATGAAAATAAAGAGGATTTTTTAATCTATTTCGCCTGTGATCAACTGGACTTCACTTTTTCTGAATTTGGATCCCTGTGCCTGGGATTTCCGTGCTGGATCAGGTGGTCTACTCCTCAGACTTATGCACTATAGCGGTGAGCTGGAATACGTTTCTTTTGAATATTTGCCATATTCAGTATGTTGGTTGTACTGTGGGTCCACTGAAGAATCGCATCAGACGCCATATTTTGGATGTTGGTAAAACTAACTTATGCGGTTGTTCAACGGTTTCAAACCATTTCTCCCTGGTAAATGAGGGCGATGTTTCTATCCTGAGGATCAGGGCTATAGAAAAAGTTGTCAAATCAGATAAAGGGGGAGATTTAAAAAAAAAAAAAAAAAATCCTTAATCGAGAGTCATTTTGGATTTTTAAATTATGTATGAGAACACCGCAGAGATTAAGTTTCCGCCAGAATCTTATTACTCAATATAATTAATAGTGTTAAATGTATTTCATGTGAATTGTTTTTACTGTTATCTTTGTATAAGATTTATGCTTAGTTTCAGTATATCCCTTTTCATGCACAAATGCCATGGACAGGTGTGTAGGTGGGTTGAACCTGAACTGATTGTGTAGCAGACCGGTTGCATGATCTTTAGACTATTTAGAGGTATTTGTTGGGTTAGTTTGTATCCATGAATAAGATTTAGCGACTTGCTAACTGTCAAAACGCATTGGATCGTTAACCTTGTGTATCTGTGGATGCCTGTACCGCTGATTTTAAAATTTGCAATAAAATGGATTTTATTATACATCCCTGTCTGAGGCCTTCTGGATTTACTTTTAGAAATGGATTTCTTATGCCCAGACCTGGGGTATCCTGTGTGGACATCGTGAGGCACCTCAGACTCTGAAAGTGGTGAGCTGGATATTTTTCTGTATGAAAAAATATGATGTGGCTGTGATGGTGGGATATGGGGGGAGGTGTATCATGTGCAGATTTCTATTTTAAGCTTGGTTCACTGTCCATTATTTGTACTGCTTGTGTGTACATTGTATTGTTTGTATGTAATCACCCCCTATAGTGCAAGGTTATAGCCCCTTGAAGTGCTTCTATCCCTAGGTTAGGGGGAGGTGGCCATAGGATCCACCTACTGTAAACTCTCTGCTTACTTGGGTGATTTGTAAGCCTGTTTGAGAACTTCAGGAGAAAAGGATTGATCCTGTGAGAGAAGCTGCGGCTTCTCAGAGAGAACTGGACATTTATTTATCACTTTCTGGACTATATTCGTGTTTCTTTACTAATTTTACCCTCTGTTTTGTGGATTATGTTATGGACCATTTGATTTTCTTGGAATAAATGCTCTTTGGATTGCTCACTCATCTCTCGCTCTGTTGATTGTGTGATATGGGAGAAGGACCCTATCACAACTGGTGGCAGTGGTGGGATCAATAGAGCATAGCCCAATGGAGAACCACCCACAGAGTGAATACAGAGACTGGACCGCATTCAGTCTACATGAGAGAGCCAGAGATCTGGGCCTGAACCACCATGGACTGAGTAGAGAGGCCTTGATTGATCTACAGGTGGGTGCGAGACAGTCCACCTCCTCCCAGATGTCTGATGAACAAGCACTGGGTATGGGGATCCCTGCCTCAAAAAGCCAGTGGTTGGTGTGGTTCGAAGATGGCAGCTCTTCGCGCCGGTGTATCTCAGCAGTATAAGGAGGGGGCTGCTCGCTGACCACAGAGGAGACAAGAACAAATGGAGTCCAACAGAGGGAGTAATGTGAGTTGGAGTGTAAACCCAGCGATCCAGGAGCCTGTACGGATCACCCGGGCAGACTTCAAGCCATTTGATGTGGCTTCCGGAGATGTGGAAGACTTCTTCAAGGACTTTGAGCAGCAGTGTGCCGTGATGGAGGTTCCCCACTCTGGCTGGATGCGTTTGTTAGTGGAACTCCTGAATGGAAGCCTGGCAGAGGCTTATCGCACCATTGGCTCACAGCGGAACCTGGATTATAACATTGTAAAGCGGACTATCCTGGATTACCATGCCATCACCCCAGACTCACATAGGGCACAGTTCCGAGACCTCCCATGAACCACGGGGGGATCGTTTAGGATATATGCCCATAAGATGTCCCAGGCATGTTGGAGATGGCTGGAAGCGGAAGATGCCTTCACTGTGGAAAACGTTATGCATGTATTTCTTATAGAACAATTTCTTTACAAGTGTCCCTCAGAAATACGGGAGTGGGTAAGAGAGCGCACACCGTGCACCTTGGATAGAGCTGCTGCCCTGGCTGATGAAGCCCTTACTATCCGATGGCAATGGAGGGGGCTTCTGGACAATAAGACACAGCCTGCTCATGCTCCCTGGCCCTCTCCAGTTATATCTGCCCTTCCAACCAGCCATGGGCCGATGACAACCACGACTCACAATCCTGGACCCCAACAGTTCCAACCATTCCCTGGGGGAATCACAGAGAGGAGATGTTATGGGTGCGGGCAACCTGGGCACCTGCAATCCAGTTGCCCCGCAAAGACTCGAAGGGACCCCCACGCACCTCCATCTCATCCGGTGCATTTTGTGCATTCCATCTTGCCTGAGGAAGAGTTACCACCACCTCCACTGGAGTGTACCGCTGACCTCTGCACCATAGATGCCCCTGTTGGAGTGTACGGCCTCCGGTCTTTGTCACCAGGTTCTCCCACTGCCTTCTCCAGAATGCAGATTGGAAGGAGTACGATGCAGAAGGGATGTTATTGATGTGGGCAGCCTGGGCATTTGCAAAACACTTGCCCTGCTGGTCGATTGAGGAATTGCACCACGTTAAAACGTTCATCGCATGCACGTCGTTCAAATGCTAAAAATTGTACGTGAGGTTGTTCAATGTTCCTGAGGTAGCACACATCACAGTGTGTGACACCCCGGGAACGATGAACATATCTTACCTGCGTCCCGCGGCTCCCGCCGGCAATGCGGAAGGAGGGAGGTGGGCGGGATGTTTACGTCCTGCTCATCTCCGCCCCTCCGCTTCTATTGGCTGGCTGCCGCATGACGTCGATGTGACGCCGAACGTCCCTCCCACTCCAGGAAGTGGACGTTTGTCGCCCACATTGAGGTCGTATGGAAGTACGTGTGACAGCAAATTATCGTTTGTGCAACACGTTCAACAAATTGAACGTGCCGCACATACGATGGGGGCGGTTACGATCGTATACGATATCGTATGCTTAATCGTAACGTGTAAAGCAGGCTATAGACAAAGGTCTTCACTCTCCAAGGAGATTAAATAAAAATATTTGGAAACGCCTGCTTCAAACTATTTGAAGCTTGGGGGGTGCCAGGTGCCCTGAACCAGAACAGGAGGAACCGCCGCAAAAATTGAGTTGAATGCCTGAAGGTCTTTGTTGTGGTAATTGTTCCCTGACTAGTGGCCTTTGGGTTGGCCAAAGACATCCCACTTATTCTAAATGTAAATGTTTTCTGAGGCCGTACTCTACATGTATTCCAGGGTTTATTGCAATACCTCCTTTCAATTTTTGATAGGCCTTGCACTTAGTGCATAGGTTTAACCAGTCTAGGAGTGCCACTCCTTACAAATGGGAAAAAAATTGCGAAATCTCATGCACACGAATCCTTTTTTTTTCCTGCTTGAGATTGAAAAATGCTGCATTTTTTTAAAGGGAGCATGTCAATGCTTTCAGCATTTTTTCAGCATTTTTTCAACATTGAAAGCAATGAAAAAGTGTAAAAACAGCAAAAACGCAACGTGTGAACATAACCTAAACTGGAGAAAGCGTTTTTTTTTTCATTTTGCCTTATATACAAGTCATTATGCGGAAAATAATGTTTCTTAACATTTTTTCCAGTGAAATCCATTTTATCTTCGGCTTTATATGTTTTATTGTCAGTCTGTAAAAGTAGCATAATACACTGACATCATTGTTTTTAGCAGCAACTTGGGAGTCAGAGATGCATCGAGGTGTCTTCTCCATGGTGTTCCCATTCCATTTCACCTGTGCTTGCATCTATTTCAGTGATTTTCAAGTCCCCCTCAGACCTTCCATGGGTCTGCCAGAAAAATTTCATAGGTTGTGTATGATGAAGTAATAGATAATTTTTAGAGACCTACCTCAAAGAATCTTTTACATAGATATGTATATATATAGTGAATACATATCCTTGCCCAGTTTTTGAGGAAGAAATTAAGTATTTTCAAAATTGATCCCAAACTGGGATCGGTGTCTTCTGTACGTCTATTGCTGGCTGTATTGCCATTCTTCCTGTCCATTTTAGCTAGGCCTAACAATGCCTGCATCTCCTGTGACACCCTGGACTAACCAGGGGTCACAGATAGTCCCATGCACAACACCCCCTCCCCTAAAAAGGATCACAGCAGCCACCCTTAAAACCCTGAGTCACCCCCCTCAGGTTCTGAGGTTCACACCAGGTGGGGCAGAGCCAGGCGGTTGGCCCCGCCCACCAAGGAGTTCTGATGGCCTGAGGCGGGAAAAACACAACAGACAGTCTGTTGAGAGCATGGAAGGGAGAGGAAGGAAAGGAGTAGGGAGAGTGAGGAGTGACAGAACTGACAGGGGGTTCGGGTTGGAGCCCGGACACCCCTTTGGCCAGGAGGCAGACGGTGGTGGCCGCCTGCAAGAGACCGGGAAGACGACCGGTGGAACCGTAAGGGACCGGGACAGGGTAGTGGCTCGCCGGAACCGAACCGGGGAACAAACTGGATACCGGAGCACCACTAAAACTACAAGGGTAAAATTGAGGTAGCAATTATATCAGAACCCCACTACTATGACTACTCTCATAAGAACATATTATTTTATTATATTTCATAAATATTAAAACAGAACAGTTCTAGTGTTCTTTTCATCAAAAATAGTTAAGCTCACATAAACATACATATAAAGTGCAGGTGTCAGCCAAAGTAATACCCACGCCTGAGGACAGCCACAGACAATGGTTTGTATAGAGGAGGACAGAGTATAGTTCTTACTAAGTCACTGTCAGGCTAATACTGATTTCATGTATACTGTATCTACTTCCTTTGCTAGTGGATAGATATCCTTACTGACATTGGACCTCTCTCTACTTGAGGTATCAGTCACCCTCACTGTCCTTGCCGACCTCTAGCGGGGGTAACCACCACCAGAAAAAGTGATAGAAGTGCATAAAACAGAACCATAGACAAACAAGTACAATAATGCGTTAGATGTCCAGGGTTCTTATGTTAGGTATGGTTTCCCTAATATAGAATTGCTGGATTAGTTAGGTAAGAGCCTGGAGTTCCACTTAGCTTATGGACCCCCCAGCTCTCCCGACGCGTTTCACCCCCCCTAACGCAGTACAGGGGATCATCAGGGGATATGATCTGAGTCACTTCTTAGAAAGGACACCTGAAAAGATGAAGAAATAATATAAATAATACAATGTATAAGATTATGGAGACTGCACTGCTCTAGGTAAACAAATATATAGGTCACTTACAAGGGAACTGGTCCTATTTTTCAGGATAGTGATGCCTGTTCCCTTTTTTTGGTGTATACTTTAGTGAAAAGGATTGTTTCATGTCCAGGATGGTTAGTAAGGTTAACAAAGGCTAATCCCTGTGGAACACAGGAGAAAAAATAAAGTAGTATAGCTTATACTTATTCATATGCTGAAAGAACCTCTCACCAGTACAGAGTATATGTTTTTATACCTGGATATAGGCGTAGTAGTATGTACATTCGTTGTGAGTAGGCAGGTTTTTGTGTCCACTCTGATTCTCAGGGAGATGTATATGTGTCGCCCTGGGCAAGCCAGGGCGACACAGGTCACAACACCATCACACCCCACACTCCAGGTAGGCACATCACAGCTAACCACAAATCTTAGTTGCCTTCCTCCAGGAGTCTGATGATGCACACCAGGGGCTGGGCCAGGCGGTTGGCTCCGCCCACCAAGGAGCTCACAGCTCTGGAGGCAGGAAGTTCCAGGCAGATTAGCCCAGGCAGGGCTTGAGTGCAGACAGCTCAGGGAGGAGCAGGAGTGAGGAGCTAAGTGGAGGAGTTAAGAAAGTGAAAGTGAAAGCAGGAAAGGAGAGAAAGAGGAAAGCAAGTAAAGTGACAGAAGAGAAAGACAGCCTGAAGGGTCCAGCTTTGTGAGGGCCAGAACAGCAAGGTCAGCAACGGCGGTGACTGTCTGGAGGGGGACCGTTTGGAAGTTCCTGGAAGGACCCCGTTGGCTGTGTGCCCGGTGGTCTGGAGCAGTGTTCCGAAGGACAGTCAGCACCAGGGCAGGGGCCTCTCGGACCCCGGCAAGGCTAGGAGTCGCCAGATTTGCCAAATCCGTCAGTGACGGGGACGCAGATCCCCCAACAACCAAGTCCCGATTGAAGGCAACAGCCCAACCCGTATTGGAGAGACACCGCCACCGCCACGGCACCAGTTTCTCAGGGCCAGCGCCTGCGGGCAAAGTGTAGAGCTCCTCCGGCCCAGATTGCAGCCGGGGAGCGGGTAACCGGAGGGAATCCACCGCTACCATCAGTCAACACAGGTGCAAGGAAGAGGGACATCACCGTCACCTACCGGGAGTGCAGGTGCAGCCGTCTGTGGGACCGTCCTACCAGCCGTTGGTTTACCATACAAACTGTGTCCGTGTGTCAGGCTGAGTGAGTACCATAGTGCCGCAAGGCACAGCGCTGCCCCCGCGTCCCTGCGCCCTCCAGGCCCTACACTTTACATCTCATCACCGGGCCCCGGGATCACCAACCCCTACCCACGGAGGGGCAACACAACACCTGGCTGCTCCGCATCACCATCCCCGGGACCCCCACACTGAGCAGCGGTGGTGCAATCACCACAACCGTGGGTGGCGTCACGAACTATAACAATCCCTTCACCCAACAAACACCCCCTTTCACTCACGGGCGAGGAGTGTCGCTCGAGAAACCCCGGGATCCGGCCCACAGCTCGAGCCACCAGGAGCAGCTGCCGGACCCGAGCAGAAGGGGTGAGCGCGGTGTGCTGACACCCTCCTCCCCGCCCGCGACAACTTGGCGTCACGAACAGGATCTTACCGCTCTGCCGTCAGGTAGAGGTGCGCCTTGTTACCGCCGGAGGCATCCGGCAGAAAAATTTCAGAAGCCGCCATCTTTGGCGCGAAAAGTTCCCGCTCGAGCGTCTTCTCGAGCAGTAGAGGCGCGAAGGCCAAAACCCCGCCCCGAGAGAGGAGGGGCCGGAAAGAGCTAAGGGGGACGCGATGGCGGCTGAACGCATGTAGCTGCGGCTATAAAAGCAGGGACGCCAGGACCTTGCGAAAATACCGTTCCTGGAAGCAAACAGTGAAGACACCATGTGGATGCCGTCCCGCGACACCGTACCCCCCGCGCCTGGAACCGCGGCGTGGGTGGAGATCCGGACCGCGCAGCTCTCCCAACGGCTGCAGGTGAAGATGCAGCTCCTCGTGGAGGAGTGGGAGGCCGACATGGCGGACGTTGTAGCCACCGTGCGGAGACGCGAGGAGGAGGCGGAGAAAGGGAGGGTGAGTGACCCACGTTCCGATGCCCTTGCAGGGCCGGTCATCGCGGCTGTGGGGCCCGGTCCAAGCCCTCTCCCCCCGTTGCCTCCCTCGCCACCCGTCTCGGAGGCCGTGACCCCGCCACTAGGCCCGCTACAACCGCAACCGGTAGCGATACCCAGCCCGTCCGCCCCAGCGGACCGATCTGTAGCCGGAGCCCATAGCAAACCGGAGGCATTACCTTGGAAGGCCCCGAAGATTGTGCCAGATACAGTCCCCGAGCAGTTTCCCGAGCCGGAGCTGATGACCCGCTCCGAGCCGAAGGCCCGGCTGCGGAAAGCCCCTGTGCCCATCCCCCACACCTCGGCTGAGGTGGCGCCGGGTTGTTGCTGCAAGGCAGCGCCCAAGGCCATGACACCGCGGGATACGCTACCCACCTTCCTGACAGTGGGTAACGAGCTGGATGTCCCGCGGGGCTCAACCCGTGTGCCGGAGCAGGTAGCAGCGCCATACTGGGACAGGGAGCCGACAAAGCTGGGCCTGGAGATCGCGGAGAGGGAGAGAAGGAAAGCCGAGCTGGTGGCCCGAGCCATTCGGGAAAAAGAAAACCTGCGGCAAGCGACCTTCCGTGTCCGGGGCCCGTTCTACGAGGGGCAGGTGAGGCGATTTGATATCCGCCGGGGCTACGGATTCATATACGAACCGGGCCTGGAGGCCGAGGTGTTTGTGGCCTGGCGGGACGTGAATGCCCATCTGCCCGAGGAGCATCCTGGCCGCAATCTTATACCGGGGGACATGGTGCGTTACACCCGTCACTGCGGAGAGAGGGGGTGGTTTGCCCTGGATGTAAAGTTGAAGGGCAGCCGGAGAGCAAGGTGAGCTCTGCATCCCCTCCCTCAGATGAAGCAGCAAAGGACCGGAGTAAGGCAGCGGATGCCCGCTGCAGCAGTCCCCGTTGGGACCATCACTGAAGTTGTTGTTTGAAAAAGTTGTTGAAAGAATGATAAGTGAAATGATACCGAGTACTTCACCAGATTTGCTTTTGTGATTTGCAACCGGCTGGAGCCGGCACCGTTGTCCCCGTGGGGACCGTTTAAAGTTTATTTGCATGGGAACTATCCATGGACAAGCCCCTGAACGTGCAGGGCACCACAAACGTTAAGTGGCTTGTAAATATGTTGGGTACCGTTACCGTTTCCGCAATGCCGCCTCCGGAGAGGCAGGTTGGAGGGAGGGCCCTGAGCAGAGCAGGCTAGGGCCCAGCCACCAAAGGAACCGGTGGCCACCCTCTGGAGGGGAAGGACAGATCCCGCTCGGGTAACTTGTGCTGGACTGTGGGTCAAGGGGTGCTGCCTGGGTTTTAGGGGCAGCATCAGGGCCAGGTTGCTTGGGTGGGAGAGAGCGGAAACCGTGACCGTATACCGTTGCAACGTTTAAGTAAATGTGCCTCCCGTCTTGGGAAGAGTTTTGATTAAAAATGTATTTATGTTTTGCTTAACCCTGTTATCCCCTTTTTACAGAAAAATAAAACCGGTGTAGGACGGCAGCCCGCGGACGGTCTGCATTTTGCTAAGGGGGAATGTGTCGCCCTGGGCAAGCCAGGGGACACAGGTCACAACACCACCACACCCCACACTCCAGGTAGGCACATCACAGCTAACCACAAATCCTTGTTGCCTTCCTCCAGGAGTCTGATGATGCACACCAGGGGGTGGGCCAGGCGGTTGGCTCCGCCCACCAAGGAGCTCACAGCTCTGGAGGCAGGAAGTTCCAGGCAGATTAGCCCAGGCAGGGCTTGAGTGCAGACAGCTCAGGGAGGAGCAGGAGTGAGGAGCTAAGTGGAGGAGTTAAGAAAGTGAAAGTGAAAGCAGGAAAGGAGAGAAAGAGGAAAGCAAGTAAAGTGACAGAAGAGAAAGACAGCCTGAAGGGTCCAGTTTTGTGAGGGCCAGAACAGCAAGGTCAGCAACGGCGGTGACTGTCTGGAGGGGGACCGTTTCGAAGTTCCTGGAAGGACCCCGCTGGCTGTGTGCCCGGTGGTCTGGAGCAGTGTTCCGAAGGACAGTCAGCACCAGGGCAGGGGCCTCTCGGACCCCGGCAAGGCTAGGAGTCGCCAGATTTGCCAAATCCGTCAGTGACGGGGACGCAGATCCCCCAACAACCAAGTCCCGATTGAAGGCAACAGCCCAACCCGTATTGGAGAGACACCGCCACGGCACCAGTTTCTCAGGGCCAGCGCCTGCGGGCAAAGTGTAGAGCTCCTCCGGCCCAGATTGCAGCCGGGGAGCGGGTAACCGGAGGGAATCCACCGCTACCATCAGTCAACACAGGTGCAAGGAAGAGGGACATCACCGTCACCTACCGGGAGTGCAGGTGCAGCCGTCTGTGGGACCGTCCTACCAGCCGTTGGTTTACCGTACAAACTGTGTCCGTGTGTCAGGCTGAGTGAGTACCATAGTGCCGAAAGGCACAGCGCTGCCCCCGCGTCCCTGCGCCCTCCAGGCCCTACACTTTACATCTCATCACCGGGCCCCGGGATCACCAACCCCTACCCACGGAGGGGCAACACAACACCTGGCTGCTCCGCATCACCATCCCCGGGACCCCCACACTGAGCAGCGGTGGTGCAATCACCACAACCGTGGGTGGCGTCACGAACTATAACAATCCCTTCACCCAACAAACACCCCCTTTCACTCACGGGCGAGGAGTGTCGCTCGAGAAACCCCGGGATCCGGCCCACAGCTCGAGCCACCAGGAGCAGCTGCCGGACCCGAGCAGAAGGGGTGAGCGCGGTGTGCTGACACCCTCCTCCCCGCCCGCGACATATAGTCTTATCTTAAAAGTTCTCTGAGGCAGTTTGTATAACAGTCCTGTAAGGATGATAAGACACGTATGTATAGCACCATCCATTATTACAGTCTATTAAGGCACACTCTAGGTGATCTTTCTATAATACCTCTTGGCCGATACCGAGGGCGGAATAAATTTTCTATCCTAGAGGTGTTTTGGTACCGTCACATCGCTCAGGATATGGAAAACGCTAGTAACCCCATTGAGGAAATATGATAATGTTCCCTGAAAGGAGGGTGTGATAAAAAGGTAATATTTTTCCTGTAAAACAAAAAACATAATATACTTGTTCGCCAATCCTATTCGGGTATACATACAGGCATTACATTATCTAATGACGCTAAAGAGAATATACCTGTGAGAAAAAACAGAGGTGTGTGCACAGAGGACTAAGGAGGTGCCCTGTCACAGGAGTGTAGTGATGAGTCGCTCCAGGTACATATGTTTCCTGTAAGAGAAAGCATACTGGTGTGCCAGTGTCGCGGGCGGAGGAGGGGACGCTGCGCTCTCCCACTGCTCGGGTCCGGCTGCTGCTGCTGCTCGGTGGTGGCTCGAGCGGTGGGCCGGATCCCAGGGACTCGAGCGGCGTTCCTCGCCCGTGAGTGAAAAGGGTGGGGTTGATTGTGGGAATTGGATATTGTCTGTGACGCCACCCACGGTTGTGGTGATATTGGTGACACCACCGCTGCTCTGGATGGGGATCCCGGGAACGATGACAGGGAGCAGCCTGGATGTTAGTTCTCCCCTCCGTGGGAAGGGGGGGGGGTTGGTTGTCCCGGGGCCCGGTGATGGGGGTGGGGGTGGATGACAGGCGGGTTACGGGGCCTGGTGAGGTGCAGGGTTGCGGGGGCAGCGCTGTGCCGCACGGCACTGTGGTACTCACTCAGCCAATGATGAGGACAAGGTTCTCGGTAAACACACGGCTGGATGGACAGGTCCCACAGACGGCTGCGGTGGTTCTCCTCCCGGCAGGTTGATGGTGACTGCCTTTCCCTGCACCTGTGTAACGTGTACGATTCCAATGGGTTCCCACCGGTAACCCGCTCCCCAAGCTTGGATGGGTGCTGAAGGAGCCCTTTTTGCCCGCAGGCTCTGGCCCTGGGAGCTTTAGCCTTGGCGGTGACTGTGTTTCCCTCTCTCGGTTGGACTGTTGCCTTCTGTCGGGACTTGGCTGCTGGGAAACCCAGGAGGTTCCCTTCGCTAACGGATTTGGCAAATTCACGGCGACTCCTAGCCTTGCCGGGGTCCGTGAGCCCCTGCCAGATGGTGCTGGCTTCTCTTTGCGTACCGGTCCGGTACCGCCGGGCCACCGCCCGTCCACGGTCCTTACGGCTGGCTCCAATAGGCCTCTCCTGCAGATGGTCACCACCGTCTGCCAACCTTGCTGATCCGTCCGGGCCACACACCCGGACCAACTTCAGGCTTCTCTACTGCCACTTTCCTCCTTCCACTTGTACTTCCAAACTAATCTGCCTTACTTTTCCCGCCTCCAGGACTGTGAACTCCTCGGTGGGCGGGGCCAACCGCCTGGCCCACCCCCTGGTGTGGACATCAGCCCCTGGAGGAAGGCAACAAGGGTTTTTGTCTGACTTCGGTGTACCTGACCGGGAGTGTGGGGTGTGTTGGTGTTGTGCTTGTGACACCCTGGCTTGTCCAGGGCGCCACATTCCCCCTTAGTAAAATGCAGACCGTCCGCGGGCTGCCCGTCCATCACCGGTTTTATTTTCACAAACTGAAAAAGATAAACGGTCAACAGGTTACAATTATAATAACATCTTCCCACATCGGGAGGCTTGGTTACTTAAATGTTGCTAAATGGTAACGGCTTCCGCTCTCTCCCAACCAAGCAACCTGGCCCTGATGCTGCCCCTAAACAAACAGGCAGCACCCCTTGACCCCAGTCCAGCAGAAGTTACCCGAGCGAGTTCTGTCCTTTTCAGGGGACCCACGTCCATGGGGAACCCCTGAAACCCCCGGAGGATCGCCACCGGTTGCGGTAGTGGCGGGCCTGGGCCATCACTTCCCTCCAGGCCCATCCTCCAAATCAGCCTCTCCGGAGGCGGTAACGGTTTAGCCATAAAAACATCATTTTTATTTACAGACCACAAGTTCGTGGTTGCCCTGCCAGTTCTCGGGCTTGTCCGTAGTAGTTTCTATGCAGTAGTTTGTAAGGGGTCCCAACGGGGACCAGTTGCTGGCAACGACTGGTGCAAATTAAGGCTTCAATCAGGTGAATCTTCAGTTAATCATTCACTTATCATTCATTTTCAACTTTTAAACGGTACTTTCAACACTGGTGGTCCCAACGGGGGACAACTTGCAACGGGACTCCGCTGCCATCACTCTGATTCTTCGGCGTTGGTCGGGGGAGGGGGCGCGGTACACACTCGGGCCTCTTGGCTGCCCCTCAGCTTTGCGTCCAACGCAAACCACCCCCTCTCCCCGCAGTGCCGGGTGTACTGCACCAGGTCTCCTGGCATCAGGTTGCGGCCTGGGTGCTCCTCCGGCAGGTGGGCATTAACATCCCGCCGGGCTATAAAGACTTCGGCCTCCAGGCCCGGCTCATATATAAAGCCATAGCCCAGGCGGACATCAAACCGCCTCACCTGCCCTTCATACAGGGGGCCCCGGACACGGAAGGTCGCTTGACGGAGGTCCTCTTTCTCCAGGATCGTATGGGCCACCAACTCCGCCTTCTTCCTCTCTCTCTCGGCAATCTCTGGGCCCAGCGGTGTTGGTTCCCTGTCCCAATACGGAGCTGCTGCGAGCTCCAGCGCACGGGTCGGGCCCCGCGAGACCTTCTGGACACTGCCCACCACTGGCAATCTGGGTGGAAGGTCCCGCGGTGACTTGGCCTGGGGCGCTGCCCTGCAGCGGCAACCCGGCGCAACCTCAGTCGAGGTGTGGGGGATGGGCACAGGGGTCCTCTTCCGCCGGGCCTCCTGCACGGAGCGGCCCGTCGGCTCCGGCTCGGAGGAAGTTTCTGGGGATGCCTCCGGCTCAGGCTTCTGCACCTTCCAGGGAAGTGATTCTGGTCGGTCACGGGCTCCGGCTACAGGCCGATCCGCCTGGGCGGACATGCGGGGTACCGCTACCGGTTATGGGTGTAGCGGGCCTAGTGGCGGGGGCGCGGCTGCCAGTACAGTTAGCGGGGGAGGTAGCTGGGCGAGCGGGTGTGGACCGGGTCCCTCGGCCGTGATGACCGACCCACTAGGGGCACAGGGGCGTGGGTCACTCACCCTCCCTTCCGAAGCTCCCTCTTCCTCACGTCTCCACCCGGTCGCTACAACCTCCGCCATGTCGGCCTCCCACTCCTCCAAGAGGAGCTGCATCTTGACCTGCAGCCGTTGTTGGAGCTGCGCGGTCCGGATCTCCACCCACGCCGCGGTTCCTGGCACGGGGGCTACGGTGCTGTGGGATGGCATAAACATGGCTCTGGCGGCCTTTTCCTGGAACCAGCAACAAGATGGCCGCAGGGTCCTGGCGTTCCTGCTTTTATAGCCGCGGGCTACATGCGGCCAGACGCCATCAGTCCCCCATAGTCTCTTTCTGGCTCCTCCTCTACAGGGGCGGGGCTTCGGCCTTCGCGCCTCTACTACTCGAGGAGACGCTCGACCGGCAATTTTTCGCGCCCAAGATGGCGGCTTCTCCAAATTTTTGGCCAGACACCTCCGGCAGTTACAAGGCGCACCTCTACCAGATGGCAGAGCGGTAAGATCCTGTTCGTGACGCCAAGTTGTCACGGGCGGAGGAGGGGACGCTGCGCTCTCCCACTGCTCGGGTCCGGCTGCTGCTGCTGCTCGGTGGTGGTACTCACTCAGCCAATGATGAGGACACGGTTCTCGGTAAACACACGGCTGGATGGACGGGTCCCACAGACGGCTGTGGTGTTTCTCCTCCCGGCAGGTTGATGGTGACTGCCTTTCCCTGCACCTTTGTAACGTGTACGGTTCCAATGGGTTCCCACCGGTAACCCGCTCCCCCAGCTTGGATGGGTGCTGAAGGAGCCCCTTTTGCCCGCAGGCTCTGGCCCTGGGAACTTTAGCCTTGGCGGTGACTGTGTTTCCCTCTATTGGTTGGACTGTTGCCTTCTGTCGGGACTTGGCTGCTGGGAAACCCAGGAGGGCCCCTTCGCTAACGGATTTGGCAAATTCACGGTGACTCCTAGCTTTGCCGGGGTCCGTAAGCCCCTGCCGGATGCTGCTGGCTTCTCTTTGCGTACCGGTCCGGTACCGCCGGGCCACCGCCCGTCCACGGTCCTTACGGCTGGCTCCAATAGGCCTCTCCTGCAGACGGTCACCACCGTCTGCCAACCTTGCTGATCCATCCCGGCCACACACCCGGACCAACTTCAGGCTTCTCTACTGCCACTTTCCTCCTTCCACTTGTACCTCCAAACTAATCTGCCTTACTTTTCCCGCCTGCAAGACTGTGAACTCCTCGGTGGGTGGGGCCAACCGCCTGGCCCACCCCCTGGTGTGGACATCAGCCCCTGGAGTTAGGCAACAAGGGTTTTTGTCTGACTTCGGTGTGCCTGACCGGGAGTGTGGGGTGTGGTGGTGTTGTGCTTGTGACGTCTTGGCTTGTCCAGGGCGCCACACCAGCTTGTCTGGATATCCAACACATCACAGTCAGCATATACTGGAGATTATAGATTAATAGGGTTAGTCTGTACAGAAAATGACACCAAAAGCAACGATTCCCTGCCACAGGGATATGATAGTGACCCATTCTACTTGTATATGTGTCCTGTGAACAGTAGAAAGGCATCATGATGTGCTGGATTGTCTGACAAACGTCCACAAGTAAAGGAGTCAAACACTTATATAGATTTAGAGGATGGTGGTTTACCTTGCCTGTAAGGGAAAAGTGGTATGCTAAAGGGTTCCTGGACACTGGGATATGGTAGTGGGTCACTCCAGATATATATATATATCCTGTAAGAAAAAGCCATACAAAGAGGGCAATCAGATACCCTCAATCATATAAGGGTGTCTATAGTTGATACCCCTATCCAAGAGGGCTATTGTATGAGGTAAAAACACACTCTGAGTGAAGTGGATGTATGCGATCCACCATTTATAGAGAATCACCTACCTATTGTTGAGCTCTACCAGCAAGGACTGTAGGTCCCGAGTATCAAATACTCTAACACACTGGGAGCTCACACCTGGATTGCTGGTGACCCGATACGTCCTCTGTCTGAGGCTGTCATCCAGACCGCTGACCACATAGGTCTGCAGGACTTTAAGAAGGGGGATCGCGGAGGTAACTCCCCCAACCATAGACCGGATATGCCCCATAGCCGGAAGTGATGTGTCAGCGTGTATTTCATACACGCGTCACAGACCGTGTCATGTGATCTGCGCAGGGCGGTGTCTCTAGATCCACTCATTCCCATACTAGCTGTAGTTTGGAACGCATCTGCGTTCCAGATGGAGTGTCAATCGTATACAGGGGAGCGGTTAGTTGTACAGGCTCGCATCGTGTGGCAGTGTGATGTAACCTTAAAGGGGCGGAATACTCCCTCTCCATAATATTGCGTTGGCCGGATATGCCCCATAGCCGGAAGTGTCAGCATGCATCTAATACACGCGTCACAGACCATGTCATGTGATCAGCGCAGGGCGGTGTCTCTAGGTCCACCCATTCCCATACTAGACGTAGTTTGGAACGCATCTGCGTTCCAGATGGAGGCAGTGTCAATCGTATACAGGGGAGGGGTTAGTTATACAGGCTCGCATCGTGTAGCAGTGTGATGTAACCTTAAAGGGGCAGAATACTCCCTCTCCATAATATTGCGTAGGACGCAACTGCGTCCTGAACACACAGGTTTATAAACAGCCTGGAATCCCTGCTATTTTAATAATCCTATAGCGTAAGGGCCTGAAGTACATGTCTTTTAGTAAGGACAGTCTGATAGCACAGGCTGTGCTTTACCTATTAGGAAACATAAGGTGTCACTACGCTTGTAAGCATTGAGCCTAGGTCTTGTGGATTATGCTAATATGATGTTGTTGTGCTTGTAAGCATTTGGCCTAGATCTTGTGGCTTGTACTGGTATGATATATTGGAACCCTAAATGGGTCCTCCCATTTTAGGACTCATATTTGAAAGAGAGTCCTAACAAGTGGCACAGTTTTATGCTCTACACACGTTCCTGCTCCAAAACTTTATCATAAAGATAAATAAAATGGGTATTACTATATTAGTCAGGAGGATGCCTATAGAGGTATTAACAATGACGGGTGAACAATGGGTATTTTATTACCACTGAAAACTCAGGGAGAGCCCTGTAAAAAGCTAGACATGTGATTTCTCCCATTGGGAGATTGCTGAGTTAGCCCATAATGTACGTATGGGCTATACTGGTAGATAGATTTGCCTATCAGCTGTATGCAGTCTCGAAATGTAGATATACTCATATATGGTATACAATGACCATGTGCGGGGCATGTAGTAAATGCCGAAAAAAACACCCTATCCTATCAGTAACAGTTGCTTTGGGCTAGAGCAATGATGTTAGATGAAGCTATAAAAACTAATTATCTCATTAAGGCCACCGGGAGAGACTGAATCCAGGAGGAAAGTCCATCTCGCTTCCCGTTGAAGTATTTTTCTATTCCAGTTTCCTTTTCGGAGGGGCTTTGGGATCACCTCTATGACCTGAAAAGATATACCGTTCAGGTTACCTCCGTGGCTTTGGTTGACATGCCTGGCTATCGCTGTGTCTCTTTTATGCGTAATATCTCCTACATGCTCCCCAATTCTTGTCCGTAGCTGTCTTTTAGTCCTCCCAACATATCCCAAAGGGCAGCTGCAGGTACAGAGGTAGACCACACCTTCTGTTTTACAGTTAGCAAAGTCCCTGATCCTAAAGACTCTGTTGGTTTTATGATTAAAAAACGTTTTAGCTTGACTAATGTAGGGACAGTAGGTGCATCTTCTGCATCTAAATGTCCCTAAGGGTTTCCTTTCTAACCATGTGCCTGCACCTTTGGGCGGTGTGAAATGGCTATGAGTTATGTGATCCCTGATGGACTTGCCTCTCCTAAAGGTTACACTCGGATTTTCAGAGATGGAATCACAGATGTCAGGGTCGGCCTTAAGTATAGGCCAATGTCTTCTCAATATATCCATAACTTTACCATTCTGGTTGTCAAATGTTGCTATTAATCTTGTGATGTCCTTATTATCTTCTCTTCCTTTGTGTGTAAGCAAATCTCTCCTACTCCTACCTTTGGCTTGTTGATATGCTTGTTCCACAATGAAAGCAGGGTAACCCCTGCTATGGAGGCGCTCCTTCATGTTTTTTGCTTGCATCTCAAAATCTCTCAAAGATGAACAGTTACGTATGAGAATTAAGAATTGCCCTTTCGGGATGCCTTTTTTCAGTGATGTAGGGTGGTGACTTTCCCATCTAAGGAGGCTATTGGTAGCTGTGGGTTTTCTGTATATTGAGGTGGCTAGTGTTCCATCCCTATTCTTAGTTATCTTTACATCCAGAAATGCTAATGAGTCACTCCCTATCTCATGTGTAAATTTAAGTCCTAGGTCATTGGTATTAAGATATTCCATAAACTGCAGGAACAGAGGTGTCCGTCCCGTCCACAGAATGAGGATGTCATCTATGTAACGACCCCATAAATTAACCCTTTCACGACCGGCCGATTTTTCGCTTTCCGTTTTTTTTTTTCGCCATTCTTTTTCTGAGAGACGTAACTTTTTTATTTTTCAGTCAATATGGTCATGTGAGGGCTCATTTTTTGCGGAACGAGCTGTACTTTTAAATGAAACCATCAGTTTTACCATATTGTGTACTAGAAAATGGCAAAAAAATTCCAAATGCTGAAAAATTGCAAAAAAAGTGCGATAGCACTATAGTTTTTGAGATATTTTATTCACTGTGTTCACTATATGGTAAAACTGATGTGTGGGTGTGATGCCTCAGGTCAGTGCGAGTTCGTAGACACCAAACATGTATAGGTTTACTTTTATATAAGGGGTTAAAAAAAAATCGGAAGTTTGTCCGAAAAAAGTGGCGCACGTTTTACGCCATATTCTGTGACCCGTAGCGTTCTCATTTTTCGGGATCTTAAGCTCAATGACGGCTTATTTTTTGCGTCTCGAGCTGACGTTTTTACCGGTACCATTTTTGCGCAGATGCTACGTTTTGATCGCCTTTTATTGCATTTTGCGCAAAAGTTGTGGCGACAAAAAAACGTCGTTTTGGCGTTTGGAATTTTTTTGCCGCTACGCCGTTTACTGATCAGATTAATTGATTTTATATTTTGATAGATCGGGCGTTTCTGAACGCGGCGATACCAAATGTGTGTATATTTTTTATTTTTTTAACCCTTTAATTTTCAATGGGGCGAATGGGGGGTGATTTGAACTTTTAGGTTTTTTTGTTTTTTTTTAATTTTTTAAAACTTATTTTTTTACTTTTTTTTTTTATTTTACTAGTCCCCCTAGGGGGCTATTGCGATCAGCATTCCGATCGCTCTGCAGTATCTGCTGATCACAGCTGGAAGGCTGTAAACAGCAGATACGCTGTCTTTCTCTTTTGCTGTGCCCCGGGCACAGCGAAAGTGAAACCAATTCATGTGTAGTACAGGAGTCATCACATGACCCTGTACTACCATGACAACTATCGGGAGTCACGTGATCGCGTCACGTGACTTCCGGTTTCGGCGGTAAGTAAAACTTTACCGCGATTGCGCTTATAATGGCGCTGTCATGTATTGACAGCGCCATTATAAGGGGTTAATCGGCACGAGCAGATAACGATTCTGCTCGTGCCTAGCAGGCACACATCTCAGCTGTGAAAATCAGCTGAGATGTGTGCAGATCGCGGCATGCTGCCGCCGGAGGACCGCGGGCAGTAAGATTATGTCATTTAGGACGTAATTTTACGGCCCGCGGTCGTTAAGGGGTTAATATGGGGACAAAAAACGACATCCTCCTCCCTGCTCCCTGAACACGCATGTGTCCTTCCACCAGCCAAGGAACATGTTAGCATAGGTAGGGGCGCAGGGGCTCCCCATGGCTGTGCCCCTTAGCTGGTGGTAGAACTTCCCCCCAAAAAGGAAATAATTGTGCGTGAGTACAAATTGTAGCATTTCAATAACAAAATTATTGTGCACATTAAAGTGATTTCCTCTTGTGGATAGGTAGTAACGGACCGCCTCAAGGCCTCTGTCATGTGGAATGCTACTGTACAACTGTTCCACGTCTATGGATACCAGTATGGTTTCAGGATCCAAAGTGATTCCGTCAAGTTTGGCTATTAGGTCATTGGTGTCTCTGATATAAGATGGTAGACTTAGGACAAATGAGCGGAGAATTTGGTCCAGGTAGATGCTGGCGTTTTGACTCAGTGCATCTATCCCGGAGACTATGGGACGGCCCTTCAAAGGGGAGAGGCCCTTATGAATTTTTGGGGTGGCATAAAAAGTAGCAATTACCGGGAATTTTTGGAGGTGGAAATCCATTTCCTTATCCGAGATCAGTCTAAGTTCTAGAGCTCTCTCAAGGATATCTCTTAATGTGCCAGAGTATTCGTTCGTGGGATCTGTTGGTAGTATCTCATATGTAGTAGCATCTGACAATATCCTTTTGCACATGGTGGGGTAATTAGTTGTATCCATCACCACAATATTACCCCCTTTGTCTGATGGTTTAATGGTGAGGTTAGTGTTTTTCTCTAGTCTAGTAAGTGCTTCCCATTCTCCTGATGTGAGATTTGGTTTGATAGATCGCATTTTAGGTTGAATGGCGCAGAGATCTTGGGTGACTAGTTTCAAAAAAATGTCTAAACTGCTGCACTCGGTCATCGGAGGCATCCTCGTACTTTTGGGTTTTAAATTAGTGAAAGGGCCTTTTCCTGTATGGTTCCTGTCATCTTTGGCTAGGTCTGCCAGTAATCTGACATCCTCCAACATTTCAACTGGTATCCCTAGCCTCGCACATTCAGCCTTATCATTATGTTTGAAAAATTTTCTCCACCTGAGTTTTCTTAGGAACAACTCCACATCCTTCACCCAATTAAATGGATCAAACCTAGTCGTCGGTACAAATGACAAGCCATAACTTAGTACACGTTTTTCAATATCCGTTAGCATATGACTCGAGAGGTTAATTACCTGGTGTCCTGCAGATTCCAGGGGCGCTATCTTCTCTTTGGGTTTCTTTGTATGTGATTCCGTAAATTGTACGGATCTCTTTCCCCTAACAAAGAGGACGATGGTACTAGAGGAGGTAGTGACGGTGTAGGGGGTAGTAGGGAGGAAGTAGAGACTGTTTGGGTGTTTAGTGCAGTCTGCTGTCCAGTTCCCTGCGCTGGCACCCCATAGGATAAGGGTAAGGTAGATCGTTTCTGCTCCTGATTCCATTGTCTAGGTCTATAGTTTGGTCTATTCCAATTGTTTCTACTCCTAAAGTTTTTTCTGCCCCTACTTCTACTTCTATTCGGTTGGCCCTGAAATTCGGAGTCAGAGATATCTGATGAGGATAGGTCGACCGACGCCCCACCTGTGGGGGCAGAAAAACCTTTATTACCCGAAAAATCTCCCAGGTCTCTGAGGAAGTGTTTGTGTTTCCTCGTCTTCAGATTTTGCTGATACTTATCCACTGCCAATTGTAATGCTGTTTCTTTGTTGCCAAAGTCGGGATCTCCTTTAAGTTTAAGGGCTTCCTCCCTGAGCGATCTTTTGAGGTTTTTTCTAGCGTAATTTTTTCCTCCTCTACTAAAATTGTCATTAACCTAATAGATGAATTGGTTAGTTCTTCTTCCCACCTTTTGATTAGGCTCTCTGTCCTAGAGCGTTCAGCAGGGATGAGATTGACCCTGAGCCCTCTAGGTACAATTTTTTGTTTTATGTACTGCTCCAGGGACTGTACCTCCCACCACGATTTTATGTTTTGTTTGTATGCTAACAGGAGGTCAGAGAAGATGTTTTTTAGGGTGTTTTTAGTACTTCCTAGGCCTTCTGGTGTCCTCTCTGAGAAGACCTCATCTGCATCATCTAGCCACTTAGTCGTGTTAAGGGGTCCTGATAGGAAGCCCGCCATATATTAATCACTAAAACCACAAGGGTTAACATTGAGGTAGCAATTATATCAGAACACCACTACTATGACTACTCTCATAAGAACATATTATTTTATTATATTTCATAAATATTAAAACAGAACAGTTGTAGTGTTCTTTTCATCAAAAATAGTTAAGCTCACATAAACATACATATAAAGTGCAGGTGTCAGCCAAAGTAATACCCACGCCTGAGGGCAGCCTCAGACAATGGTTTGTATAGAGGAGGACAGAGTATAGTTGTTACTAAGTCACTGTCAGGCTAATACTGATTTCATGTATACTGTATCTACTTCCTTTGCTAGTGGATAGATATCCTTACTGACATTGGACCTCTCTCTACTTGAGGTATCAGTCACCCTCACTGTCCTTGCCGACCTCTAGCGGGGGTAACCACCACCAGAAAAAGTGATAGAAGTGCATAAAACAGAACCATAGACAACCAAGTACAATAATGCGTTAGCTGTCCAGGGTTCTTATGTTAGGTATGGTTTCCCTAATATAGAATTGCTGGATTAGTTAGGTAAGAGCCTGGAGTTCCACTTAGCTTATGGACCCCCCAGCTCTCCCGACGCGTTTCACCCCCCCTAACGCAGTACAGGGGATCATCAGGGGATATGATCTGAGTCACTTCTTAGAAAGGACACCTGAAAAGATGAAGAAATAATATAAATAATACAATGTATAGGATTATGGAGACTGCACTGCTCTAGGTAAACAAATATATAGGTCACTTACAAGGGAACTGGTCCTATTTTTCAGGATAGTGATGCCTGTTCCCTTTTTTTGGTGTATACTTTAGTGAAAAGGACTGTTTCATGTCCAGGATGGTTAGAAAGGTTAACAAAGGCTAATCCCTGTGGAACACAGGAGAAAAAATAAAGTAGGATAGCTTATACTTATTCATATGCTGAAAGAACCTCTCACCAGTACAGAGTATATGTTTTTATACCTGGATATAGGCGTAGTAGTATGTACATTCGTTGTGAGTAGGCAGGTTTTTGTGTCCACTTTGATTCTCAGGGAGATGTATAGTCTTATCTTAAAAGTTCTCTGAGGCAGTTTGTATAACAGTCCTGTAAGGATGATAAGACACGTATGTATAGCACCATCCATTATTAAGGTCCAGTCACACATAACGAGATCGTGAACGAGATCGCTACTACGTCACACTTTCTGGATCGTTTATGAGTCGTTGTTGAAATCGCATGTTGGGTGTCACACATAACGAGTTTATGAACGAGCATGCGTCCCGTATAACGATCTTTCAAATCGCTGGGACCCTGTCACACAGCTACTATGTTAACGATTCCAATCCCATTAGGTGCGTAGTAAAATGCAGTGAGTCACGTAGGCGTGCATTTGTGTCGCCTTTTCCGCTTTCATTGGCGGCCAATACTGCGTTCTGATTGGGCGGCCGGGCGGGCGGCGCTTTTTCCACCCCCTCCGCTCTGATTGATAAGGACCCTGTCACACAGCTACTATGTTAACGATTCCAATCCCATTATGCAGTGAGTCACGTAGGCGTGCATTTGCGTCGCCTTTTCCATACCCCCCTCCGCTTTCTTTGGCGGCCAATACTGCGTTCTGATTGGGCGGCCGGGCGGGCGTCGCCTTTTCCACACCCTCCGCTCTGATTGATAAGGACCCTGTCACACACAGCTACTATGTTAACGATTCCAATCCCATTATGCAGTGAGTCACGTAGGCGTGCATTTGCGTCGCCTTTTCCATACCCCCCTCCGCTTTCATTGGCGGCCAATACTGCGTTCTGATTGGGCATGCAGGGGGCGTATCTAGCGGTTAAATTTTGGATCGCGTCCACCCTTTGTCACTTCTTTTGCGCTTTGCTTTGAGATAGAACCTGCGTCTCCACCCTGATTCCTTCGTCCATTGTACCCGGTCGCTTTGTTGGTGTGTTTTTCGGATCGAAGCCGCAGTTGCACCTGGAGTATCCTTGCAGTGCTCTCGAGTGTCGGTGAGATCGTATTTGCGATTCCGCTTGGATTCTACATTCTACACTTCTTTGAAAAGGTAGGTCTTTTTTCTTGTTGGGGGGGTGGGCTTTTTTTTGAATAATGTTCTTGCTGTTAGATATATGTTAATATTTATTATGTGAGTTGATTGCTGTTAGATATATGTTAATATTTATTATGTGAGTTAATTAAAGTTGCTGGCTTTTATCTGTGCGTGTATAATGCCTTTTAAAGAGGGGTCTCTCCATAGCGCTGTTTGTAATGTGTCCTATCCTAGCATTGCTGGCTCTTTTGTCTCTCATTAAATAAAATATAGAAATGTGGCACTCCTTCTATAGTCGCTGGTGCTTGGATAGGGTCCCACCCCAGATCAAAAAATGAAAAAAATCCAGCACTCAAAGCATTTAACTGAAATTGTTTTATATTTTATTCATGGATCTCTGTAATTATTAAAGACGTTTCGGTCATCCGACCTTCATCAGTTTACACAGAAAAGGTTCTGTAGAAATATATGAAAAAGCTGGACCAGAGGAAAAAGCTGCCCGTCCCGGTCTGCAGTCAATGTCACATACTGTCTACAGAACCTTTTCTGTGTAAACTGATGAAGGTCGGATGACCGAAACGTCTTTAATAATTACACAGATCCATGAATAAAATATAAAACAATTTCAGTTGAATGCTTTGAGTGCTGGATTTTTTTCATCTTTTGTCTCTCAGCTACAGCCGCCATTTTGTGTTTCTGCCACACATAGGGGGCGGCCATTTTAGTCTCTGCCACACCATAACCAAAAATTGTGATCGGTTTATTGCAACTTCTTTTATGTTTACATATAAATTTTTCATTCTTTATTTCAGATGGCTTATTATAACAAAGAAGAGTTTGTGCATGAGCTGCTGGATTTGTATAAATCACTGCCCTGCTTGTGGAGAATCAAATCCACAGAATATTCAGACAGACTAAAAAAACAAGCCGCCTATGCCCAACTGGTGGAGCTTTTTAAAAAACACAGTGGAGGCGAGGCGGTGGATGTCAAAGTAGTAAAAAAGAAGATACAAGGCTTGAGGACTGTATATAAGAAAGAAGCAAATAAGGTGGACAAATCAAAAAAGTCAGGGGCCGGCACTGACCAGGTATATGTTTCTCCCTTGTGGTATTTCAATCTCCTGGAATTCACAAGGGACCAGGAGCTACCACGAATGATGGAAAGCTCCTACCAAAGAAACGTAGACCTGGAAGCAGACATTGAAAACGATGACATCCCGATCGATGACAACACCTCCGCTGTTGTAGATGTAAGTACCTTATTAGCTTCACGTTACATAGTATTCAAACTTATTATGTACATGCCATTGAGGAACACAAAATAGTAACTTATTGTTACCATGATTTATTGTGCAGTTTGGAAATGTTATCCCTTCCAGTTCAGATAAGTACACTCCAATACAATTTTGTCACACTTTAATTAAATTTACTAACTATTAATGTATGACTTTTAATTAACATTTATTTTTCTGTTCCCGCAGAACCCTCAGACAGATATGGTGAGGCCCCAATTGAATGAGAACCCCACCACATCGAGCGAGCCTATTGTGGAGGATAATGAGGCACCTGCACCCTCTGGTGAAATGCGGCGAAGACAGTTACGCAAAAAGAAGGCCAACACCCCTGTGACATCGGCTGAATTTTATTCTTTGGCAACCCAACTGCTATCACAGCCAAAAAGCACTCCAGTGGATAGCTTTGCCGCATTTGCATCGGACAGACTCTGCAAATTGGATTCCACACAGAGGGAGCAAGCCGAAAGACTGATGTTGGAAGTCCTAAGAAAGGCAGGCAGAGGAGAACTAGATGACAATGACACGATATGCAAGTTAAACCAGCCCCATCATTCTTCGACATGGATTCCTCGCCAGCCCCTGCAAAGTACACCAAACAGGATGCATCCACCACGCTTGCAGCTTGACCACCCCCCACAGTATCCCCCCCCACAGTTTCCCCCCCAACATTATCCCAGGTATTCAAATGATTCATTTTTAAGCCAACTGTCATCTCCCACCCGGCCTGAATATGTCAACCAATATGAAGACGGCCACTAAATTTTGTTATTGTTGTTGTTTTGTTATTTGAGATTAATTTTAATTGATTGTTATATTTTCATTGCAATAATAAATTTATGTTGGTTCAATCTTGCTGCCTGCGTTACTTAATTCAGCATATGGTTGTGATGCCCTGGCAAAACACAGTAGTTACAGAGATTGTACCATACTCCACCCTCATTGGCATACCACCACACAACCCCCACACTCATGTACAGCAAACAACCAGTAAAGCCTAGTCACCCCCTCGTGGATAATGGGATTGGTGCATCTATACAGATGCCTACATGTAATATGATGTTTGTGAGTGGTGAGTTTGTGAGTGGTGATAGCTGTTAACTTGCTTTATGCAATGAGACATACCAAACAGCAGATATCAATTTCAAATTTTTTATAACACATGTATATGTATACAATAACAAGAAAAAAAAAAAAAAAGGTTAGTTGCTGCTGCCCTCCCCTTGGCCAGCCACATAACGGGCCAGCAGCGCCGGCCGCATGCCGCTCCACTCTGGCCATCAGCCTCCTGTGGGCCGACATAATCCTTCTTTGGGAGGACATGATTTCGGCCAAAGTGGGTATGCCTATGGAGGGAATGGTAAAATTAATAAATCATAATTTTTATTTCTGCTTATTATTACAAAGTAGGAGATTCATGACTTACGGTTATCCCCCTCGTCCGATACAGACTCACTTATGGAGCCTTGACTCGCATCTATGATAACAAAAAACACTTTATAGTACTCAACAGCTTTTTGTTTTGTACTTTATATGGCGTTAATGTTATATTAAAAAATTACCGGGGGGCGATCCGGCCGGTGGCCCCTGTGGGTGGTGCTCCTCCTCCTCCTCCTCCTCCTCCTCTGGTGGCTGTAGATCCACCGGGGGCTCGGGCACATGCTCTCCCTCCTCTGCGGCCCCTTGCTCCTCTGGGGGTTCTTAAGAAAATATAAAGTTTAATGTGGTTGCGTTATGATACATATAGGACTGTGGGGGGTACATTGAAATATATGGCGGACTACGTAGCCTACCTTATACAAGGACTATGGGGGTGAATTTGAACACATTGTGGACTATGTGGTGCAGTATAATATATGGAGAACTCTGGGGTGAATGAAACTTCATAGAGAACTCTAGGAAATTCATTACAGTTCATGGAGGACTATGGGATGCATTCTAATATCTGAAGGGTTATGTGGAACCCTTTATACTATATGGAAGGCTATGTGGGGGCCAATATTGTATTTGGAGAACTAGATATGAGGGGGGACAAAAATACAAGCAGGAGATGGAATTTTTTTGTGCTGAGGGAAAAAGACCCACTACCCACAGCACCCGGCTTTGCCATGCTCTCTCTGATATGGGAAAAGCTGGGTGGTGAGGGAATGATGTTTTGCCAAGCATGGCGAAGCTGGGTGCCAAGGACAAGAGGTATATCAGAACATATGAAAACTGTGTGCTGATAGAGGGTTGTCAGTTCATGGGAAATCTTGGTGTAGAGAGCCTACTGTCTGCGTAATTTCCCTGTGTCCCGAGTGTCAGTGTAATTAGCCCGTACCACAAGTGTCGGTGTATCTATCGATCTATGCAATAGATCTCTATTTATAGATCTGTTACATATTATATATATATATATATATATATATATAATCTATATATATATTATATATATATATAATCTATCTATCGTTCAATGCAATAGATCTCATATATATATCTATTACATATTATATATATATAATCTATCTATCGATCTATTACATAGATCGATATATTATATAAATACTTTTAATGATTTAAAAGAAAACAAAAAATATATATATATAATAAATATATATACATTAAAATATATATATTTATTATTTAAATATTATCTGTATATATTTATTTTTATAATTATATATATATATAATTAATATATTATATATTTTTATAATTATATATAGATATATATTATTTATATATATATTATATGTATATATTTATTTTTATTATTATATATATCTAAATATATTTTTAGAATTTTATCTATATATCTATATATATATATATATATATATATATATTTTTTTTATATGTATTATATATATATATATATAATCTATCGATCTATAAAATAAATTATATATATATAATTTTAATTAAGTAAAAGGATATATATATATCATAAATATATACATTTAAATCTATATATTTATTATTTATTATATATGTATATTTTCTTATATTTATATTTATATATAATTAATATGAATTATATATATATTTAATTTAAAAATATATATATAGATATATATATATTATTTATATATGTATTATATATTTATTTTTATAATAAATATATATATATATATATATAGATAGATAGATAGATAGATAGATAGATAGATATATATATATATATATATATATATATATATATATATAAATAGATATATATTTAAGAACACCATTATACGTTGCCAAGGCACACTCATCTGCGCCTACCTTGGTTTTGTAACTCTGCTTGTATGGCAGAGATCCGGGCACTGGAGCGGTACCGCAGATCCGCTAATTTTTTGCGGATCTGGGCGCAGGTGCGCTCCAAATGAAATCTCCTCCTCAACCCACGTTGGATCCTGCGCAATACCGCTTTCTTATGGAGAAGTGGATGCTCTTGCGCCTCACGGCAATCATAATCGCGAGCATCCACTTCTCTAATTAGGTACCGGACCTCCGCCTCTCCCCAAGCTGTTGCCCTCCTGCGTGCCGCCATTGTTCGCTGGTGTGTCTACGTAGCAAACGCAGTTGCGTCACCCGCGGTAACGCCTCTTCACATCTGATTCGATGGATAGCATCACGTGAACGCTAGCTCCAATCAGATTGGGGTGGACGTTGTTGATCCTGCTCCAGCCAATGGCCGCCGATATTACATCTTCGGCCATGGCTGGATTGTTGATTTGTGAAATATTACAAATGCTATGTTTGAAGGTGAAAGTGCGACGCACTTTTAACAAATCAGAATGATCTTTGCTGCAGAAATGAGATCGCGCCATGACGCAAATGCTGTGTCAAGGGGTCGTGGTATCACACACTGCGAGCGCACATACAATTATAAAAAATCGAAAAAGAGATGTCGTTTGAAGGTTTCGGGGACGCACAAACGTCCCCGTTTAAAAACCCCAAATGAAAATATATAAGGCTTCATATTCATAATTTGTGTGTTTTTTTTTTTTATTGCATTGGTACATGGAAATCAAAATTGTACAAGAGCCCTAAATGATGTATTCATCATACAGCTGGACGCCAAATTGAGGAAGTAAATAAACCTTTGCAGGGTTTTACCTAAAGAAAAGCAATGTTGAAGTTAAAAGTGAACATTTTACTTTTAAACCCAAAAACAAATTTTAGTCATACCATTGAGCATTTCTACTATGGTATCAAGATAAAATTCACCATAAAATATATTGTGCAATTTCTTCTTAGTGCACCCATATGTAATATGTGGTTGAAATCAACTGGTTTGGCACATATTTTGGCACGCTGTTGTTCGCTACGCTCACTCTCAATGTGCGATCCGGAGCAGGAGGCCCAATGATAGCGGTGATGACACCAGGTGCCGAGCCGGACTAGTCTGGGGGTCGTAAGTGGTTGCCGGAGTCATGGCTTCAGTGGGGGTGATTGTACTTTATATTCGTGACGCCACCTTAATCCGCCGCTGCTGTATGGGGCCTCCCGGGGTGATGTAACGGCAGCAATGGTGGTACTGCTCCCCACAGTAGCCCTTAATAGTGAATGAATGACAAACAAATCTTGTGGAAAGTTAAAACAACTGTTTATTAAAGTAATCATTTTGCAAAAATGACATTTTAGTATAAATGTGATGAACATAACAATACAAGTAACCATATATTTTAAAATTAGTATAAATGTGATGAACATAATACAAGTAACCATATATTTTAAAATTAAGAAGGGAAGTTTCTAAAACAAATCAATACAAGAAAATAAAACTCAGCATAATAAATGTGCTCAATACAAGTTTATCTAATGCTGCCACGTAATTGCACCAGGACCATTAAAATATTGGCAGTACTTTTCTCGACAGGCCTTCGCATCATCGGTATTTCTGCCGGGCGCCAATGGTTGAAGTCCTGCGATTGCGGGATCTTCAGAATGCCATTCGCCAAGCACCACTTCGCCATTTAAGTCATCAGAGTCTACAAAGCCTGTTGGACAGTACGTAATAGCATCTCGCCGTCGAAGAAAGTTGTGAAGGGCGCAACAGGCCAAAACAACTGCGTCTATTGATGGTAGACTCAGGTTAATTGGTGTGTGGAAAACGCGGAAGCGATTTGCCATTATCCCAAAGGCATTTTCCACAACCCTGCGTGCCCTTGATAATCTGTAATTGAACCTTTGTCTTTCCGCCGTTAGACTTTTCTGGGGGAATGGTTTCATGAGATTGGGATGAAGTGGGAAGGCTTCATCGCCCACAAATACAAAGTTAAGGTTTGCGGTAGTGTCAGAGTTGGGGGGCAAATGCAGTTCACCATTTTGCAAACGTTCACCAAAGCCTGTGTGTTCTAAAACCCCACCGTCAGAAACCCGGCCATTCATGCCAACATCAACAGCAATAAATTCGTAATTGGCATTCACAAGGGCCATTAGGATGATGCTGAAATAGCCCTTATAGTTATAAAAATAGGAGCCGCTGTTCAGTGGTTGAGTGATCCGCACATGTTTCCCGTCCAAAGCACCACCACAGTTTGGGAACTGCCAAAGGTGTTCAAAATCGGTGGCAATCTTCTGCCATTCCTCCACAGTTTTGGGGAACTCAATGTAGTTACGCAGACTGTGGAAAATTGCTCTACATGTCTCCGGAATAAGAACGCTGAGCAGGGACCTTGAAATTGCAGAAGAAAAATGTAAGTCTTGCAGGGAGCGTCCGGTGGCCAGGAAACGCAGCGTGACTGCCAATCTTTTATCTGCCGGGATGGCAGCACGCATCGCTGTATTCTTGCGCTGAATAATTGGCATAACTCTTTCGAGTAAAAGGCTAAATGATTCTTCTGACATCCGCAGAAAATTGCGGAAATCCTGAGGATTATTTTCCTGCAGCTCTCTTAGCAGTTGCATGTGGGAGTATTTGTACCTCTTCTGCAGCCACTCTCTGGTCCACATGCGGCGCTTTCGTTTGGAACGCCTCTGTTCCACTTCACGTAGCCGACCGGCCTCAAACATCAATGCAGCACCCAGCACAACACGCTGCATGTCGTTCATGTTGTCCACACTGCAAAAAAACATGTAAAGATGAGAAAAGTTGCTATAAACCAATCACATTTTTTGGGGGGGTGTAAAAGAGACACTAAAATGGTCGCCCCCATAGAAGTGCACCACTTCTAACTGTGTCAGAGAAACAAAATGGCGGCTGTAACTGTGTCAGAGAAACAAAATGGCGGCTGTAACTGTGTCAGAGAAACAAAATGGCGGCTGTAACTGTGTCAGAGAAACAAAATGGCGGCTGTAACTGTGTCAGAGAAACAAAATGGCGGCTGTAACTGTGTCAGAGAAACAAAATGGCGGCTGTAACTGTGTCAGAGAAACAAAATGGCGGCTATAGCAGAGAGACAAAATAACCAGCAATACTAGATAAGGACACATAAAAGGACGATGGACGCACAAAAGGCAATATGTATACAGATAACAACCAACCACTTTCATGATCCGCAAAAATAATTACTATCTATAAACACAAATACTTTCCATACTATAACAAAAACATGGAACAAGTAACATAGACTTTACGAAAATGACTTACCACGTCCAGAAAATGCAGCCGTCTATGCTATCTATTAATAATCGCAGTTTCGATCCTCACAGCGACACGCTCGGGAACGAATGAGGGATATCCAAGTGCAGATGCGGCTTTGATTCGAAAACCAAGCAAGCGGGAACAAAGCACGAATGAATCTGTAATACAGCGACACGCTCGGGAACGAATGAGGGAAGATGCAGCTTTGATCCGAAAACCAAGCAAGCGGGAACAAAGCACGAATGAATCTGGGTGTAGTCACAGGTTTGCTCCTAGAAGACTCAAAAGGGAACAAAGCATGAAGCGATACCCAATCAGAGCGCAATAGTGTTCTCATTGCTAACCAATCGTTGCAGAGAGGGGGCGCGGAAATGGCGACGTAACTACACACTATTGTTCTCAGAGCCAACCAATGGGCGCAGAAGGGGCGTGGAAACGGGGACGCAACAACACGCCTTCGTGCATCTCATCTAGGTCGTCAACGAAATCGTAAATAGGGTGTCAAACATACAGATTCATGCAGCCCAGCAGGACTCCAACGAGCCAAAAATGGCCCAAGCTGTTCGGCATCGATCAGCGATTTCGCAGCAGGGGGTGAATCGTTGGTACGTGTCAAACATGACGAGATCGCAATTGAAGTCGTTCTTGCGTCACAGAAACTGTGACGTAGTAACGATCTCGTTGTACGATCTCGTTATGTGTGAAGTGGCCTTTAGTCTATTAACCCCTTCAGCCCCCAGCCTGTTTTCACCTTAAAGACCCGGCCATTTTTTGCAATTTTGACCAGTGTCACTTTGACAGGTTATAACTCTGGAACACTTCAACGGATCCTGGCGATTCTGAGATTGTTTTTTCGTGACATATTGTACTTCATGTCAGTGGTAAATTTAGGCCGATATGTTTTGCGTTTATTTGTGAAAATTTCGGAAATTTAGCGAAAATTTTGAACATTTTGCAATTTTCAAAATTTGAAATTTTATGCCCATAAATCTGAGAGATATGTCACACAAAAAAGTTACTAAATAACATTTCCCACTTGTCAACTTTACACCAGCGCAATTTTTGAAAAAAAAAAAATTTCCGTTAGGAAGTTAGAAGGGTTCAAAGTTCATCACCAATTTCTCATTTTTCCAACAAAATTTACAAAAAAAAATTGTTTAGGTACCACATCACATTTGGAGTGATTTGAGAAACCTAGGCGACAGAAAATACCCAAAAGTGACCCCATTCTAAAATCTGCACCCCTCACTCTGCTCAAAACCACATCCAAGAAGTTTATTAACCCTTTAGGAGCTTCACAGCAACCAAAGCAATGTAGACGAAAAAATGAAAATTTTACTTTTTTAACACAAAAATGTTACTTTAGCCATAAAAATTAGTATTTTCACAAGGGTATCAGGAAGGAAAAATGCATCATAAAATGTATCGTGCATTTTCTCCTGAGTACGCAGATACCCCATATGTGGTGGTAATCAAATGTTTGGACACACGGCAGGACTCGGAAGGCAAGGAGCGCCATTTGAATTTTTGAGTGCAAAATTAGCTGCACTCATTAGCGGACGCCATGTCGGGTTTGAAGACCCCCTGAGGTGCCTAAACAATGGAGCTCCCCCACAAATGACCCCATTTTGGAAACTAGAGCCCTCAAATATTTTTTCTAGATGTTTGATGTGCACTTTGAACCCCTGGGGGCTTCACAGAAGTTTATAACGTTGAGCCGTGAAAAGAAAAAAAATTTTTTTTACCACAAAACTGTTGCTTCAACCAGGTAGCTTTTTTTATCACAAAGGTATCAGGAAAAAATGCACCATAAAATTTATGGTGCATTTTCTCCTGAGTATGCAGATACCACATATGTGGTGGAAATCAAATGTTTGGGCGCACGGCAGGACTCGGAAGGCAAGGAGCGCCATTTCACAGGGCGGGGCGGCAGATGAGAAAGGGCGCAGCGGATGGAAGATGGGAAAGGGCGCAGCGGGTGGAGGAGCAGCAGAGGATGGGAAAGGGCGCAGCGGATGGATGATGGGAAATGGCGCAGCGGATGGATGGGAAATGGAGCAGCGGATGGATGGGAAATGGCGCAGCGGATGGAGAAGCGGCAGAGGATGGGGGGGGGAAGGCGAGATGGGGATACCTACCTTACAGGATGGATCTAGGCAGCAGGATCACAGCAGACAGAAGAGGCAGCAGATGAAGGAGGCAACAGATCGAGGAGGGTGAGAGGGGGCAGTAGATGGAAAATGGGAGAGAGCAGGCAGCAGATCGGGGAGGGGGGCAGAGTCTGATGCGAGAGAGAGATGGCACATGTAGGGGAAGGGAGGGGGGCTTGCAGCACATGTAGGGGGAGGGAGGGGGGCTTGCAGCACATGTAGGGGGAGGGAGGGGGGCTTGCAGCACATGTAGGGGGAGGGAGGGGGGCTTGCAGCACATGTAGGGGGAGGGAGGGGGGCTTGCAGCACATGTAGGGGGAGGGAGGGGGGCTTGCAGCACATGTAGGGGGAGGATGGCTGGCTTGCAGCACATGTAGGGGGAGGGTGGCTTGCAGCACATGTGCTGCAAGCCAGCCACCCTCCCCCCACATGTGCTGCAAGCCAGCCATCCTCCCCCCACATGTGCTGCAAGCCAGCCACCCTCCCCCCACGTGGGGGGAGGGTGGCTTGCAGCACATGGAGGGATAGGTGGTGTGGCGATGGAGAAGGGGCAGCCGATGACGGAGGCGGCGGCCGCCGCCGCCGATCGGGGGCAGCAGCGGCTGAAAAAGGTGGGTGCGACGGCGGCGGGGACAGTGGCGAGCATGGCGGCGGGGACGGCGGTGGATCGGGAGCGGCGGCGGGGACAGCGGTGGAGCGGGAGCATGGCGGCGGGGACGGCGGTGGATAGGGAGCGGCGGCGGGGACAGCGGTGGAGCGGGAGCATGGCGGCGGGGACGGCGGTGGATCGGGAGCGGCGGCGGGGACAGCGGTGGAGCGGGAGCATGGCGGCGGAGACAGCGGTGCAGCGGGAGCATGGCGGCGGGGACGGCGGTGGATCGGGAGCGGCGGCGGAGACAGCGGTGCAGCGGGAGCATGGCGGCGGGGACGGCGGTGGATCGGGAGCGGCGGCGGGGACAGCGGTGCAGCGGGAGCATGGCGGCGGAGACAGCGGTGCAGCGGGAGCATGGCGGCGGGGACGGCGGTGGATCGGGAGGGGCGGCGGGGACAGCGGTGCAGCGGGAGCATGGCGGCGGAGACAGCGGTGCAGAGGGAGCATGGCGGCGGGGACGGCGGTGGATCGGGAGCGGCGGCGGGGACAGCGGTGGAGCGGGAGCATGGCGGCGGAGACAGCGGTGCAGCGGGAGCATGGCGGCGGGGACGGCAGTGGATCAGGAGCGGCGGCGGGGACAGCGTTGCAGCGGGAGCATGGCGGCGGGGACAGCGGTGCATCGGGAGCATGGCGGCGGGGACGGCGGTGCAGCGGGAGCATGGCGGCGGGGACGGCGGTGCAGCGGGAGCGGCGGCGGGGACAGCGGTGGAGCGGGAGCATGGCGGCGGAGACAGCGGTGCAGCGGGAGCATGGCGGCGGGGACGGCGGTGGATCGGGAGCGGCGGCGGGGACAGCGGTGCAGCGGGAGCATGGCGGCGGGGACAGCGGTGCATCGGGAGCATGGCGGCGGGGACAGCGGTGAAGCGGCAGCAGCGGCGGGGCGATCGGAGACAGCGGCGGTGAAGCGGGAGCAGCGGCGGGGCGATCGGAGACAGCGGCGGTGAAGCTGGAGCAGCGGCGGGGCGATCGGGGACAGGGGCGAGCAGCGGGGCGATCGGGGACAGGGGCGAGCGGCGGGGACAACAACTTACCGCTCTCCTCGGCTTCTAGGGACGATCACAGGCCGCAGATCCACATTGATTGGAGAGAGCGGTCACAAGACCGGTCTCTCCAATCAGAGCTGGGGGCGGGTGAAGCATCGATCACCCAGCTCCAGCCAATGGCCAGTGCTACAGCAGCACTGATCAGGGCTGGATTTCAATGTTCCAGCCATTTTCAATGGCTGGAACATTACAGTGGCTGTAATTGGCTGAGCGGCGTTCGTCAGCCAATCACAGCCTCTGTAGGTTCGGGGAGGAGGCACCACCCCTCCTGACGTCAGGCAGAGGTCCCCTCCTTCCCGAATCCACCGTTTAAGTAAATAAATTTCACTCCCCGGGGCTCCGGGACCGCGATTTCGCCAGGACGTACTGAGTACGTCATGGGTCGTTTAGCACCATGTCACCATGACGTACTCAGTACGTCCAAGGTCGTTAAGGGGTTAAGGCACACTCTAGGTCAGTCATGGCGAACCTTTTATAGGTCGAGTGCCTAAACTGTAGCCCTAAACCCATTTTTTTTCTGAAGTGCCAACCAATCCTATTATGTAAATAATTGATTGTAACCTTACCTTTGCAGTCTTCTCTTTAGCAGGGGGCATCACGCTCATGCATTCTTACCACACATTGAAGCTGAGCCCTTTCCAGCCCTTTCCAGACACAGCAGTTGGATTGATCTTTCTGGAAAAAAATTGCAGCATATTAGACAGAGATTTTAGCATGGAATGCAATCGGATGTCACCCTTAAATCCACATCTACATTTCAAAGTCTGAACATCCTGAAATCCCATAAAGACATGCGAGTTGCTCCCCTCCCCTTTCATTGTGTTGTTCTGTCCCCCTTCCTGGCCATTTCCTGGTAAACATGTCCCCCATCCTGATATATATATCCTACATTCTGGTATATTTGTACCCATCATGGCCCAATCCTAAATGTACTCCATCCCGGCATATTCCCCATCCTGGTAAATGTTCCTCCATCCCGGCATGTACCCCATTCCTGGTAAATGTCCTCCACTCTGGTAAATGTACCCCATTTCTGGTAAATGTCCTCCACTCTGGTAAATGTACCCCATCCTGGTAAATGTACCCCCATCCTGGTAAATGTACCACATCATTGTAAATGTATCCCATCCTGGCATGTTCCCCCATGCTGTTAAATGACCCCATGCTGGTAAATGCACCTCATCCAGGCATTTTCCCTTATCCTGGTAAATGTCCCCTTTCCTGGTAAATGTACCCCATCCTTATAAATGTTACCCTTCCTGCTAAATGTTCGCCATCCTGGCATTTGTCCTCATCCTGGCATGTTCATGTATCCCCATCCTGGCATATTTCCCCCCATCCTTTCATGTTTCCCCCATCCTGGAAAATGTATCCCCCATCCTGGTAAATGTACCCCTTACTGGCATGTTCCCCTTCCTTCTAAATGTACCCCATCCTGGCATGTTTTCCCCCATCCTTGCAGCCATATTTCTCCCCATGCTTGCAGTCATGTTTCCTCCATCCTTACAGCCGTGTTTCCCCCATCTTTGCACATTTCTCTCCATCTTTGCATGTTTCCCCCATCCTTGCAGCCATATTTGCCCTGTGCTCTGTTTGCTTGCCCCGTGCTCTGTTTGCCCCGTGCTGTTTGCTTGCCCCGTGCTCTGTTTGCTTGCCCCACGCTGTTTGTTTGCCCCGCACTCTGTTTGTTTCCCCCGTGCTCAGTTTGTTTGCCCCGTGCTCTCATGTTTCCCCCGTGCTCCCATGTTTCCTCCGTGCTTCCATGTTTCCGCCGTGCTCTGTTTGTTTCCCCCGTGCTCCCATGTTTCCCCTGTGCTCCCATGTTTCCCCCATGCTCCCATGTTTCCCCAGTGCTCCCATGTTTCCCCTGTGCTCCCATGTTTCCCCCATGCTCCCATGTTTCCCCAGTGCTCCCATGTTTCCCCTGTGCTCCCCATGTTTGCCCCGTGCTGGCTCTGTCCCCCACTCCTTGGCACAGCCGCACACAGCTTAAAAATAAAAAAATAAAAAAACTCACCTTGCAGCCCGACTCCACCGCTGCGTCCTCAGTTAGTTCAGTTCCCATGCGGCCACAAGATGCCGGTGCCGCCTACTGACGCTCCTCCGTCTCCTAGGCAACAGGCCTGTGGCTCAGGAGAGGAGGCATGTCAGAAAGAGGAGAGATGTCTCCTCTGCTCCAACACCACTTTGCACTGTCGGCGCGATCACACTGACAGTGCAAAGTGGCTGAATGTGACGACAGCGCGTGTGCCAGCAAAAAGGGCTCTGCGTGCCCTGTCTGGCACGCGTGCCATAGGTTCACCATCACTGCTCTAGGTGATCTTTCTATAATACCTCTTGGCCGATACCGAGGGCGGAATAAATTTTCTATCCTAGAGGTGTTTTGGTACCGTCACATCGCTCAGGATATGGAAAACGCTAGTAACCCCATTGAGGAAATATGATAATGTTCCCTGAAAGAAGGGTGTGATAAAAAGGTAATATTTTTCCTGTAAAAGAAAAAACATAATATACTTGTTCGCCAGTCCTATTCGGGTATACATACAGGCATTATCTAATGACGCTAAAGAGAATATACCTGTGAGGAAAAACTGAGGTGTGTGCACAGAGGACGAAGGAGGTGCCCTGTCACAGGAGTGTAGTGATGAGTCGCTCCAGGTACATATGTTTCCTGTAAGAGAAAGCATACTGGTGTGCCAGCTTGTCTGGATATCCAACACATCACAGTCAGCATATACTGGAGACTATAGATTAATAGGGTTAGTCTGTACAGAAAATTACACCAAAAACAACGATTCCCTGCCACAGGGATATGATAGTGACCCATTCTACTTGTACATGTGTCCTGTGAACAGTAGAAAGGCATGTGCTGGATTGTCTGACAAACGTCCACAAGTATAGGAGTCAAACACTTGACGTATCTAAAAGGGATAATTGGGTCTCCCATGTACCAAAACACCTCTTAACCACTCTACTTGAAATAAAGACATAACAACTTTTTGGGCGAATGGCCACAGCTTTTATTTAACAGTATACATGTATCAAAACTTGTGGCTCAGCATGCCACCCTCTTTAAACATAAACCGATACATGTATACCCTCCCAACTGGCAAACAACCGATAGGTCCGTCCAAGAAGCCACTAATCATCCTTATCCCCTGGCCGTAACATACCACTGGCCCAGAGGACCACCTCGGCTGTGTCCAACCAACCCAAGGTGTGGGGTACTAACGTTCCATCGTTAAAATACCCCTCCCCAGAACCTGCAGGACCTACGCCCACAAGTTCCCAATCCTGTCTGAAGCCACTACCCCTGAGTGACTTCATACTCCCCACCGACTATCGGTGCTCCCAGCCTCTAGGAACGGACCTATCCCCCCGCTGCGACAAACAAAGAAAACCACCATATAAACCTTTGCAATTTTTTTTTTTTTTTTTTGAATTTTTCATTTTTTTTTTTTTTTTTTTTTATATAATTTTTACATTCTTTTTTTTTTTTTTTTTTTTTATTTTTATATTAAGGGCGGGTGGGCGGGCCAAACACGACTGGCACCAACGGCAAAAGAGGAGGTACTGCCCCTAACTTCCCCTTATAAACCCCCCCTTTTCTCCCCACCCCTCATGACCTCTGGCCCAATCCTCGCCGCTCACCAAACCACCAATCCCTTAATCCCTTACACAGCCCTATTCCCTCAACATTAACCCCTTCCTACCCTATACCCTCCCGATAGTCATGGGCTCATTCACCCCTATGGGGCTCATTGCCCATCTTGACGTATCTAAAAGGGATAATTGGGTCTCCCATGTACCAAAACACCTCTTAACCACTCTACTTGAAATAAAGACATAACAACTTTTTGGGCGAATGGCCACAGCTTTTATTTAACAGTATACATGTATCAAAACTTGTGGCTCAGCATGCCACCCTCTTTAAACATAAACCGATACATGTATACCCTCCCAACTGGCAAACAACCGATAGGTCCGTCCAAGAAGCCACTAATCATCCTTATCCCCTGGCCGTAACATACCACTGGCCCAGAGGACCACCTCGGCTGTGTCCAACCAACCCAAGGTGTGGGGTACTAACGTTCCATCGTTAAAATACCCCTCCCCAGAACCTGCAGGACCTACGCCCACAAGTTCCCAATCCTGTCTGAAGCCACTACCCCTGAGTGACTTCATACTCCCCACCGACTATCGGTGCTCCCAGCCTCTAGGAACGGACCTATCCCCCCGCCACAGACCGGCCGCGTGACTCCTTACGTGGCCCGGGCCCCCCACACCCCTATGGCTTGCTCCAGACCATCCCGCAAACCAAGCATCCACAAGTCCAAGCCGATATCTGTGAGATGCACCCCATCTCTCCTCAAATATTGACCTGCCGACTCCTCCAATTCCTTATGTCGCACCACCAAGCCCCCATTCCGCGCCACAAAACGGCCAATCGCCCTATTCAATTTAATTCGTGCCCTATTAATACGGTCGACCGACCTCCCAAAACGCCAATTTTCCCTAGCCACAATATCCGACCATACGATAATAATACCCGGGAACGCTCTCCACAGGTGCAAAAGATCCAGCTTAATGTCCCTTTTTAGTTCCCTTGCTGTCCTCACCCCTAAATCATTCCCCCCCACATGCAAAATGAGAACATTAGGATCCTGGTCGATCCTACTATAGTAAGCCACCTCTGGCCGAACTCTCCCCCAGGTCATGCCCCGAATCCCGATCCATTTGACCCGTGCATCCGTCCTCGCCACTCCAAGTTGCCGACCGTCGGGACGCACATCCGCCCGCAACGCTCCCCAGTGAACAAAGGAATGCCCGAGAATCCACACCAGGCACACACCTAAAAAATATAAAACCAAGAGTAAACAGCAACTGAACGAAAACCATGCCTCACAATAAACACCTATTAACCCCTGTAATTCCAAACCAGCTGAGTCACTCCCCCTCACCCCTCAGCAGGTGAGGCCGTATGTACAAACGGAACCTGGACGACTCCCATCTCCCAATACGCCGGATACAATCATCACTCAAGCCCCACTTGGCCGCCTCTGTCGCTGCCCCAATC